>NW_027596301.1:0-423027 GCF_964194155.1 Cetorhinus maximus | reverse complement strand
AACATTCCCAGGCTTCATCTCAGGGTTTACTGCTGTCTGCCAGGTACCCGGAGGATTCAGACCCTGTGGATCCCTCCAGGTATCGGACAGCCTCTGTTACCCTGGGAATGGGGATTCTGATCTCTGCTGGAGGCACCTCCTCTGAGGAGGGAGAGGAGACCAGGGGTCCCCGTGCAGTCTCCAGGGGAGGGACCTGTGGGAGGAGAGGCGCAGGCACAAGGGGCACAGGGCCACAAGGTGGAAGGGGCCGCAGAAGATGCCACTATCCCGCTGCCAGGGTTTACAGGCGGCGAAGCAGCTACCTCAATATGTCTGAGGTGCCGTGCCGAAGGAGGCTCCGACTCTCAAGGGAGAAAGTGACTTCCATTTGACAGAGGATCGGGCCTGAGATCAGTCCGACTGTGTGGGTGGACACCCCATGCCAGGGGCTCTGAAGCTCACAGCTCCTATGCCTCTGGTTCCTTCCAGGGCTCGGTGGGTGATCTTTGCGGTGTCTCCCAATCAGCTGTCCACACTTGTGTCGAGCAGGTTACAGACGCTCTGTTCAGACGGGCATTGACCTTCATCCACTACCACTGGGACCAGGCAAGTCAGACACAGTGAGCCAGAGGCTTCGCGGCCATTGCTGGCTTCCCCCGTGTCCAGGGTGCTATAGACTGTGCACATGTGGCCATCAAGGTACCAGCGGGTGAGCCCGGTGCCCTCACCAACAGGAAGGGCTTCCACTCCATGAACGTGCAGATAGTGTGTGATCACAGGATGCTGATTCTACAAGTCTGTGCAAGGTACCCAGGCAGCTCCCACAACGCCTACATCCTCAGACACTCCCAGGTGCCGGGGCTCTTCAGTGCTCCAGCCCGGCTGGATGGATGGCTGCTGGGTGACAAGGGCTATCCCCTCAGAAGGTGGCTCATGACGCCTCTCCACCATCCAAGAACAGAAGCTGAGCAGCGGCACAATAGGAGCCACGGCACCACAAGGGCTGTGGTGGAGAGAACCATCGGTCTTCTCAAGATGCGCTTCCGATGCCTGGACCGCTCGGGGACGCACTCCAGTACCCTCCAGAGTGGGTGTCACTGATGTTGGTTACATGTTGTACTCTCCACAATCTGACACTGGCAAGGGGGGAACCCACTGGAGGGAGAGGATCTTGCTGCAGCTCCACAGGCCACAGAGGATGAGTCCAGTAGTGAGTCCGAAGAGGAGCACGGTGAGGAGAACACTGAGGGCCTGGAGCCAGGCCTCAGTAACCTCCAGGGAGGCAGGGACACCTTGATCCAACGCTCCTTCAGCGAGGCAGCCAAAGATCAGCTTCAAGCACAGCCAGGGCTGCCTCCTCCACTCCGAGTGTCTGAAATGACCCTTTCATTTTACCCAAGGAACACTCAGTGCCTGTGCAATAATGTTCAGAGTCACCTACATCCAGCATTACAGACTGGCGTACCGCACACCACTGAAATCAAAAGCTGGAGCATACTCAGGCCATGACAAAACCAAAATGTATCTCATTCTGACAGTTCAATAGTCTTAACAGAAAGGTTTCGGGTAGTCAACATCCGACCAGTATACATCAAGTCAACAAAACTGAACATAAAAGCCCCCGTGACCTGTCCCTCTTGTGCTCATGGTGCCTTTGACTTAGGTTTGTGGGTGCTGTGTCTTGGTGCTACCCCCTCGCTGGCACTGGCATTGGAGACAGGCTGCTGGCCCTGCTGTCCTGCTGGCCTCGATGACCTTGGTGGTCGCCCTCTGGCCAGTGGAGCCTGTGCCACTCCGCCTGGGAGGGAGCACCCAGTGCTACGCCTGGCATCTCCCCAGTGGCTGCAGCCCCATCAGATGCCACGGTCACTGGCCGAGGGGTGCAGGAGCCGCTGCCCTTATCCGAAAAGGCCTGAGAGGAGCCGGCAGAGACGCCAGGCAGCTCGAGCACCAATGTCAGATGGCTCTGGACCTCCCTGCTCACCATTGATGGACGGGCACCTAGCTGGGGTCCTGGGTGCCCCATCCATCTCCCACCCTGGCACTGCGTGGGCTCACGTTGGGTGCAACAGAAGCTCGGGGGGTCCTCTGGGGTCAAGGGCAGCTCTTCGGGGTCCACAGAGTGAATGCCCTCTGGTGGGAGAAGGACAGGTCACTAGTTTAAGTGTTGACACTGTCACTGTCCATGCCAGGCACCCTGGTGAGATCTGCATCGTGGTGCCCTCGTCTTCCAATGATCAATGGGGACTCCAGGTTCGAGGCTGCCATCAGTGAGGGGACTTCACTCGAATGGTTGCACCATCCGGAACTCCCACCTCTGTGCACTGCACCCTTATCTTCGTCTAACCCCCCAGCCACTCCACGCCCGGTTGCATGGGGAGCATGTCGGCTCTCCAGCTCTAGGACATCCTGCTCGAACCTGCTGATCAGCAGCAGGGTGTGCAGGACTCAGCCTCCCTGCCTGGTTGTGGCTCGTCTTCTCCTGAAAGGACAGACGAGCGTTGCTGAGTCCACTCTCTACCTGCAGCCCCATTGCAGCCTGGCCAACCCCAGCTGAGGAACACCTCGCAGGGCACCTCCGAGTCGTGGCCCTCGAGCTGCCAGACACTCAGTCCAAGCAGCCGGGGCTCACCCCCTTGGCCAGCTCCGGTGTCAGTGACAGTTGGCACTCAGACTCCAGCACCCCTGAGCCCCACAGGGGGACGGCCAGACCTTAACACATCTGCACACTGCCCCACGCCAGCAGGGTCCTCACCCTTCCTGGGCGAGCAGGTTATTAAAGTGCGTCCGGCACTGCGCCCAGGAGCGCTGCACCACATCACGGCTGCTCACCAGCGCTGCCCGGGTTCACACTGGGCGGGTCACCGGGTCACCGTGGGACCCGGGCGCTGACAGCAGCGAGAGGAATGACCATGGGTGTGGGGTAGAAAGCAGGTCCTGATTGACTCCCCTCTGTGGTGCTTGGCCCTGAGAGTCCTGTGGTTCTCAGTGTAGCAGATGCGGCTTCCTCTCTGCCTTGTAAATGTTATCAGACTGTTAAATATGCCCAGGCGCTTTGCAACTGAAGGCTCTTTTACAGAGCTTACAGCTTCACACGAGGTTTATAGCGCGAGGACTGGGGAACATCGCTGGCGTAACCCCGGGTGTAAAACGTGGCAGTGGGGTGGGGGTGTGTGGGGGTGTGGGTACAAGCAGAGAGTCTGTAAATGGATGGGAGAGGGCAATGTGAATATTCAAAATAGGATGTGTACATCAGGGGGAACTGAGAGTGTGTAAATCCAGGAGTGTGTAAATGGAGGAGTCTGTAAATGGGGGAGTGTGTAAAGGGAGGAGTGTGTAAATGGGGGAGTGTGTAAATGGGGGAGTGTGTAAATGGGGGAGTGTGTAAATAGAGGAGTGTGTAAATGAGGGAGTGTGTAAATAGAGGAGTGTGTAAAGGGAGGAGTGTGTAAATGGGGGAGTGTGTAAATGGGGGAGTGTGTAAATGGGGGAGTGTGTAAAGGGAGGAGTGTGTAAATGGGGGAGTGTGTAAATGGGGGAGTGTGTAAATGGGGGAGTGTGTTAATAGAGGAGTGTGTAAATGAGGGAGTGTGTAAATAGAGGAGTGTGTAAATGGGGGAGTGTGTAAATGGGGGAGTGTGTAAATGGGGGAGTGTGTTAATAGAGGAGTGTGTAAATGAGGGAGTGTGTAAATAGAGGAGTGTGTAAAGGGAGGAGTGTGTAAATGGGGGAGTGTGTAAATGGGGGAGTGTGTAAATGGGGGAGTGTGTTAATAGAGGAGTGTGTAAATGAGGGAGTGTGTAAATAGAGGAGTGTGTAAATGGGGGATTCTGTAAATGGGGGAGTGTGACAATGTGGGAGTGTGAGAATGGGGGAGTGTGTGAATGGGGGAGTGTGTAAATGGGGGAGTGTGTAAATGAGGGAGTGTGTAAATGGGGATGTGTGTAAATGGGGGAGTGTGTAAATGGGGGAGTGTGTAAATGGGGGAGTGTGTAAATGGGGGAGTGTGTAAATGGGGGAGTGTATAAATGGGGGAGTGTGTAAATGAGGGAGTGTGTAAATGGGGATGTGTGTAAATGGGGGAGTGTGTAAATGGGGGAGTGTGTAAATGGGGGTGTGTAAATGGGGGTGTGTATAAATGGGGGAGTGTGTAAATGGGGATGTGTGTAAATGGGGGAGTGTGTAAATGAGGGAGTGTGTAAATGGGGGAGTGTGTAAATGGGGGAGTGTGTAAATGAGGGAGTGTGTAAATGGGGGAGTGTGTAAATGAGGGAGTGTGTAAATGGGGGAGTGTGTAAATGGGGGAGTGTGTAAATGGGGGAGTGTGTAAATGGGGGAACGTGTTAGTGAGGGAGCCTGTTAACCAGGAGAATGTGTTCTCCTCTCTGGAGCAGTCTGGTGCTGGTGAGGAACGGGTTAAGAGTTGAACAGGTTGAAGGGTGAGCGCTAGTTTTGAGACGGCAGGAGTTTGTCAGGCTGTGCAGAGAGTGATTGTAATATTCCAGCTGACTTCTGTGCACTTTAATGTGGGTGTTATTTTTCTCCTGGCCCTGTTAATGCCCCATTAACCTGTACCCCACCCACATGCAAATAGAGCTGATTTGCTTTTGATACTCATTGTGGAGAGGAGGGTGATGTTTGTGGAGTCTGATTGAAAGATGTTCCTTCCACACGCCCACAGGAGTTGAATGAGGTTTGACCTCTCCTCCTGTCGGTGTCAGCCAGCTGGCCGGGGACCTCACCAGTCTCACTGCTTCTCACTGTTTGATCGGGGGAGCTCTCTGTACCCTCCTGTCTGCAGCCCTGGGCAGTTCCCCTCTGAGCCTAACTTGCAATCTGGAACTTTGCTGGTTGCTGATGGTGCCACAGAGCATGATGGTGTGTGGGTGAGGGTGGAATCGCAGCCTCTGGAGTCCAGGTACTGAACAATGTGTAATATTTCATATTGAACTGTTTCCTTACACTCGATCTCTGTAACCTCATCCAGGCCCTACAACCCTCCCTACCTCTGTAACCTCATCCAGGCCCTACAACCCTCCCTACCTCTGTAACCTCATCCAGGTCCTACAACCCTCCCTATCTCTGTAACCTCATCCAGGCCCTACAACCCTCCCTACCTCTGTAACCTCATCCAGGTCCTACAACCCTCCCTACCTCTGTAACCTCATCCAGGCCCTACAACCCTCCCTATTTCTGTAACCTCATCCAGGCCCTACAACCCTCCCTATCTCTGTAACCTCATCCAGGCCCTACAACCCTCCCTATCTCTGTAACCTCATCCAGGCCCTACAACCCTCCCTATCTCTGTAACCTCTTCCAGCCGCTACAACCCTCCCTAGCTCTGTAACCTCCTCCAGCCCCTACAACCCTCCCTATCTCTGTAACCTCCTGCAGCCCCTACAACCCTCCCTATCTCTGTAACCTCCTCCAGGCCCTACAAACCCTCCCTATCTCTGTAACCTCCTCCAGCCCCTACAACCCTGCCTATCTCTGTAACCTCCTGCAGCCCCTACAACCCTCCCTATCTCTGTAACCTCCTCCAGGCCCTACAAACCCTCCCTATCTCTGTAACCTCCTCCAGGCCCTACAAACCCTCCCTATCTCTGTAACATCCTCCAGGCCCTACAAACCCTCCCTATCTCTGTAACCTCCTCTAGCCCCTACAACCCTCACTATCTCTGTAACCTCCTCCAGCCACTACAACCCTCCCTATCTCTGTAACCTCCTCCAGCCCCTACAACCCTCCCTATCTCTGTAACCTCCTCCAGCCCCTACAACCCTCCCTATCTCTGTAACCTCCTCCAGTCCCCTACAACCCTCTGCAAAGTTGTTTCTCTCCAATTCTGGCCTCTTGAGCGCTCCAATGTCTTCAGTGAACCATTGCCTCCAGCAGCCTGGGGCCTAGGCTCTGTCAGTCCCTCCCTAACCCTGCCTGCCTCGCTCTCCACCTCCCTCTCTCCCTTTCCAATGCTTCTCGAACCTGACCCCTTTAGTTCCAGCTGCTGTTTCCCTGCCCCCATCGTCTCCTGGAAGTGGCCGGGTTGGGTTTTAGTTGTTCAATGACTCTCCGGGGGACGTGTCTCGGGCTGTTTGACTAGGTTAGGTGGCTGTTGAATCGTGAGTGACTGCTGTTTTAGCTCTGAGGACACTGTTACCAGCTGGTAAGACGGTTATACAATTCTGCATCAAGTGAGATCCCCTTCCGAGCACGCAGCTTTCGCCAACACCTGCACAGGGCACTGCTGGCTGGAGAAAGACAGGCTGGCATCACGCCATCAGCTCAGCCCCAGGCTGTGCGACCGTGAGCAGCAGTTTCCCTCCATCCAACTTGGAGATTCCCCTCCTTCAGCCAGACCTGAGCTCAGGGAACTCGAAAGGCAACCAGCACAGAGGGGGTTCATGTGGAGTCGGTGACGGAAGTTCAGAGACACAGGGGAGACTGACGCACAGGGACTTCGGGGTAGGAGGAGGCCGCTCGGCCCCTCAAGCCTGCTACCCCATTCAATAAGATCATGGCTGATCTGGTTGTAGCCTCAACTCACCTTCCCTGTCCCCCCCCCCACACCCCCTTGTAGATCAAAAATCTGTCTAAGTCGGCCTTGAATTTGAATCTATTCAGTGACCCAGGCCCCCGCTGCTCACTGGGGAAGGGAATTCCACAGGCCAACGGCCCTCAGAGAGAAAACTTTACCTCACCTCCGTCTTAAACAGGAGCCCTCTTATTCTGAAACTGTCTCCCCTGGTCCTAGTCTCTCCCACGAGGGGGGATCATCCTCCTGTTATCCACCCTGTCAAATCCCAGCTGAATCTGATATGTTTCAATAAGGTCACCTCTCATTCTTCTAAACTCCAATGGGTACCAGGCCCAACCTGCTCAGCCTTTCCTCACAAGAGAAGCCCCTTATCCCAGGAATGAGATGGATGGCTGCGGCCTTGTACTTTGGCGTGTGCTCGCGTGTGCATACATGTATGTGTGTGTGCGCGTGCGTATACGCGTGCGTGTGCATGTGTGTGTGTGTGCACCTGCACGTGTCTGTGTGTGTACGTGTGTGCCTGCACATGCGTGCGTGTGCGTGTATGTGTGCGTGTGCGTGTATGTGTACGTGTGTGCCTGCACGTGTGTGCCAGCATGTGCATGAGCGTGCGTGTTCGTGCATCTGCGTGTGTGCGTGTTCTTGCTGCAGGCGAGCTTGGAGGCAGGAAGGCCTCCCCAGCCCCCATCCAGGGTAAGGCCCAGCCCACTGCCAGAGTGAGGCCCAGCTCCCTGCCAGTGTAAGGCCCAGCCCTCTGCCAGGGTAAGGCCCAGCCCACTGCCAGAGTGAGGCCCAGCCCACTGCCAGAGTGAGGCCCAGCCCACTGCCAGAGTGAGGCCCAGCCCACTGCCAGGGTAAGGCCCAGCCCACTGCCAGGGTAAGGCCTCCCCGGCCCACTGCCAGGGTGAGGCCTCCCCGGCCCACTGCCAGGGTAAGGCCTCCCCGGCCCACTGCCAGGGTGAGGCCTCCCCGGCCCACTGCCAGGGTAAGGCCCGGCCCACTGCCAGGGTAAGGCCCGGCCCACTGCCAGGGTGAGGCCTCCCCGGCCCACTGCCAGGGTAAGGCCTCCCCGGCCCACTGCCAGGGTAAGGCCTCCCCGGCCCACTGCCAGGGTAAGGCCTCCCCGGCCCACTGCCAGGGTAAGGCCTCCCCGCCCCACTGCCTGGGTAAGGCCTCCCCGGCCCACTGCCTGGGTAAGGCCTCCCCGGCCCACTGCCTGGGTAAGGCCTCCCCGGCCCACTGCCTGGGTAAGGCCTCCCCGGCCCACTGCCTGGGTAAGGCCTCCCCGGCCCACTGCCTGGGTAAGGCCTCCCCGGCCCACTGCCTGGGTAAGGCCTCCCCGGCCCACTGCCATAGTGTGAGTGTGTGTGAGTGAGTGTGATTGTGAGTGTGTGAGTGTGTGAGTGTGAGAGTGTGTGTGTGTGAGAGTGTGTGTGAGTGTGAGAGTGTGTGTGAGTGTGTGTATATCCGTGAGTTTGTATGTGTGTCTGTTTTTGTGTATGTGTGTGTGTCAATGACCAGGCCAGCGTTTATTGCCCATCCCTAATTACCCCTTGAGAAGGTGGTGGTGAGCTGCCTTCTTGAGCCGCTGCAGTTCCTGTGGTGTAGGTACACCCACAGCGCTGTTAGGGAGGGAGCGCCAGGATTTTGACCCAGCGACAGTGAAGGAACGGCCGATATATTTCCAAGTCAGGATGGTGAGTGACTCGGAGGGTAACTTCCAGGTGGTGGTGTTCCCCATGTGTCTGCTGCCCTTGTCCTTCTAGATGGTAGAGGTTGTGGGTTTGGAAGGTGCTGTCTAAGGAGCCTTGGTGAGTTCCTGCAGTGCATCTTGTAGATGGTACACACACTGCTGCTACTGTGCGTCGGTGGTGGAGGGAGTGAATGTTTGTGGATGGGGTGTCAATCAAGCGGGGCTGCTTTGTCCTGGATGGTGTCGAGCTTCTTGAGTGTTGTGGGAGCTGCAGTCATCCAGGCAAGTGGGGAGTATTTCATCACATTCCTGACTTGTGCCTTGTAGATGGTGGACAGGCTTTGGGGAGTCAGGAGGTGAGTTACTCGCTGCAGGATTCCCAGCCTCTGACCTGCTCTTGTAGCCACAGTATTTATATGGCTGGTCCAGTTTAGTTTCTGGTCAATGGTAACCCTCAGGATGTTGATAGTGGGGGATTCAGTGATGGTAATGCCATTGAATGTCAAGGGGCGATGGTTAGATTCTCTCTTGTTGAAGATGGTCATTGCCTGGCACTTGTGTGGCGTGAATGTTACTTGCCACTTGTTAGCCCAAGTCTGGATATTGTCCAGGTCTTGCTGCATTTGGACATGGACTGCTTCAGTTTCTGAGGAGTCGTAAATGTTGCTGAACATTGTGCAATCATCAGCGAACATCCCCACTTCTGACCTTATGATGGAAGGAAGGTCACTGGTGAAGCAGCTGAAGATGGTTGGGCTGAGGACACTACCCTGAGGAACTCCTGCAGTGATGTCCTGGTGCTGAGATGACTGACCTCCAACAACCACAACCATCTTCCTTTGTGCTCGGTATGACTCCAACCAGCGGAGAGTTTTCCCCCTGATTCCCATTAATTCCAGTTTTGTTAGGGCTCCTTGATGCCACACTCGGTCAAATGCTGCCTTGATGTCAAGGGCAGTCACTCTCACCTCACCTCGGGAGTTCAGCTCTTTTGTCCATGTTTGAACCAAGGCTGTAATGAGGTCAGGAGCTGAGTGATCCTGGTGAATCCAAACTGGGTGTCAGTGAGCAGGTTATTGCTAAGCAATTGCCACTGTTGAGAATACGTTTTTTTATTCTTTCATGGGCTGTGGGTGTTGCTGGTGAGGCCAGCATGTATTGCCCATCCCTAACTGCCTCTCGAACTGAGTGGCTTGGTCATTTCAGAGCCAACCACATTGCTCTGGGTCTGGAGTTACAGTTACAGAAGGTAGCTGAAGGTATGGACAGCAGATTTCCTCCCCTTTGGTGAACCTCATGGGTTTTTTAACAATAATTGATCGATCAATGATCGTTTCATGGTGACCGAGCGTTATATTCCAGATTTATTTAATGAGCTTAGACTGTACCAGCTGCCATGCTGGGGTTTGAACCCAGGGCATTAGCCTGGGCCCCTGGTTTACTCATGCAGTGATATCACCACTACACCACCGTCTCCCCAGTTGTCGGTGGAGGGATAAATATAGCCTGGACACTGGACACAACGTCTTCAACAGCACCATGAGAATGCTGTGTCCGAAAGGCTACACACTCTGTATTGGAGTGCAAGTATCAGTCTGTATTAATGTGCTCCACTTCCTACAGTGTAACTCGAACACACAACCTTCAAATCTGGTCAAAGCTAACTTGAGAACTGTGTCCAGTTCTGATCAGAATCTCCCTGAATTCTCTGTAAAATTCTGGTCAGACTCTCCCTGAATTCTCTGTCCAGTTCTGGTCAGACTCTCCCTGAATTCTCTGCCCAGTTCTGGTCAGACTCTCCCTGGATTCTCTGTCCTGTTCAGATCTGAGTGTCCCTGGAGACATGGCATAGTGGGATTGTCACTGACTACTAACCTGGAGGTCCAAGGTTAATGGTCTGGGGACCAGGCTTTGAATGCCACCCCACGGTAGATGGTGAAATTTGAATTCAAGAAGTCTGGTGGTGACCATGAAACCATTGCCGATTGTTGTAAAAACCCATCTGGTTCACTAATGCCCTTTAGAGAAGGAAATCTGCCATCCTTACCCGGTCTGGCCTACATGTGACTCCAGACCCACAGCAATGTGCTTGACTCTTAAATGCCCTCTGAACAAGGGCAGTTAGGGATGGGAAGTAAGTGCTGGCCTAGCCAGCGACGCATAATCAAATGAATTTCTAAGAATGCGAGGTGACTGGAGAATTGGTTTTGATGTAGTCTTGGTCCACCAGATATTCCAGATGTGGCACATCTCCCTCTGCCTGTCCTGCCAGAGCCCTGTCTGCTGAGTACTCTTAGGGCCTCGAGTACTTCACAGTAACCGGAGTGTCCCAGGACACGAGGAGTGGCACCATACTCCACCCTGCCCTGGTTGACCCTTTCCCAGACTCCACAGGGAGAGTGAGGAGGTGGGCTGTGAGACCAGAGGATAGAATAAGGGGCTCCTTAGTCAGCTTTGCTGAACTTGGCTAGAGTTTTGTCCCTGCAGAACAACAATGATAGCACTTCAGCAAGAACGCCCATCTGAGTTTCTCGCCCGACCATTCCAGGGGGCATTTAAGAGCCAACCACATGGCTGTGGGTCTGGAGTCACATGTAGGCCAGACCGGGTAAGGACAGCAGATTTCCCTCCCTTAAAGGGACATTAGTGAACCAGATGGGTTTTTACAACAATCGATGATAGTTTCCTGGTCACCATCACTGAGACTGGTTTTATATTCCGGATTTATTAATTGGATCTGTGGTGGGATTTGAACCCAGGTCCCCCAGAGCATTAGCCTGGGCCTCTGGATTACTAGCCCAGTGACATTACCGCTACACCACCGTTTCCCCATTGTGTAGCTGCTTCTCTCTTTCCTCCGCTTTTGCTTATCTGCTACCTCACCGGCACAGACACGGATGGGCTGAATGGCCTCTTTCTGTGGTACCAGCTCGGCACGGGTTGAGCTGGCATTTGTACAGGCGGGGAAGGGGCAGAGTCCCGTTTTGATGGCGCCTCCCGCCCCCTGAGCAGCCAGTGAGCCTGCGTTTGACATCCCCGCCTGCGCTAGCAGCCGGGGGAGCCGCAAAGAGCCAACCCTGTGCACAGCAAGAGCCCACAAAAGGCGAGGCGGCGAGGAGCAGGCGGATCTGCTTCCCTCGGTTGAGGGAGCCGAGAGTTTTTGTGCCTGGGTTTCGGGGCTGGGGACTTGAACTTACAACCCTTCTGACTCAGAGAGAGAGAAGCCTGTTACCCAGTGAACCGTGGCTGACACATAACCTCAGGGGCTCTATTTTTGGACTCTGCCATGTATCGACAACCATGCTGGCTCATCAAATGCAAACGTTCGGTGTTTGTTGAAGCCGGGCAGCTTGTGCTGTGGAGCTGAGGAATTCCCGGACTGAGCGGCTGATGAGAGTCCGGGGAGTGGGGTGGGGAGCAGTGGGCTCGCCCAGGTATTCTCTCTCTGGATTTCGCTGGGCCTGAGTTATTTTCGACTGCTCATGTCTGGCAGTGTCTGACATCTGCAGCCTGAATTAGACAGGAGCCCCCACCACTGACTGCGAGAAGGGGAACTAGACAAGTGTGTGAGGAAGGAGGGAATCGATGCTGGGTTGGCATCCTGCCACCTGTGAGAGAGGCAGCCACGGAAGTTGGTGTGCTCAGAGACGATCGCCTGTTGACCCTCCCTCTCCATGGCCGAGCCGAATTGTAAAGGCAGAGCCTGCCCTGGGTGTCCCACGTGTAGTTGCCCTTGGCCGCCGGTGTCTGGCCCTGAAACCACACGTCTCCGAGGAGCCCAGCGCCTGCCTGCCCGCAGCTGGCGTTGCCCATCTGTGCCGCTTGTCAGTTGGAGTTTTGTGGCGCGTGGTGGCGAGGGATTTCTTGTCTCCACCGGACCTCAGCACCCTGCTGGCCTCACGGCCTGGGCCCCCTCCTCGGGGACGTTGACCATCCCCCACCCCCTGCACATCCCCCAAGCCAGGGATGCCGTCTTTGTTTGACCATCACGGGGCAGGCGGTGGTGCAGTGGTGACCTGTAACCCAGAGGCTAACGGGTTCAAGGGCAGCTGGTGGAGTTTAAATTCAATTAATAAATCTGGACTATAAAACCAGTTTCAGTCATGAAACTTATCATTTATTGTTGTAAAAACCCATCTGACTCACTCGTGCCCTCTAGGGGAAGGAAACCTGCTGTCCTTACCCGGTCTGGCCTACATGTGTCTCCAGACCCACAGCAATATGGTTAACTCCTAACTGCCCTCAGAGATGCAGGTCACTCAGTTTCATGGCAATTAGGGATGGGCAAAGCATGCCAACGATGCCCACATCTCATGAAAGAATAAAATATGCTGGGCATGCCAGACTCGTTGGTGGCTTTGCCTTTCTATGTGATGCTAAGGACGTGTGGTAGACACTGAAGATGGAAGTCACTGAGTTTTAATTGGATGGTTTGAATGCAGGGCGATGTTAGTAGTTGTAGATGAGAAAGGATGGTTTTGCGGTGGTGTGGCGGGTGCTCAAGTGGAGCATGAATACTGGCACGGACTGGCTGGGGCCGAATGGCCTGTTTCTGTGCTGTATATCCTATGTAAGGCGAGTACTCCTCATTGTTCAAAAGGCTGAACAGGCTGGGGCTCTTTTCCCTCAGAAGGAGAAGGCCCAGGGGTGACCTGGTTGAAGTGTTTACTAAAGGAAAGATGTAAGTTGTCGAAACTTTTCCTCTTGCACGCATCAGGAAAATTCGCGAGAATACCAAATTGTGAAGGGAACAACAATTTATACTGCATGAGAAGAGAGTGCTGATCGGTAAAGGCTTGGCCACGGAGGGAGCGCCACTTAACTGATGCCTGACAGCACACTCTCCTCGTGCAGTATAAATTGTTGTTCCCTTTACAGTTTGGTATTCATGCGAATCTGTCCTGATGGGTGGAAGATGAAAAGCTCCGATGACAAGTGTCTTTTCTCAGCAATACTCGAGTCCAAATGACTAAAGGCATTTACAGTAATGGAGGAGTTTGACGGGGTCAACAGAGAGAAGGTGTTTCCTCTCACTGGGGATCCAAAACTAAGAGTCATCAGCATAAGAGGGTCACTCATCAATCCAGTCAGGAACTCAGGAGGGATTTCTGTCCGCAGAGAGTGGTGAGAATGTAGAAGCAGCTGCCCCTGGGGAATGATTGAAGTGAGGAGCGGGGATGGGTTGTACAGGAAACTGCAGAGGGGTTGAAGGGGGGAAGGATTAGAAGCTAAGATGAAGAGGGGTGGGATAGGATTGTGGAGAGGTGTTGGAATGAAGGGCCTGTTTGTGTACTGTGAATTCTCTGCTGCCCTTCCACATTAAAGAGAGAGTGAAGGGATTGTATTTTTGTAGCACCTGTCACAGCCTCAGGAAACCCCAAAGCAGCTAACGGCCCAGTGAAGGTGTCTTGTTTTAGCCTCTGTTGTAATGTTGGGAAGGGAGCCGCTAAACGAGTCTCACAATTGGCAAAGCCTGGTTACCAGGGGGACCAGAATACCGGGCGAGGAGAGCCAGGCATCACTGCTCTGATACGGTGACCCAAAACCCATTTCTGTTCAATCCAGACACCCCACCCAGAACTAAAACCCCTCCACATTACCAAACTCCCAGCTCTCCCAAGCACCATAAAACAAAATCCCTGGACCAGCGTCCAGTCTGCTCCAATGTTCCCTCGACCCCCTCACCCTTGATCAGCTCAGTCTCGGTTGGCCCTCTCCCCTGTCCCACTGCTGCTGGCTGTTTCGTGTACGCTTCCCATCCCATCTCCACACCCAACCCCCAAACCTGACCACAACTCCAAGGGGCATGGATACGAAGGAATCGGGGGGAAAACTGTCTCTACCCAGTCATCACAAAATCTGTGTGTGGGGGGGTGGGGAGGGTGGGGAATACAATAAACAGCACAGAATAAACAGCACAGAATAAACAGCACAGAATAGTACAGCACAGAATAAACAGCACAGAATAGTACAGCACAGAATAAACAGCACAGAATAAACAGCACAGAATAAACAGCACAGAATAAACAGCACAGAATAGTACAGCACAGAATAAACAGCACAGAATAGTACAGCACAGAATAAACAGCACAGAATAGTACAGCACAGAATAAACAGCACAGAATAGTACACCACAGAATAAAGAGCACAGAATAAACAGCACAGAATAAACAGCACAGAATAAACAGCACAGAAAAAACAACACAGAATAAACAACACAGAATAAACAACACAGAATAAACAACACAGAATAAACAACACAGAATAAACAACACAGAAAAAACGACACAGAATAAACGACACAGAATAAACAACACAGAATAAACAGCACAGAATAAACAGCACAGAATAAAGAGCACAGAAAAAACAACACAGAATAAACAACACAGAATAAACAGCACAGAAAAAACAACACAGAAAAAACAACACAGAATAAAAAGCACAGAATAAACAGCAAAGAATAAACAGCAGAGAAAAAACAACACAGAATAAACAACACAGAATAAACAGCACAGAATAAACAGCACAGAATAACCAGCACAGAATAACCATCACAGGATAAACAGCACAGAATAAAAAGAACAGAACAGTACAATGAATAAACAGCACAGAATAAACAGGACAGAATAAACAACACAGAATAAACAGCATAGAATAAACATCACAGAATAAATAGCACAGAATAACAGCACAGAATAAACTCCACAGAATAGTACAGTACAGAATCAACAGCACAGAATAAACAGCACCGAATAAACAGCACAGAATAAACAGCACCGAATAACCAGCACCGAATAAACATCACAGAATAAACAGAAAAGAATAAACAGCATAGAATAGTATAGCACAGAATAAGCAGCACAGAATAAAGAGCACAGAATGAACAGCAGAGAATAAACAGCACGGAATAAACAGCGGAGAATAAACAGCCCAGAATAAACAGCACAGAATATAGAGCACAGAAGAAACAGCAGAGAATAAATAGCACAGAATAGTACAGAACAGAATAAAAAACACAGAATAAGCATTGCAGAATAGTACAGCACAGAATAAACAGCACAGAATAGTACAGCACAGAATAAAGAGCACAGAATAGTACAGCACAGAATAAACAGCACAGAATAAACAGCACAGAATAAACAGCACAGAATAAACAGCACTGAATAAAAAGCACAGAATAAACAGGACAGAAAAACAACACAGAATAAACAGCACAGAATAAACAGCACTGAATAAACAGGACAGAATAAACAGCACAGAATAAACAGCACAGAATAAACAGCACAGAACAGTACAGCACTGAATAAACAGCACAGAATAAACAGGACACAATAAACAACACAGAATAAACAGCATAGAATAAACAGCACAGAATGAATAGCACAGAATAAACAGCACAGAATAAACACCACAGAATAGTACAGCACAGAATAAACAGCAAAGAATAAACAACACAGAATAACAGCACAGAATAGTATAGCACAGAATAAGCAGCACAGAATAAACAGAAGAGAATAAACATCACGGAATAAACAGCGGAGAATAAACAGCACAGAATAGAGAGCACAGAATAAACAGCACAGAATAAATAGCACAGAATAGTACAGAACAGAATAAAAAGCACAGAATAAGCATTGCAGAATAGTACAGCACAGAATAAACAGCACAGAATAAACAGCACAGAATAAAGAGCACAGAATAAGCAGCACAGAATAAACAGCACAGAATAAACGGCACAGAATAAAAACTGCAGAATAAACAGCGGAGAACAAACAGTGCAGTATAGTACAGCACAGAATAAACAGCACAGAATGAACAGTGCAGTATAGTACAGCACAGAATAAACAGCACAGAATAGTACATCACAGAATAAACAGCACAGAATAGTACATCACAGAATAAACAGCACAGAATAAACAGCACAGAATAAACAGCACAATATATAGAGCACAGAATAAACAGCACCGAATAAACAGCACAGAATAAACAGCGCAGAATAAACAGCAAAGAATAAACAGCACGGAATAAACAGCGGAGAATAAACAGCACAGAACAAAAGCACAGAATATAGAGTACAGAATAAACAGCACAGAATAAAAAGCACAGAATAGTACAGAACAGAATAAAAAGCACAGAATAAGCATTGCAGAATAGTACAGCACACAATAAACAGCAGAGAATAAAAAGCACAGAATAAACAGCACAGAATAAACGGCAGAGAATAAACAGCACAGAATAGTACATCACAGAATAATACAGCACAGAATAAACAGCACAGAGTAGTACAGCACAGAATAAACAGAACAGAATAAGCAGCACAGAATAAACAGCACAGAATAAACAGCGCAGAATAAAAAGCAAAGAATAAATAGCAAAGAATAACAGCACAGAATAGTACATCACAGAATGCACAGCACATAATAAACAGCACAGATTAAACATCACAGTATAAACTGCACAGAATACACAGCACATAATAAACAGTGTAGAATAAAGAGCATAGAATAAACAGCACAGAATAAACAGCAGAGAAGAAACATCACAGTATAAACTGAACAGAATACACAGCACATAATAAACAGCACAGAATAAACATCACAGTATAAACTGCACAGAATACACAGCACATAATAAACAGCACAGAATAAACAGTGTAGAATAAAGAGCATAGAATAAACCGCACAGAATAAACAGCAGAGAAGAAAAAGCACAGCATAATATAGCACAGAATAAACAGCACAGAATAATAAAGCATAGATAAACAGGACAGAATCACACAGCACAGAATAAACAGCACAGTATAAACAGCACTGAATAAACATCACAGTATAAACTGCACAGAATAGTACAGAACAGAATAAAATCACAGAATAAGCATTGCAGAATAGTACAGCACAGAATAAACAGCAGAGAATAAACAGCACAGAATAAAGAGCACAGAATAAGCAGCACAGAATAAACAGCACAGAATAAACAGCACAGAATAAACAGCACAGAATAGTACAGCACAGAATAAACAGCACAGAATAGTACAGCACAGAATAAACAGCACAGAATAGTACAGCACAGAATAAACAGCACAGAATAGTACACCACAGAATAAAGAGCACAGAATAAAGAGCACAGAATAAACAGCACAGAATAAACAACACAGAATAAACAACACAGAATAAACAACACAGAAAAAACGACGCAGAATAAACGACACAGAATAAACAACACAGAATAAACAGCACAGAATAAACAGCACAGAATAAAGAGCACAGAAAAAACAACGCAGAATAAACAACACAGAATAAACAGCACAGAAAAAACAACACAGAAAAAACAACACAGAATAAAAAGCACAGAATAAACAGCAAAGAATAAACAGCAGAGAAAAAACAACACAGAATAAACAACACAGAATAAACAACACAGAATAAACAGCACAGAATAAACAGCACAGAATAAACAGCACAGAATAACCAGCACAGAATAACCATCACAGGATAAACAGCACAGAATAAAAAGAACAGAACAGTACAATGAATAAACAGCACAGAATAAACAGGACAGAATAAACAACACAGAATAAACAGCATAGAATAAACATCACAGAATAAATAGCACAGAATAACAGCACAGAATAAACTCCACAGAATAGTACAGTACAGAATCAACAGCACAGAATAAACAGCACCGAATAAACAGCACAGAATAAACAGCACCGAATAACCAGCACCGAATAAACATCACAGAATAAACAGAAAAGAATAAACAGCATAGAATAGTATAGCACAGAATAAGCAGCACAGAATAAAGAGCACAGAATGAACAGCAGAGAATAAACAGCACGGAATAAACAGCGGAGAATAAACAGCCCAGAATAAACAGCACAGAATATAGAGCACAGAAGAAACAGCAGAGAATAAATAGCACAGAATAGTACAGAACAGAATAACAAACACAGAATAAGCATTGCAGAATAGTACAGCACAGAATAAACAGCACAGAATAGTACAGCACAGAATAAAGAGCACAGAATAGTACAGCACAGAATAAACAGCACAGAATAAACAGCACAGAATAAACAGCACAGAATAAACAGCACTGAATAAAAAGCACAGAATAAACAGGACAGAAAAACAACACAGAATAAACAGCACAGAATAAACAGCACTGAATAAACAGGACAGAATAAACAGCACAGAATAAACAGCACAGAATAAACAGCACAGAACAGTACAGCACTGAATAAACAGCACAGAATAAACAGGACAGAATAAACAACACAGAATAAACAGCATAGAATAAACAGCACAGAATGAATAGCACAAAATAAACAGCACAGAATAAACACCACAGAATAGTACAGCACAGAATAAACAGGACAGAATAAACAGCAAAGAATAAACAACACAGAATAACAGCACAGAATAGTATAGCACAGAATAAGCAGCACAGAATAAACAGAAGAGAATAAACATCACGGAATAAACAGCGGAGAATAAACAGCACAGAATAGAGAGCACAGAATAAACAGCACAGAATAAATAGCACAGAATAGTACAGAACAGAATAAAAAGCACAGAATAAGCATTGCAGAATAGTACAGCACAGAATAAACAGCACAGAATAAACAGCACAGAATAAAGAGCACAGAATAAGCAGCACAGAATAAACAGCACAGAATAAACGGCACAGAATAAAAACTGCAGAATAAACAGCGGAGAACAAACAGTGCAGTATAGTACAGCACAGAATAAACAGCACAGAATGAACAGTGCAGTATAGTACAGCACAGAATAAACAGCACAGAATAGTACATCACAGAATAAACAGCACAGAATAGTACATCACAGAATAAACAGCACAGAATAAACAGCACAGAATAGTACATCACAGAATAAACAGCACAGAATAGTACATCACAGAATAAACAGCACAGAATAAACAGCACAGAATAAACAGCACAATATATAGAGCACAGAATAAACAGCACCGAATAAACAGCACAGAATAAACAGCGCAGAATAAACAGCAAAGAATAAACAGCACGGAATAAACAGCGGAGAATAAACAGCACAGAACAAAAGCACAGAATATAGAGCACAGAATAAACAGCACAGAATAAAAAGCACAGAATAGTACAGAACAGAATAAAAAGCACAGAATAAGCATTGCAGAATAGTACAGCACAGAATAAACGGCAGAGAATAAACAGCACAGAATAGTACATCACAGAATAATACAGCACAGAATAAACAGCACAGAGTAGTACAGCACAGAATAAACAGAACAGAATAAGCAGCACAGAATAAACAGCACAGAATAAACAGCGCAGAATAAAAAGCAAAGAATAAATAGCAAAGAATAACAGCACAGAATAGTACATCACAGAATGCACAGCACATAATAAACAGCACAGATTAAACATCACAGTATAAACTGCACAGAATACACAGCACATAATAAACAGTGTAGAATAAAGAGCATAGAATAAACAGCACAGAATAAACAGCAGAGAAGAAACATCACAGTATAAACTGAACAGAATACACAGCACATAATAAACAGCACAGAATAAACATCACAGTATAAACTGCACAGAATACACAGCACATAATAAACAGCACAGAATAAACAGTGTAGAATAAAGAGCATAGAATAAACCGCACAGAATAAACAGCAGAGAAGAAAAAGCACAGCATAATATAGCACAGAATAAACAGCACAGAATAATAAAGCATAGATAAACAGGACAGAATCACACAGCACAGAATAAACAGCACAGTATAAACAGCACTGAATAAACATCACAGTATAAACTGCACAGAATAGTACAGAACAGAATAAAATCACAGAATAAGCATTGCAGAATAGTACAGCACAGAATAAACAGCAGAGAATAAACAGCACAGAATAAAGAGCACAGAATAAGCAGCACAGAATAAACAGCACAGAATAAACAGCACAGAATAAACAGCACAGAATAGTACAGCACAGAATAAACAGCACAGAATAGTACAGCACAGAATAAACAGCACAGAATAGTACAGCACAGAATAAACAGCACAGAATAGTACACCACAGAATAAAGAGCACAGAATAAAGAGCACAGAATAAACAGCACAGAATAAACAACACAGAATAAACAACACAGAATAAACAACACAGAAAAAACGACGCAGAATAAACGACACAGAATAAACAACACAGAATAAACAGCACAGAATAAACAGCACAGAATAAAGAGCACAGAAAAAACAACGCAGAATAAACAACACAGAATAAACAGCACAGAAAAAACAACACAGAAAAAACAACACAGAATAAAAAGCACAGAATAAACAGCAAAGAATAAACAGCAGAGAAAAAACAACACAGAATAAACAACACAGAATAAACAACACAGAATAAACAGCACAGAATAAACAGCACAGAATAAACAGCACAGAATAACCAGCACAGAATAACCATCACAGGATAAACAGCACAGAATAAAAAGAACAGAACAGTACAATGAATAAACAGCACAGAATAAACAGGACAGAATAAACAACACAGAATAAACAGCATAGAATAAACATCACAGAATAAATAGCACAGAATAACAGCACAGAATAAACTCCACAGAATAGTACAGTACAGAATCAACAGCACAGAATAAACAGCACCGAATAAACAGCACAGAATAAACAGCACCGAATAACCAGCACCGAATAAACATCACAGAATAAACAGAAAAGAATAAACAGCATAGAATAGTATAGCACAGAATAAGCAGCACAGAATAAAGAGCACAGAATGAACAGCAGAGAATAAACAGCACGGAATAAACAGCGGAGAATAAACAGCCCAGAATAAACAGCACAGAATATAGAGCACAGAAGAAACAGCAGAGAATAAATAGCACAGAATAGTACAGAACAGAATAACAAACACAGAATAAGCATTGCAGAATAGTACAGCACAGAATAAACAGCACAGAATAGTACAGCACAGAATAAAGAGCACAGAATAGTACAGCACAGAATAAACAGCACAGAATAAACAGCACAGAATAAACAGCACAGAATAAACAGCACTGAATAAAAAGCACAGAATAAACAGGACAGAAAAACAACACAGAATAAACAGCACAGAATAAACAGCACTGAATAAACAGGACAGAATAAACAGCACAGAATAAACAGCACAGAATAAACAGCACAGAACAGTACAGCACTGAATAAACAGCACAGAATAAACAGGACAGAATAAACAACACAGAATAAACAGCATAGAATAAACAGCACAGAATGAATAGCACAAAATAAACAGCACAGAATAAACACCACAGAATAGTACAGCACAGAATAAACAGGACAGAATAAACAGCAAAGAATAAACAACACAGAATAACAGCACAGAATAGTATAGCACAGAATAAGCAGCACAGAATAAACAGAAGAGAATAAACATCACGGAATAAACAGCGGAGAATAAACAGCACAGAATAGAGAGCACAGAATAAACAGCACAGAATAAATAGCACAGAATAGTACAGAACAGAATAAAAAGCACAGAATAAGCATTGCAGAATAGTACAGCACAGAATAAACAGCACAGAATAAACAGCACAGAATAAAGAGCACAGAATAAGCAGCACAGAATAAACAGCACAGAATAAACGGCACAGAATAAAAACTGCAGAATAAACAGCGGAGAACAAACAGTGCAGTATAGTACAGCACAGAATAAACAGCACAGAATGAACAGTGCAGTATAGTACAGCACAGAATAAACAGCACAGAATAGTACATCACAGAATAAACAGCACAGAATAGTACATCACAGAATAAACAGCACAGAATAAACAGCACAGAATAGTACATCACAGAATAAACAGCACAGAATAGTACATCACAGAATAAACAGCACAGAATAAACAGCACAGAATAAACAGCACAATATATAGAGCACAGAATAAACAGCACCGAATAAACAGCACAGAATAAACAGCGCAGAATAAACAGCAAAGAATAAACAGCACGGAATAAACAGCGGAGAATAAACAGCACAGAACAAAAGCACAGAATATAGAGCACAGAATAAACAGCACAGAATAAAAAGCACAGAATAGTACAGAACAGAATAAAAAGCACAGAATAAGCATTGCAGAATAGTACAGCACAGAATAAACGGCAGAGAATAAACAGCACAGAATAGTACATCACAGAATAATACAGCACAGAATAAACAGCACAGAGTAGTACAGCACAGAATAAACAGAACAGAATAAGCAGCACAGAATAAACAGCACAGAATAAACAGCGCAGAATAAAAAGCAAAGAATAAATAGCAAAGAATAACAGCACAGAATAGTACATCACAGAATGCACAGCACATAATAAACAGCACAGATTAAACATCACAGTATAAACTGCACAGAATACACAGCACATAATAAACAGTGTAGAATAAAGAGCATAGAATAAACAGCACAGAATAAACAGCAGAGAAGAAACATCACAGTATAAACTGAACAGAATACACAGCACATAATAAACAGCACAGAATAAACATCACAGTATAAACTGCACAGAATACACAGCACATAATAAACAGCACAGAATAAACAGTGTAGAATAAAGAGCATAGAATAAACCGCACAGAATAAACAGCAGAGAAGAAAAAGCACAGCATAATATAGCACAGAATAAACAGCACAGAATAATAAAGCATAGATAAACAGGACAAAATCACACAGCACAGAATAAACAGCACAGTATAAACAGCACTGAATAAACATCACAGTATAAACTGCACAGAATAGTACAGAACAGAATAAAATCACAGAATAAGCATTGCAGAATAGTACAGCACAGAATAAACAGCAGAGAATAAACAGCACAGAATAAAGAGCACAGAATAAGCAGCACAGAATAAACAGCACAGAATAAACGGCACAGAATAAACAGCGCAGAACAAACAGTGCAGTATAGTACAGCGCAGAATAAACAGCACAGAATAGTACATCACAGAATAAACAGCACAGAATAAAGATTGCAGAATAAACAGCAGAGAATAAACAGCACAGAATAGCAGCACAGAATAAACAGCACAAAATATAGAGCACAGAATAAACAGCACCGAATAAACAACGCAGAATAAACAGCACAGAATAAACAGCAGAGAATAAACAGCACGGAATAAACAGTGGAAAATAAACAGCACAGAACAAACACACAGAATATAGAGCACAGAATAAACAGCACAGAATAAAAAGCACAGAATGGTACAGAACAGAATAAAAAGCACAGAATAAGCATTGCAGAATAGTACAGCACAGAATAAACAGCACAGAATAAACAGCACAGAATAAACAGCACAGAATGAACAGCACAGAATAAAAAGCAAAGAATAAATAGAACAGAATTACATCACAGAATAATACAGCACAGAATAAACAGCACAGAATAGTACAGCACAGAATAAACAGAACAGCATAAACAGCGCAGAACAAATAGTGCAGTGTAGTGCAGCACAGAATAAACAGCACAGATTAAACAGTGCAGAACAAACAGTGCAGTATAGTACAGCACAGAATAAACAGCACAGAATGAACAGTGCAGTATAGTACATCACAGAATAAACAAAACAGAATAAACAACACAGAATAAAAAGCAAAGAATAAATAGCACAGAATAACAACACACAATAGTACTTCACAGAATACACAGCACATAATAAACAGCATAGAATAAACAGCGTGGAATAAAGAGCATAGAATAAACAGCACAGAATAAACAGCAGAGAAGAAAAAGCACAGCATAATAGAGCACAGAATAAACAGCACAGAATAATACAGCATAGATAAACAGCACAGAATCACACAGCACAGAATAAACTGCACAGAATAGTCCAGCACAGAATAAACAGCACAGAAAAAACACATCACAGGCGAACAGCACAGAATAGTACAGCACAGAATAAACAGCAGAGAATAAACAGCATAGAATAAATAACAAAGAATAAACATCACAGAATAGTACAGCACAGAATAAACAGAACAGTATAGTAAAGCACAGAATAGTACAGCACAGAATAGTACAGCACAGAATAAACAGCAGAGAATAAAAAGCACAGAATCAACAGCACAGAATAAACAGCACTGAAAAGTATAGCATAGAATAAACAGCACAGAATAAACAGCACAGAATAATAAGCGCAGAACAAACAGTGCAGAATACAACATCACAGAATAAACAACACAGAATAAACAGCACATAATATTCAGCACTGAATTGTAGAGCTCAGAATAAACAGCACAGAACAAAGAGCACAGAATAAGCAGCAGAGAATAGTACAGCACAGAATAAACAGGACCGAATAAACAGCGCAGAATAAACAGCACAGAATAAACAGCACAGAATACACAGCACAGAATAAACAGCACAGAATAAACAGCCTAGAACAAACAGTGAAGTATAGTGCAGCACAGAATACACAGCACAGAATAAACAGCACAGAGTAAACAGCACAGAATAACAGCAGAGAATAACAGCACAGAATGAACAGCACAGAATATAGAGCACAGAATAAACAGCACAGAATAAACAGCACAGAATAAACAGCAGAGATTAAACATCACGGAATAAACAGCGGAGAATATACAGCACAGAACAAACAGCACAGAATATAGAGCACAGAATAAAAAGCCCAGATAAATAGCACCAAATAGTACAGAACAGAATAAAAAATACAGAATAAACATTGCAGAAAAGTACTCCACAGAATAAACAGCAGAGAATAAACAGCAGAGAATAAACAGCACAGAATAAGCAGCACAGAATAAACAGCACACAATAAACGGCACAGAATAAACATGATAGAATAAGCAGCACAGTATTAACAGCACAGAATAGAGAGCACAGAATAAACAGCACAGAATAAACAGCACAGAATAAGCAGCACAGAATTAACAGCACCAAATATAGAGCACAGAATAAACAGCACAGAATAAAGAGCACAGAATAGTACAGCACAGAATAAACAGAAAAGAATAAACAGCACAGTATAAACAGCACAGAATAAAGAGCACATAATAAACAGCACAGAATAATCATCACAGAATAAGCAGCAGAGAATAGTACAGCACAGAATAAATAGCACAGAATAAACATCACAGAATAAAGAGCAGAGAATAAACATCACAGAATAAAGAGCACAGAATTGTACAGCACAGAATGTACAGCACAGAATAAAGAGCACAGAATAAACAGCACAGAATAAACATGATAGAATAAGCAGCACAGAATTAACAGCACAGAATATACAGCACCAAATATAGAGCACAGAATAAACAGCACTGAATAAGCAGCACAGAATTAACAGCACAGAATATAGAGCACAGAATGAACTGCACAGAATAAACAGCACAGAATAAGTAGCACAGAAGTAACAGCACAGAATATAGAACACAGAATAAACAGCACAGAATAAACAGCACAGAATAAACAGCACAGAATAAACAGCACCGAGCAAACAGCACAGAATAAACAGCACAGAATAAAAGGCACAGAATAGTACAAAACAGAATAAAAAGCACAGAATAAGCATTGCAGAATAGTACTTCACAGAATAAACAGCGGAGAATTCACAGCACAGAAGAAACAGCACAGAATAAGCAGCACAGAATAAACAGCACAGAATAAACGGCACAGAATAAAAAGTGCAGAATAGTACAGCACAGAATAAACAGCACAGAACAAACAGTGCAGAACAAACAGCGCAGTATAGTACAGCACAGAATAAACAACACAGAATAAACAGCACAGAATAAGCAGCACAGTATAAGCAGCACCGAATAAACAGCACAGACTAAATAGCAAAGAATAAGCAGCACAGAATGAACAGCACAGAATATGCAGCACAGAATAAACAGCAAAGAATAAACAGCACAGAAGAAGCAGAACAGAAGAAACGGCGCAGAATAAACTGCACAGAATAAACAGCACAGAATAAGCAGCACAGAATAGTACAGAAGAGAATACTGTGGCACAAAATTAACAGCTCAGAATAAACATCACAGAATAAACAGCAAAGAATAAACAGCACAGAATAAACAGAGCAGAACTGTACAGCACAGAATAGTACAGCACAGAATAAACTGCAAAGAGTAAACAGCACAGAATAAACAGCACAGAATAAACATCACAGAATAAAGAGCAGAGAATAAACATCACAGAATAAAGAGCACAGAATTGTACAGCACAGAATGTACAGCACAGAATAAAGAGCACAGAATAAACAGCACAGAATAAACATGATGGAATAAGCAGCACAGAATTAACAGCACAGAATATACAGCACAGAATAAACAGCACAGAATAAACAGTACAGAATAAACTGCACAGAATTAACAGCACCAAATATAGAGCACAGAATAAACAGCACTGAATAAGCAGCACAGAATTAACAGCACAGAATATAGAGCACAGAATGAACTGCACAGAATAAACAGCACAGAATAAACAGCACAGAAGTAACAGCACAGAATATAGAACGCAGAATAAACAGCACAGAATGAACAGCAGAGAATAAACAGCACAGAATGAACAGCACAGAATAAACAGCACCGAGCAAACAGCACAGAATAAACAGCACAGAATAAAAGGCACAGAATAGTACAAAACAGAATAAAAAGCACAGAATAAGCATTGCAGAATAGTACTTCACAGAATAAACAGCGGAGAATTCACAGCACAGAAGAAACAGCACAGAATAAGCAGCACAGAATAAACAGCACAGAATAAACGGCACAGAATAAAAAGTGCAGAATAGTACAGCACAGAATAAACATCACAGAACAAACAGTGCAGAACAAACAGCGCAGTATAGTACAGCACAGAATAAACAGCACAGAATAACAGCATAGAATAAACAGCATGGAATAAACAGCACAGAATAAACAGCACAGAATAAGCAGCACAGTATAAGCAGCACCGAATAAACAGCACAGACTAAATAGCAAAGAATAAGCAGCACAGAATGAACAGCACAGAATATGCAGCACAGAATAAACAGCAAAGAATAAAGAGCACAGAAGAAGCAGAACAGAAGAAACAGCGCAGAATAAACTGCACAGAATAAACAGCACAGAATAAGCAGCACAGAATAGTACAGAAGAGAATACTGTGGCACAAAATTAACAGCTCAGAATAAACATCACAGAATAAACAGCAAAGAATAAACAGCACAGAATAAACAGAGCAGAACTGTACAGCACAGAATAGTACAGCACAGAATAAACTGCACATAGTAAACAGCACAGAATAAACAGCACAGAATAAACAGCACAAAATAAACAGCACAGAATAAATGGCACAGAATAAACAGCACAGAATAAACAGCACATAATAAACAGCACAGAATAAACAGCTCAGAATAAACATCACAGAATAAACAGCAAAGAATAAACAGCACAGAATAAACAGAGCAGAACTGTACAGCACAGAATAGTACAGCACAGAATAAACTGCACAGAGTAAACAGCACAGAATAAACAGCACAGAATAAACAGCACAGAATAAACAGCACAGAATAAACAGCACAGAATAAACAGCACAGAATACACAGCACAGAATAAACAGCACAGAGAAAACAGAGCAGAACAAACAGTGCATTATAGTACAGCAAAGAATAAAAGGCACAGAATAAACAGCACAGAATAAACAGCAGAGAATAACAGCACAGAATAAAGATTGCAGAATAAATAGCACAGATTATACAGCACAGAATAGACAGCAAAGAATATCAGCACAAAATAAACAGCAAAGAATAAGCAGAACAGAAGAAACAGCATAGAATCAACAGCACAGAATAAACATCACAGAATAAACAGCACAGAATAAACATCACAAAATAAAGATCACAGAATAGTACAGCACAGAATAAAAGCACAGAGTAGTTCAGCAAAGAATAAACAGCACAGAATAAACAGTGTAGAAATGTACAGCACAGAATAAACAGCACAGAATGGCACAGCACAGAATAAACAGAGCAGAACTGTACAGCACAGAATAGTACAGCACAGAATAAACTGCAAAGAGTAAACAGCACAGAATAAACAGCACAGAATAAACATCACAGAATAAAGAGCAGAGAATAAACATCACAGAATAAAGAGCACAGAATTGTACAGCACAGAATGTACAGCACAGAATAAAGAGCACAGAATAAACAGCACAGAATAAACATGATGGAATAAGCAGCACAGAATTAACAGCACAGAATATACAGCACAGAATAAACAGCACAGAATAAACAGTACAGAATAAACTGCACAGAATTAACAGCACCAAATATAGAGCACAGAATAAACAGCACTGAATAAGCAGCACAGAATTAACAGCACAGAATATAGAGCACAGAATGAACTGCACAGAATAAACAGCACAGAATAAACAGCACAGAAGTAACAGCACAGAATATAGAACGCAGAATAAACAGCACAGAATGAACAGCAGAGAATAAACAGCACAGAATGAACAGCACAGAATAAACAGCACCGAGCAAACAGCACAGAATAAACAGCACAGAATAAAAGGCACAGAATAGTACAAAACAGAATAAAAAGCACAGAATAAGCATTGCAGAATAGTACTTCACAGAATAAACAGCGGAGAATTCACAGCACAGAAGAAACAGCACAGAATAAGCAGCACAGAATAAACAGCACAGAATAAACGGCACAGAATAAAAAGTGCAGAATAGTACAGCACAGAATAAACATCACAGAACAAACAGTGCAGAACAAACAGCGCAGTATAGTACAGCACAGAATAAACAGCACAGAATAACAGCATAGAATAAACAGCATGGAATAAACAGCACAGAATAAACAGCACAGAATAAGCAGCACAGTATAAGCAGCACCGAATAAACAGCACAGACTAAATAGCAAAGAATAAGCAGCACAGAATGAACAGCACAGAATATGCAGCACAGAATAAACAGCAAAGAATAAAGAGCACAGAAGAAGCAGAACAGAAGAAACAGCGCAGAATAAACTGCACAGAATAAACAGCACAGAATAAGCAGCACAGAATAGTACAGAAGAGAATACTGTGGCACAAAATTAACAGCTCAGAATAAACATCACAGAATAAACAGCAAAGAATAAACAGCACAGAATAAACAGAGCAGAACTGTACAGCACAGAATAGTACAGCACAGAATAAACTGCACATAGTAAACAGCACAGAATAAACAGCACAGAATAAACAGCACAAAATAAACAGCACAGAATAAATGGCACAGAATAAACAGCACAGAATAAACAGCACATAATAAACAGCACAGAATAAACAGCTCAGAATAAACATCACAGAATAAACAGCAAAGAATAAACAGCACAGAATAAACAGAGCAGAACTGTACAGCACAGAATAGTACAGCACAGAATAAACTGCACAGAGTAAACAGCACAGAATAAACAGCACAGAATAAACAGCACAGAATAAACAGCACAGAATAAACAGCACAGAATAAACAGCACAGAATACACAGCACAGAATAAACAGCACAGAATAAACAGCCTAGAACAAACAGTGAAGTATAGTGCAGCACAGAATACACAGCACAGAATAAACAGCACAGAGAAAACAGAGCAGAACAAACAGTGCATTATAGTACAGCAAAGAATAAAAGGCACAGAATAAACAGCACAGAATAAACAGCAGAGAATAACAGCACAGAATAAAGATTGCAGAATAAATAGCACAGATTATACAGCACAGAATAGACAGCAAAGAATATCAGCACAAAATAAACAGCAAAGAATAAGCAGAACAGAAGAAACAGCATAGAATCAACAGCACAGAATAAACATCACAGAATAAACAGCACAGAATAAACATCACAAAATAAAGATCACAGAATAGTACAGCACAGAATAAAAGCACAGAGTAGTTCAGCAAAGAATAAACAGCACAGAATAAACAGTGTAGAAATGTACAGCACAGAATAAACAGCACAGAATGGCACAGCACAGAATAAACAGAGCAGAACTGTACAGCACAGAATAGTACAGCACAGAATAAACTGCAAAGAGTAAACAGCACAGAATAAACAGCACAGAATAAACATCACAGAATAAAGAGCAGAGAATAAACATCACAGAATAAAGAGCACAGAATTGTACAGCACAGAATGTACAGCACAGAATAAAGAGCACAGAATAAACAGCACAGAATAAACATGATGGAATAAGCAGCACAGAATTAACAGCACAGAATATACAGCACAGAATAAACAGCACAGAATAAACAGTACAGAATAAACTGCACAGAATTAACAGCACCAAATATAGAGCACAGAATAAACAGCACTGAATAAGCAGCACAGAATTAACAGCACAGAATATAGAGCACAGAATGAACTGCACAGAATAAACAGCACAGAATAAACAGCACAGAAGTAACAGCACAGAATATAGAACGCAGAATAAACAGCACAGAATGAACAGCAGAGAATAAACAGCACAGAATGAACAGCACAGAATAAACAGCACCGAGCAAACAGCACAGAATAAACAGCACAGAATAAAAGGCACAGAATAGTACAAAACAGAATAAAAAGCACAGAATAAGCATTGCAGAATAGTACTTCACAGAATAAACAGCGGAGAATTCACAGCACAGAAGAAACAGCACAGAATAAGCAGCACAGAATAAACAGCACAGAATAAACGGCACAGAATAAAAAGTGCAGAATAGTACAGCACAGAATAAACATCACAGAACAAACAGTGCAGAACAAACAGCGCAGTATAGTACAGCACAGAATAAACAGCACAGAATAACAGCATAGAATAAACAGCATGGAATAAACAGCACAGAATAAACAGCACAGAATAAGCAGCACAGTATAAGCAGCACCGAATAAACAGCACAGACTAAATAGCAAAGAATAAGCAGCACAGAATGAACAGCACAGAATATGCAGCACAGAATAAACAGCAAAGAATAAAGAGCACAGAAGAAGCAGAACAGAAGAAACAGCGCAGAATAAACTGCACAGAATAAACAGCACAGAATAAGCAGCACAGAATAGTACAGAAGAGAATACTGTGGCACAAAATTAACAGCTCAGAATAAACATCACAGAATAAACAGCAAAGAATAAACAGCACAGAATAAACAGAGCAGAACTGTACAGCACAGAATAGTACAGCACAGAATAAACTGCACATAGTAAACAGCACAGAATAAACAGCACAGAATAAACAGCACAAAATAAACAGCACAGAATAAATGGCACAGAATAAACAGCACAGAATAAACAGCACATAATAAACAGCACAGAATAAACAGCTCAGAATAAACATCACAGAATAAACAGCAAAGAATAAACAGCACAGAATAAACAGAGCAGAACTGTACAGCACAGAATAGTACAGCACAGAATAAACTGCACAGAGTAAACAGCACAGAATAAACAGCACAGAATAAACAGCACAGAATAAACAGCACAGAATAAACAGCACAGAATAAACAGCACAGAATACACAGCACAGAATAAACAGCACAGAATAAACAGCCTAGAACAAACAGTGAAGTATAGTGCAGCACAGAATACACAGCACAGAATAAACAGCACAGAGAAAACAGAGCAGAACAAACAGTGCATTATAGTACAGCAAAGAATAAAAGGCACAGAATAAACAGCACAGAATAAACAGCAGAGAATAACAGCACAGAATAAAGATTGCAGAATAAATAGCACAGATTATACAGCACAGAATAGACAGCAAAGAATATCAGCACAAAATAAACAGCAAAGAATAAGCAGAACAGAAGAAACAGCATAGAATCAACAGCACAGAATAAACATCACAGAATAAACAGCACAGAATAAACATCACAAAATAAAGATCACAGAATAGTACAGCACAGAATAAAAGCACAGAGTAGTTCAGCAAAGAATAAACAGCACAGAATAAACAGTGTAGAAATGTACAGCACAGAATAAACAGCACAGAATGGCACAGCACAGAATAAGCAGCACAGAATAAACAGTGCAGAAATGTACAGCACAGAATAAACAGCAGAGAATAAACAGCACAGAATAAACAGCACAGAATAATCAACATAGAATAAACAGCACAGAATAAACACTGCAGAAAAAAAAAGCACAAAATAAACCTGCACAAAGTGAACAGCGCAGAATAAACAGCAGAGAAATAACAACACAGAATAGTACAGCACAGAATAAACAGCACAGAATAAACAGCACAGAGTAAACATCACAGAATAAACATCACAGAATATAGAGCACAGAATAAACAGCACAGAATAAAGAGCACAGAATAAACAGCACAGAATAAGCAGCACAGAATAGTACAGCACAGAATCAACAACACAGAATAAACAGCACAGAATAAAAAGCAAAGAATAAATAGCACAGAATAACAGCACAGAATAGTACATCACAGAATAATACAGCAGGTAACAAACAGCACAGAATAAACAGTGTAGAATAAAGAGCATAGAATAAACAGCACAGAATAAACAGTCTAGAATAAAGAGCATAGAATAAACAGCACAGAATAAACAGCAGAGAAGAAACAGCACAGAATCACACAGCACAGAATAAACAGCGCAGAATAAACTGCACAGAATTAACAGCACTGAAGAAACATCACAGTATAAACTGCACAGCATAGTACAGCACAGAATAAACAGAACAGAATAAACAGCACAGAATAATGCACCACAGAATACACAGTACATAATAAACAGCACAGAATAAACAGTGTAGAATAAAGAGCATAGAATAAACAGCACAGAATAAACAGCAGAGAAGAAAAAAGCACAGCATAATACAGCACAGAATAAACAGCACAGAATAATACAGCATAGATAAACAGCACAGAATCACACAGCACAGAATAAACAGCACAGAATAAAGAGCGCAGAATAAACAGCACAGAATAAACTGCACTGAATAAACATCACAGTATAAACTGCACAGAAGAGTACAGCACATAATAAACAGCACAGAATAAACACAACAAAATAAACATCACAGACGTAAAGCACAGAATAGTACAGCACAGCATAAGCAGCAGAGAATAAACAGCATAGAATAAATAGCAAAGAATAAACAGCCCAGAATAAACAGCACAGAATAAACAGCTCAGAATAAACATCACAAAATAAAGATCACAGAATAGTACAGCACAGAATAAAAAGCAAAAAATAAACAGCACAGAATAATCATCAGAGAATAAGCAGCAGAGAATAGTACAGCATAGAATACACAGCACAGAATAGTCTAGAACAGAATAAAAATCATAGAATAAAGAGTGCAGAATAGGACAGCACAGAATAAACAGCACAGAATAAACAGCACAGAATAAACAGCACATAATAAAGAGCACAGTATAGTATAGCACAGAATAAACAGCACAGAATAAACATCACAGAATAGAGAGCACAGAATAGTACAGCATAGAATAAACAGCACAGAATAGTCTAGAACAGAATAAAAATCATAGAATAAAGAGTGCAGAATAGGACAGCACAGAATGAACAGCAGAGAATAAACAGCACAGAATAAACATCACAGAATAAAGAGCACAGAATAGTACAGCACAGAATAAACAAAACATTATATAACAGCACAGAATAAACAGCACAGAATAAACAGCACATAATAAACAGCACAGAATAAACAGCACAGAATAGTACAGCGCAGAATAAACAGCACCGAATAAACATCAGAAAATAAGCAGCAGAGAATAGACCAGCACAGAATAAACAGCACAGAATAAAGAGCACAGAATAAAGATTGCAGAATAAATAGCACAGATTATACAGCACAGAATAGACAGCACAGAATAACAGCACAGAATAAACAGCACAGAATAAGCAGAACAGAAGAAACAGCATAGAATCAACAGCACAGAATAAACATCACAGAATAATCAGCACAGAATAAACAGTGCAGAAATGTACAGCACAAAATAAACAGCACAGAATGGTACAGCACTGAATAAACAGCAGAGAATAAACAGCACAGAATAAACAGCACAGAATAAACAGCACAGAATAGTACAGCACAGAATAAACAGCACAGCATAAACAGCACAGAATAAACAGCAAAGAATAAACAGCACAGAATAAACATCTTAGAATAAACAGCAAAGAATAAACAGCACAGAATAAACATCTTAGGATAAACAGCACAGAATAAACAGCACAGAATAAACAGCACAGAATAAACATCTTAGAATAAACAGCACAGAATAAACAGCACAGAATAAACAGCACAGAATAGTACAGCACAGAATATACAGCACAGAATAAACAGCACAGAATAAACGGCACAGAATAGGACAGCACAAAATAAACAGCACAGAATAAACAGCAGAGTATAAACAGCACAGAATAGTACAGCACAGAATAAAAAGCACAGAATAAACTGAGCAGAATAAAGAGCACAGAATAATCAACATAAAATAAACAGCACAGAATAAACACTGCAGAAAAAAAAACACAAAATAAAAAGCACAAAGTGAACAGCGCAGAATAAACAGCAGAGAAATAACAACACAGAATAGTACAGCACAGAATAAACAACACAGAATAAACAGCACAGAATAAACAGCACAGAATAAAGTGCACAGAATAAACAGCACAGAATAAGCAGCACAGGATAGTACAGCACAGAATCAACAACACAGAATAAACAGCACAGAATAAACAGAACAGTATAGTACAGCACAGAATAGTACAGCACAGAATAGTACAGCACAGAATAAACAGCAGAGAATAAACAGCACAGAATCAACAGCACAGAATAAACAGCACTGAAAAGTATAGCATAGAATAAACAGCACAGAATAAACAGCGCAGAATAAACAGCACAGAATAAACAGCACAGAATAAAAAGCACAGAATACACAGCACAGAATAAACAGCACAGAATAAACAGCGCAGAACAAACAGTGCAGTATAGTACAGCACAGAATAAACAGCACAGAATAAACAGTGCAGTATTGTACATCACAGAATACACAGCACAGAATAAACAGCACAGAGTAAACAGAGCAGAACAAACAGTGCATTATAGTACAGCAAAGAATAAACAGCTCAGAATAAACAGCACAGAATAACAGCAGAGAATAAACAGCACAGAATAAAGAGCACAGAATAAAGATTGCAGAATAAATAGCACAGATTATACAGCACAGAATAGACAGCACAGAATATCAGCACAAAATAAACAGCACAGAATAAGCAGAACAGAAGAAACAGCATAGAATCAACGGCACAGAATAAACATCACAGAATAAACAGCACAGAATAAACATCACAAAATAAAGATCACAGAATAGTACAGCACAGAATAAAAGCACAGAATAGTTCAGCAAAGAATAAGCAGCACAGAATAAACAGTGCAGAAATGTACAGCACAGAATAAACAGCACAGAATGGCACAGCACAGAATAAGCAGCACAGAATAAACAGTGCAGAAATGTACAGCACAGAATAAACAGCCCAAATGGTACAGCACAGAATAAACAGCAGAGTATAAACAGCACAGAATAAAGAGCACAGAATAGTACAGCACAGAATAAACAGCACAGAATAGTACAGCACAGAATAAACAGCACAGAATAAACAGCACAGAATAAACAGCAAAGAATAAACAGCACAGAATAGTACAGCACAGAATAAACAGCACAGAATAAACATCACAGAATAAAGAGCACAGAAAATATAGCACAGAATTAACAGCACAGAATAAACAGCACAGAATAAACAGCATAGAATAACAGCACAGAATAAACATCACAGAATAGTGCAGCACAGAATAATCAGCACAGAATAAACAGTGCAGAACTGTACAGCAGAGCATAAACAGCACAGAATAAACAGCACAGAATAAACAGCACAGAATAGTACAGTACAGAATAAACAGCAAAGAAAAAAACATCACAGAATAAACAGCACCGAATAAACAGCACAGAATAGTACAGTTCAGAATAAACAACGCAGAATAAACATCACAGAATAAACAGCACAGAATAAGAGCACAGAATAAACAGCACAGAAAAAAGATCACAGACTAAACAGCACAGAATAAACAGCACCGAATAAACAGCACCGAATAAACAGCACAGAATAAACAGCACAGAATAAACATCACAGAATAAAGAGCACAGAAAATATAGCACAGAATTAACAGCACAGAATAAACAGCACAGAATAAACAGCATAGAATAACAGCACAGAATAAACATCACAGAATAGTGCAGCACAGAATAATCAGCACAGAATAAACAGTGCAGAACTGTACAGCAGAGCATAAACAGCACAGAATAAACAGCACAGAATAAACAGCACAGAATAGTACAGTACAGAATAAACAGCAAAGAAAAAAACATCACAGAATAAACAGCACCGAATAAACAGCACCGAATAAACAGCACAGAATAACCAGCACAGAATAGTACAGTTCAGAATAAACAACGCAGAATAAACATCACAGAATAAACAGCACAGAATAAGAGCACAGAATAAACAGCACAGAAAAAAGATCACAGACTAAACAGCACAGAATAAACAGCACCGAATAAACAGCACCGAATAAACAGCACAGAATAACCAGCACAGAATAGTACAGTTCAGAATAAACAACGCAGAATAAACATCACAGAATAAACGTCACAGAATAAACATCACAGAATAAGAGCACAGAATAGTGCAGCAAAGAATAAACAGCAGAGAATAAACAACACAGAATAGTACAGCACAGAATAAACAACAGAGAATAAACAGCACAGAATAAACAGCACAGAATAAACATCACAGAATAAATATCACAGAATAAGAGCACAGAATAGTACAGCACAGAATATTCAGCACAGAATAAACAACACAGAATAGCACAGCACAGAATAAACAGCAGAGAATAAACAGCACAAAATAGTACAGCACATATTAAACAGCACTGAATAAACATCACAGTATAAACTGCACAGAATAGAACAGCAAATAATAAACAGCACTGAATAAACATCATGGTATAAACACAACAAAATAAACAGCACAGACGAACAGCACAGAATAGTACAGCACAGAATAAATAGCAAAGATTAACAGCCGAGGATAAACAGCAGAGAATAAACAGCAGAGAATAATCAGCACAGAATAAACAGCACAGAATAAACAGCACAGAATAATACAGCACAGAATAAACGGCACGGAATAAACAGAACAGAATAGTACAGCACAGAATAAACAACGCAGAATAAGCAGCACAGAATAAACAGCACCGAATAAGCAGAGCAGAATAAACAGCACCGAATAAACAGCACAGAATAAACATCTTACAATCAACAGCACAGAATAAACAGCACAGAATAATTCAACATAGAATAAACAGCACAGAATAGTACAGCACAGGATAAACAGCAAAGAATAAACAGCACTGAATAAACATCACAGTATAAATTGCACAGAATAGTACCACACAAACTAAACAGCACAGAATAAACAGCACAGGATAAGTAGCACAGAATAAACCGTTGAGAACTGTACAGCATAGAATAAACAGACCAGAATAGTACAGCATAGAATAAAGAGCAGAGAATAAAGAGCAGAGAATAAACAGCACAGAATAAACAGCACAGAATAACAAAACAGAATAGTACATCACGGAATAAACAGCACAGAATAAACAGCAGAGAATAAACGGCAGAGAGTGAACAGCGCAGAATAAACAGCACAGAATAAATAGCACAGAATAAATAGCACAGAATAAACAGCAGAGTATAAACAGCACAGAATAGTACAGCACAGAATAAAAAGGACAGAATAAACTGAGCAGAATAAAGAGCACAGAATAATCAACATAGGAATAAACAGCACAGAATAAAAACTGCAGAAAAAAAAGCACAGAATAAACAGCACAAAGTGAACAGCGCAGAATAAACAGCAGAGAAATAACAACACAGAATAGTACAGCACAGAAGAAACAGCAGAGAATAAACAACACAGAATAGTCCTGCACAGAATAAACAGCACAGAATAGGACAGCGCAGAATAAATAGCACAGAATAAGGAGCGCAGAATAAACAGCATAGAATACACAGCACAGAATAAACATCACAGAATAGTGCAGCACAGAATAATCAGCACAGAATAAACAGCGCAGAACTGTACAGCACAGAATTAACAGCCGAGAATAAACAGCACAGAATAAACAGCACAGAATAGTAGCGTACAGAATAAACAGCACAGAATAAACATCACAGAATAAACAGCACAGAATAAACAGCACCGAATTAACAGCACCGAATAAACAGCACAGAATAACCAGCACAGAATAAACAGCGCAGAACTGTACAGCACAGAATTAACAGCCGAGAATAAACAGCACAGAATAAACAGCACAGAATAGTAGCGTACAGAATAAACAACGCAGAATAAACATCACAGAATAAACAGCACAGAATAAACATCACAGAATAAACAGCACAGACTAGTACAGCACAGAATAAACAGCACAGAATAAACAGCAGAGAATAAACAGCAGAGAATAAAAATCATAGAATAAAGAGCACAGAATAGTACAGCACAGAATATACAGCACAGGTTAAACAGCACAGAATAAGCATCACAGAATAAGAGCAGAGACTAGTACAGCACAGAATATACAGCAGAGAATAAACAACACAGAATAGTACAGCACAGAATAAACAGCAGAGAATAAACAACACTGAATAAACATCACAGTATAAACTGCACAGAATTGTACAGCACAGGATAAACATCACAGAATAAACAGCACAGAATAAACATCACAAAATAAAGATCACAGAATAGTACAGCACAGAATAAAAGCACAGAATAGTTCAGCAAAGAATAAGCAGCACAGAATAAACAGTGCAGAAATGTACAGCACAGAATAAACAGCACAGAATGGCACAGCACAGAATAAGCAGCACAGAATAAACAGTGCAGAAATGTACAGCACAGAATAAACAGCCCAAATGGTACAGCACAGAATAAACAGCAGAGTATAAACAGCACAGAATAAAGAGCACAGAATAGTACAGCACAGAATAAACAGCACAGAATAGTACAGCACAGAATAAACAGCACAGAATAAACAGCACAGAATAAACAGCAAAGAATAAACAGCACAGAATAGTACAGCACAGAATAAACAGCACAGAATAAACAGCACAGAATAAACATCACAGAATAAAGAGCACAGAAAATATAGCACAGAATTAACAGCACAGAATAAACAGCACAGAATAAACAGCATAGAATAACAGCACAGAATAAACATCACAGAATAGTGCAGCACAGAATAATCAGCACAGAATAAACAGTGCAGAACTGTACAGCAGAGCATAAACAGCACAGAATAAACAGCACAGAATAAACAGCACAGAATAGTACAGTACAGAATAAACAGCAAAGAAAAAAACATCACAGAATAAACAGCACCGAATAAACAGCACCGAATAAACAGCACAGAATAACCAGCACAGAATAGTACAGTTCAGAATAAACAACGCAGAATAAACATCACAGAATAAACAGCACAGAATAAGAGCACAGAATAAACAGCACAGAAAAAAGATCACAGACTAAACAGCACAGAATAAACAGCACCGAATAAACAGCACCGAATAAACAGCACAGAATAACCAGCACAGAATAGTACAGTTCAGAATAAACAACGCAGAATAAACATCACAGAATAAACGTCACAGAATAAACATCACAGAATAAGAGCACAGAATAGTGCAGCAAAGAATAAACAGCAGAGAATAAACAACACAGAATAGTACAGCACAGAATAAACAACAGAGAATAAACAGCACAGAATAAACAGCACAGAATAAACATCACAGAATAAATATCACAGAATAAGAGCACAGAATAGTACAGCACAGAATATTCAGCACAGAATAAACAACACAGAATAGCACAGCACAGAATAAACAGCAGAGAATAAACAGCACAAAATAGTACAGCACATATTAAACAGCACTGAATAAACATCACAGTATAAACTGCACAGAATAGAACAGCAAATAATAAACAGCACTGAATAAACATCATGGTATAAACACAACAAAATAAACAGCACAGACGAACAGCACAGAATAGTACAGCACAGAATAAATAGCAAAGATTAACAGCCGAGGATAAACAGCAGAGAATAAACAGCAGAGAATAATCAGCACAGAATAAACAGCACAGAATAAACAGCACAGAATAATACAGCACAGAATAAACGGCACGGAATAAACAGAACAGAATAGTACAGCACAGAATAAACAACGCAGAATAAGCAGCACAGAATAAACAGCACCGAATAAGCAGAGCAGAATAAACAGCACCGAATAAACAGCACAGAATAAACATCTTACAATCAACAGCACAGAATAAACAGCACAGAATAATTCAACATAGAATAAACAGCACAGAATAGTACAGCACAGGATAAACAGCAAAGAATAAACAGCACTGAATAAACATCACAGTATAAATTGCACAGAATAGTACCGCACAAACTAAACAGCACAGAATAAACAGCACAGGATAAGTAGCACAGAATAAACCGTTGAGAACTGTACAGCATAGAATAAACAGACCAGAATAGTACAGCATAGAATAAAGAGCAGAGAATAAAGAGCAGAGAATAAACAGCACAGAATAAACAGCACAGAATAACAAAACAGAATAGTACATCACGGAATAAACAGCACAGAATAAACAGCAGAGAATAAACGGCAGAGAGTGAACAGCGCAGAATAAACAGCAAAGAATAAACAGCACAGAATAGTACAACATAGAATAAATAGCACAGAATAAGCAGAACAGAAGAAACAGCACAGAATAAGCAGAGCAGAATAACCAGCACAGAATAGTACAGTTCAGAATAAACAACGCAGAATAAACATCACAGAATAAACGTCACAGAATAAACATCACAGAATAAGAGCACAGAATAGTGCAGCAAAGAATAAACAGCAGAGAATAAACAACACAGAATAGTACAGCACAGAATAAACAACAGAGAATAAACAGCACAGAATAAACAGCACAGAATAAACATCACAGAATAAATATCACAGAATAAGAGCACAGAATAGTACAGCACAGAATATTCAGCACAGAATAAACAACACAGAATAGCACAGCACAGAATAAACAGCAGAGAATAAACAGCACAAAATAGTACAGCACATATTAAACAGCACTGAATAAACATCACAGTATAAACTGCACAGAATAGAACAGCAAATAATAAACAGCACTGAATAAACATCATGGTATAAACACAACAAAATAAACAGCACAGACGAACAGCACAGAATAGTACAGCACAGAATAAATAGCAAAGATTAACAGCCGAGGATAAACAGCAGAGAATAAACAGCAGAGAATAATCAGCACAGAATAAACAGCACAGAATAAACAGCACAGAATAATACAGCACAGAATAAACGGCACGGAATAAACAGAACAGAATAGTACAGCACAGAATAAACAACGCAGAATAAGCAGCACAGAATAAACAGCACCGAATAAGCAGAGCAGAATAAACAGCACCGAATAAACAGCACAGAATAAACATCTTACAATCAACAGCACAGAATAAACAGCACAGAATAATTCAACATAGAATAAACAGCACAGAATAGTACAGCACAGGATAAACAGCAAAGAATAAACAGCACTGAATAAACATCACAGTATAAATTGCACAGAATAGTACCGCACAAACTAAACAGCACAGAATAAACAGCACAGGATAAGTAGCACAGAATAAACCGTTGAGAACTGTACAGCATAGAATAAACAGACCAGAATAGTACAGCATAGAATAAAGAGCAGAGAATAAAGAGCAGAGAATAAACAGCACAGAATAAACAGCACAGAATAACAAAACAGAATAGTACATCACGGAATAAACAGCACAGAATAAACAGCAGAGAATAAACGCAGAGAGTGAACAGCGCAGAATAAACAGCACAGAATAAATAGCACAGAATAAATAGCACAGAATAAACAGCAGAGTATAAACAGCACAGAATAGTACAGCACAGAATAAAAAGGACAGAATAAACTGAGCAGAATAAAGAGCACAGAATAATCAACATAGGAATAAACAGCACAGAATAAAAACTGCAGAAAAAAAAGCACAGAATAAACAGCACAAAGTGAACAGCGCAGAATAAACAGCAGAGAAATAACAACACAGAATAGTACAGCACAGAAGAAACAGCAGAGAATAAACAACACAGAATAGTCCTGCACAGAATAAACAGCACAGAATAGGACAGCGCAGAATAAATAGCACAGAATAAGGAGCGCAGAATAAACAGCATAGAATACACAGCACAGAATAAACATCACAGAATAGTGCAGCACAGAATAATCAGCACAGAATAAACAGCGCAGAACTGTACAGCACAGAATTAACAGCCGAGAATAAACAGCACAGAATAAACAGCACAGAATAGTAGCGTACAGAATAAACAGCACAGAATAAACATCACAGAATAAACAGCACAGAATAAACAGCACCGAATTAACAGCACCGAATAAACAGCACAGAATAACCAGCACTGAATAGTACAGTACAGAATAAACAACGCAGAATAAACATCACAGAATAAACAGCACAGAATAAACATCACAGAATAAACAGCACAGACTAGTACAGCACAGAATAAACAGCACAGAATAAACAGCAGAGAATAAACAGCAGAGAATAAAAATCATAGAATAAAGAGCACAGAATAGTACAGCACAGAATATACAGCACAGGTTAAACAGCACAGAATAAGCATCACAGAATAAGAGCAGAGACTAGTACAGCACAGAATATACAGCAGAGAATAAACAACACAGAATAGTACAGCACAGAATAAACAGCAGAGAATAAACAACACTGAATAAACATCACAGTATAAACTGCACAGAATTGTACAGCACAGGATAAACAGCACAGAATAAACAGCTCAGGATAAACAACACAGAATAAACAGTGCAGAACTGTAGAGCACAGAATAGTACATCACAGAATAAACAGCACAGAATAAACAGCAAAGAATAAACAGCACAGAATAGTACAACATAGAATAAATAGCACAGAATAAGCAGAACAGAAGAAACAGCACAGAATAAGCAGAGCAGAAGAAACAGCACAGAATAAACAGCACAGAATAAACACTGCAGAATAGTACAGCACAGAATAAACATCACAGAATAAACAGCACAGACTAGTACAGCACAGAATAAACAGCACAGAATAAACAGCACAGAATAAACAGCACAGAATAAACATCACAGAATAAAGAGCACAGAATAGTACAGCACAGAATATACAGCACAGGTTAAACAGCACAGAATAAATATCACAGAATAAGAGCACAGAATAGTACAGCACAGAATATACAGCAGAGAATAAACAACACAGAATAGTACAGCACAGAATAAACAGCAGAGAATAAACAACACAGAATAGTACAGCACAGAATTGTACAGCACAGAATAAACAGCACAGAATAAACAGCACAGGATAAACAGCACAGAATAAAGAGTGCAGAACTGTAGAGCACAGAATAGTACATCACAGAATAAACAGCACAGAAGAAACAGCACAGAATAAATAGCACAGAATAGTACAACATAGAATAAATAGCACAGAATAAGCAGAACAGAAGAAACAGCACAGAATAAGCAGAACAGAAGAAATAGCACAGAATAAAGAGCACAGAATAAACACTGCAGAATAGTACAGCACAGACTAAAGAGCAGATAATATAACAGCACATAATAAACAGCAGAGAATAAACAGCACAGAATAAACAGCGCAGAATAAACAGCGCAGAACAAACAGTGCAGAATAGTACATCACAGAAAAAACAGCACAGATAAACAGATCAGAATAAACAACACAGAATTAACAGCACAGAATACACAGCACAAAATATACAGCACAGAAAAAATAGCACAGAATAAAAAGCACAGAATAAACAGCACAGAATACACAGCACAGAATAAACAGCACAGAATACAAAGCACAGAATAAACAGCACAGAATAAACAGCACAGAATAAACAGCACAGAATAACAGCACAGAATAGTATAGCACAAAGTAAGCAGCACAGAATAAACAGCACAGAATAAACAGCACAGAATAAACAGCACAGAATACACAGCACAGAATAAACAGCACAGAAAAAATAGCACAGAATAAACAGCACAGAATAAACGGCACAGAACACACAGCACAGAATACACAGCACATAATAAACAGCACAGTCGAACAGCACAGAATAGTAGAGCACAGAATAAAAAGCACAGAATAAACTGAGCAGAAAAAAAGCAAAGAATAAACAGCACAAAGTGAACTGCGCAGAATAAACAGCATAGAAATAACAATGCAGAATAGTAAATCACAGAATAAACAGCAGAGAATAAACAGCACAGAATAGGACAGCAAAGAATAAACAGCACAGAATAAAGAACGCAGAATAAACAGCACAGAATAAACATCTTACAATCAACGGCACAGAATAAACAGCACAGAATAATTCAACATAGAATAAACAGCACAGAATAGTACAGCACAGGATAAACAGCAAAGAATAAACAGCACTGAATAAACATCACAGTATAAATTGCACAGAATAGTACCGCACAAACTAAACAGCACAGAATAAACAGCACAGAATAGTACAGCACCGAATAGACAGCACAGAATAAGAGCACAGAATAGTACAGCACAGAATATTCAGCACAGAATAAACAACACAGAATAGCACAGCACAGAATAAACAGCAGAGAATAAACAGCACAAAATAGTACAGCACATATTAAACAGCACTGAATAAACATCACAGTATAAACTGCACAGAATAGAACAGCAAATAATAAACAGCACTGAATAAACATCATGGTATAAACACAACAAAATAAACAGCACAGACGAACAGCACAGAATAGTACAGCACAGAATAAATAGCAAAGATTAACAGCCGAGGATAAACAGCAGAGAATAAACAGCAGAGAATAATCAGCACAGAATAAACAGCACAGAATAAACAGCACAGAATAATACAGCACAGAATAAACGGCACGGAATAAACAGAACAGAATAGTACAGCACAGAATAAACAACGCAGAATAAGCAGCACAGAATAAACAGCACCGAATAAGCAGAGCAGAATAAACAGCACCGAATAAACAGCACAGAATAAACATCTTACAATCAACAGCACAGAATAAACAGCACAGAATAATTCAACATAGAATAAACAGCACAGAATAGTACAGCACAGGATAAACAGCAAAGAATAAACAGCACTGAATAAACATCACAGTATAAATTGCACAGAATAGTACCGCACAAACTAAACAGCACAGAATAAACAGCACAGGATAAGTAGCACAGAATAAACCGTTGAGAACTGTACAGCATAGAATAAACAGACCAGAATAGTACAGCATAGAATAAAGAGCAGAGAATAAAGAGCAGAGAATAAACAGCACAGAATAAACAGCACAGAATAACAAAACAGAATAGTACATCACGGAATAAACAGCACAGAATAAACAGCAGAGAATAAACGGCAGAGAGTGAACGGCGCAGAATAAACAGCACAGAATAAATAGCACAGAATAAATAGCACAGAATAAACAGCAGAGTATAAACAGCACAGAATAGTACAGCACAGAATAAAAAGGACAGAATAAACTGAGCAGAATAAAGAGCACAGAATAATCAACATAGGAATAAACAGCACAGAATAAAAACTGCAGAAAAAAAAGCACAGAATAAACAGCACAAAGTGAACAGCGCAGAATAAACAGCAGAGAAATAACAACACAGAATAGTACAGCACAGAAGAAACAGCAGAGAATAAACAACACAGAATAGTCCTGCACAGAATAAACAGCACAGAATAGGACAGCGCAGAATAAATAGCACAGAATAAGGAGCGCAGAATAAACAGCATAGAATACACAGCACAGAATAAACATCACAGAATAGTGCAGCACAGAATAATCAGCACAGAATAAACAGCGCAGAACTGTACAGCACAGAATTAACAGCCGAGAATAAACAGCACAGAATAAACAGCACAGAATAGTAGCGTACAGAATAAACAGCACAGAATAAACATCACAGAATAAACAGCACAGAATAAACAGCACCGAATTAACAGCACCGAATAAACAGCACAGAATAACCAGCACTGAATAGTACAGTACAGAATAAACAACGCAGAATAAACATCACAGAATAAACAGCACAGAATAAACATCACAGAATAAACAGCACAGACTAGTACAGCACAGAATAAACAGCACAGAATAAACAGCAGAGAATAAACAGCAGAGAATAAAAATCATAGAATAAAGAGCACAGAATAGTACAGCACAGAATATACAGCACAGGTTAAACAGCACAGAATAAGCATCACAGAATAAGAGCAGAGACTAGTACAGCACAGAATATACAGCAGAGAATAAACAACACAGAATAGTACAGCACAGAATAAACAGCAGAGAATAAACAACACTGAATAAACATCACAGTATAAACTGCACAGAATTGTACAGCACAGGATAAACAGCACAGAATAAACAGCTCAGGATAAACAACACAGAATAAACAGTGCAGAACTGTAGAGCACAGAATAGTACATCACAGAATAAACAGCACAGAATAAACAGCAAAGAATAAACAGCACAGAATAGTACAACATAGAATAAATAGCACAGAATAAGCAGAACAGAAGAAACAGCACAGAATAAGCAGAGCAGAAGAAACAGCACAGAATAAACAGCACAGAATAAACACTGCAGAATAGTACAGCACAGAATAAACATCACAGAATAAACAGCACAGACTAGTACAGCACAGAATAAACAGCACAGAATAAACAGCACAGAATAAACAGCACAGAATAAACATCACAGAATAAAGAGCACAGAATAGTACAGCACAGAATATACAGCACAGGTTAAACAGCACAGAATAAATATCACAGAATAAGAGCACAGAATAGTACAGCACAGAATATACAGCAGAGAATAAACAACACAGAATAGTACAGCACAGAATAAACAGCAGAGAATAAACAACACAGAATAGTACAGCACAGAATTGTACAGCACAGAATAAACAGCACAGAATAAACAGCACAGGATAAACAGCACAGAATAAAGAGTGCAGAACTGTAGAGCACAGAATAGTACATCACAGAATAAACAGCACAGAAGAAACAGCACAGAATAAATAGCACAGAATAGTACAACATAGAATAAATAGCACAGAATAAGCAGAACAGAAGAAACAGCACAGAATAAGCAGAACAGAAGAAATAGCACAGAATAAAGAGCACAGAATAAACACTGCAGAATAGTACAGCACAGACTAAAGAGCAGATAATATAACAGCACATAATAAACAGCAGAGAATAAACAGCACAGAATAAACAGCGCAGAATAAACAGCGCAGAACAAACAGTGCAGAATAGTACATCACAGAAAAAACAGCACAGATAAACAGATCAGAATAAACAACACAGAATTAACAGCACAGAATACACAGCACAAAATATACAGCACAGAAAAAATAGCACAGAATAAAAAGCACAGAATAAACAGCACAGAATACACAGCACAGAATAAACAGCACAGAATACAAAGCACAGAATAAACAGCACAGAATAAACAGCACAGAATAAACAGCACAGAATAACAGCACAGAATAGTATAGCACAAAGTAAGCAGCACAGAATAAACAGCACAGAATAAACAGCACAGAATAAACAGCACAGAATACACAGCACAGAATAAACAGCACAGAAAAAATAGCACAGAATAAACAGCACAGAATAAACGGCACAGAACACACAGCACAGAATACACAGCACATAATAAACAGCACAGTCGAACAGCACAGAATAGTAGAGCACAGAATAAAAAGCACAGAATAAACTGAGCAGAAAAAAAGCAAAGAATAAACAGCACAAAGTGAACTGCGCAGAATAAACAGCATAGAAATAACAATGCAGAATAGTAAATCACAGAATAAACAGCAGAGAATAAACAGCACAGAATAGGACAGCAAAGAATAAACAGCACAGAATAAAGAACGCAGAATAAACAGCACAGAATAAACATCTTACAATCAACGGCACAGAATAAACAGCACAGAATAATTCAACATAGAATAAACAGCACAGAATAGTACAGCACAGGATAAACAGCAAAGAATAAACAGCACTGAATAAACATCACAGTATAAATTGCACAGAATAGTACCGCACAAACTAAACAGCACAGAATAAACAGCACAGGATAAGTAGCACAGAATAAACCGTTGAGAACTGTACAGCATAGAATAAACAGACCAGAATAGTACAGCATAGAATAAAGAGCAGAGAATAAAGAGCAGAGAATAAACAGCACAGAATAAACAGCACAGAATAACAAAACAGAATAGTACATCACGGAATAAACAGCACAGAATAAACAGCAGAGAATAAACGGCAGAGAGTGAACAGCGCAGAATAAACAGCACAGAATAAATAGCACAGAATAAATAGCACAGAATAAACAGCAGAGTATAAACAGCACAGAATAGTACAGCACAGAATAAAAAGGACAGAATAAACTGAGCAGAATAAAGAGCACAGAATAATCAACATAGGAATAAACAGCACAGAATAAAAACTGCAGAAAAAAAAGCACAGAATAAACAGCACAAAGTGAACAGCGCAGAATAAACAGCAGAGAAATAACAACACAGAATAGTACAGCACAGAAGAAACAGCAGAGAATAAACAACACAGAATAGTCCTGCACAGAATAAACAGCACAGAATAGGACAGCGCAGAATAAATAGCACAGAATAAGAGCACAGAATAGTACAGCACAGAATAAACAGCAGAGAATAAACAACACATAATAGTACAGCACAGAATAACAGCACAGAATAAACAGCACAGAATAAACAGCACTGAATAAACATCACAGTATAAACTGCACAGAATTGTACAGCACAGGATAAACAGCACAGAATAAACAGCTCAGGATAAACAACACAGAATAAACAGTGCAGAACTGTAGAGCACAGAATAGTACATCAAAGAATAAACAGCACAGAAGAAACAGCAAAGAATAAACAGCACAGAATAGTACAACATAGAATAAATAGCACAGAATAAGCAGAACAGAAGAAACAGCACAGAATAAGCAGAGCAGAAGAAACAGCACAGAATAAACAGCACAGAATAAACACTGCAGAATAGTACAGCACAGAATAAACATCACAGAATAAACAGCACAGACTAGTACAGCACAGAATAAACAGCACAGAATAAACAGCACAGAATAAACAGCACAGAATAAACATCACAGAATAAAGAGCACAGAATAGTACAGCACAGAATATACAGCACAGGTGAAACAGCACAGAATAAATATCACAGAATAAGAGCACAGAATAGTACAGCACAGAATATACAGCAGAGAATAAACAACACAGAATAGTACAGCACAGAATAAACAGCAGAGAATAAACAACACAGAATAGTACAGCACAGAATTGTACAGCACAGAATAAACAGCACAGAATAAACAGCACAGGATAAACAGCACAGAATAAAGAGTGCAGAACTGTAGAGCACAGAATAGTACATCACAGAATAAACAGCACAGAAGAAACAGCACAGAATAAATAGCACAGAATAGTACAACATAGAATAAATAGCACAGAATAAGCAGAACAGAAGAAACAGCACAGAATAAGCAGAACAGAAGAAATAGCACAGAATAAAGAGCACAGAATAAACACTGCAGAATAGTACAGCACAGACTAAAGAGCAGATAATATAACAGCACATAATAAACAGCAGAGAATAAACAGCACAGAATAAACAGCGCAGAATAAACAGCGCAGAACAAACAGTGCAGAATAGTACATCACAGAAAAAACAGCACAGATAAACAGATCAGAATAAACAACACAGAATTAACAGCACAGAATACACAGCACAAAATATACAGCACAGAAAAAATAGCACAGAATAAAAAGCACAGAATAAACAGCACAGAATACACAGCACAGAATAAACAGCACAGAATACAAAGCACAGAATAAACAGCACAGAATAAACAGCACAGAATAAACAGCACAGAATAACAGCACAGAATAGTATAGCACAAAGTAAGCAGCACAGAATAAACAGCACAGAATAAACAGCACAGAATAAACAGCACAGAATACACAGCACAGAATAAACAGCACAGAAAAAATAGCACAGAATAAACAGCACAGAATAAACGGCACAGAACACACAGCACAGAATACACAGCACAGAATAAATAGCACAGAAAAAATAGCACAGAATAAACAGCACATAATAAACAGCACAGTCGAACAGCACAGAATAGTAGAGCACAGAATAAAAAGCACAGAATAAACTGAGCAGAAAAAAAGCAAAGAATAAACAGCACAAAGTGAACAGCGCAGAATAAACAGCAGAGAATAAACAGCACACAATAGTACAGCACAGAATAAACAGCACAGAATAACAGCACAGAATAGTATAGCACAAAGTAAGCAGCACAGAATAAACAGCACAGAATAAACAGCGCAGAACAAACAGTGCAGTATAGTTCAGCACAGAATAAACAGCACAGAATAAACAGCACAGAATAACAGCACAGAATAGTATAGCACAAAGTAAGCAGCACAGAATAAACAGCACAGAATAAACAGCGCAGAACAAACAGTGCAGTATAGTACAGCACAGAATACACAGCACAGAATAAACAGCACAGAGTAAACAGCAAAGAATAAACAGCGCAGAACAAACAGTGCAGTATAGTACAGCACAGAATAAACAGCACAGAATAACAGCACAGAATTGTATAGCACAAAGTAAGCAGCACAGAATAAACAGCACAGAATAAACAGCGCAGAACAAACAGTGCAGTATAGTACAGCACAGAATACACAGCACAGAATAAACAGCACAGAGTAAACAGAGCAGAACAAACAGTGCATTATAGTACAGCAAAGAATGAACAGCTCAGAATAAACAACACAGAATAACAGCAGAGAATAAACAGCACAGAATAAAGATTGCAGAATAAATAGCACAGATTATACAGCACAGAATAGACAGCACAGAATATCAGCACAAAATAAACAGCATAGAATAAGCAGAACAGAAGAAACAGCATAGAATCAACAGCACAGAATAAACATCACAGAATAAACAGCACAGAATAAACATCACAAAATAAAGATCACAGAATAGTACAGCACAGAATAAAAGCAGAGAATAGTTCAGCAAAGAATAAACAGCACAGAATAAACAGTGCAGAAATGTACAGCACAGAATAAACAGCACAGAATGGCACAGCACAGAATAAGCAGCACAGAATAAACAGTGCAGAAATGTACAGCACAGAATAAACAGCCCAAATGGTACAGCACAGAATAAACAGCAGAGTATAAACAGCACAGAATAAAGAGCACAGAATAAACAGCACAGAATAAACAGCACAGAATAGTACAGCACAGAATAAACAGCACAGAATAAACAGCACAGAATAAACAGCAAAGAATAAACAGCACAGAATAAACAGCACAGAATAAACAGCACAGAATAAACAGCACAGAATAAACAGCACAGAATAAACATCACAGAATAAAGAGCACAGAAAATATAGCACAGAATTAACAGCACAGAATAAACAGCACAGAATAAACAGCATAGAATAACAGCACAGAATAAACATCACAGAATAGTGCAGCACAGAATAATCAGCACAGAATAAACAGTGCAGAACTGTACAGCAGAGAATAAACAGCAGAGAATAAACAGCACAGAATAAACAGCACAGAATAGTACAGTACAGAATAAACAGCACAGAAAAAAACACCACAGAATAAACAGCACAGAATAAACAGCACCGAATAAACAGCACCGAATAAACAGCACAGAATAACCAGCACAGAATAGTACAGTTCAGAATAAACAACGCAGAATAAACATCACAGAATAAACCGCACAGAATAAGAGCATAGAATAAACAGCACAGAAAAAACATCACAGAATAAACAGCACAGAATAAACAGCACCGAATAAACAGCACCGAATAAACAGCACAGAATAACCAGCACAGAATAGTACAGTTCAGAATAAACAACGCAGAATAAACATCACAGAATAATCATCACAGAATAAACATCACAGAATAAGAGCACAGAATAGTATAGCACAGAATATTCAGCACAGAATAAACAACACAGAATAGTACAGCACAGAATAAACAGCAGAGAATAAGCAACACAGAATAGTACAGCACAGAATAAACAGGACAGAATAAACAGGACAGAATAAACAGCACAGAATAAACAGCACAGAATAAAGAGCGCTGAATAAACAGCACAGAATAACAGCACAGAATAAACAGCACAGAATAGTACAGCACATAATAAACAGCACTGAATAAACATCACAGTATAAACTGCACAGAATAGAACAGCAAATAATAAACAGCACTGAATAAACATCATGGTATAAAAACAACAAAATAAACAGCACAGACGAACAGCACAGAATAGTACAGCACAGAATAAATAGCAAAGATTAACAGCCGAGGATAAACAGCAGAGAATAAACAGCAGAGAATAATCAGCACAGAATAAACAGCACAGAATAAACAGCACAGAATAATACAGCACAGAATAAACAGCACAGTCGAACAGCACAGAATAGTAGAGCACAGAATAAAAAGCACAGAATAAACTGAGCAGAAAAAAAGCAAAGAATAAACAGCACAAAGTGAACAGCGCAGAATAAACAGCATAGAAATAACAATGCAGAATAGTACATCACAGAATTAACAGCAGAGAATAAACAGCACACAATAGCACAGCACAGAATAAACAGAACAGAATAAAGAGCACAGAGTAGTGCAGCACAGAATAAACAGCACAGAATAAACAGTACAGAATAAATAGCACAGAATAGGACAGCACAGAATAAACAGCACAGAATAAAGAGCGCAGAATAAACAGCACAGAATAAACAGCACAGAATAGGACAGCACAGAAAAAACAGCACAGAATAAACAGCACAGAATAAACAGCACAGAATAAACAGCACAGAATAAACAGCACAGAATATAGAGCACTGAATAAACAGCACAGAATAAACAGCACAGTATAAACAGCACAGAATAAACAGCACAGAATAGGAAAGCACAGAATAAACAGCGCAGAATAAGCTGCACAGAATGAACAGCAATGAATAAGCAGAACAGAAGAAACAGCACAGAATAAACATCACAGTATAAACAGCACAGAATAGTACAGCACAGTATTAAAAGCACAGATTAATAAGCACAGGATAAACAGCACAGAATAAACAGTGCAGAATAACAAAACAGAATAGTACATCACAGAATAAACAGCACAGAAGAAACAACACAGAATAAACAGCAGAAAATATAGAGCACGGTATAAACAGCACAGAATAAACAGCACAGAATTAACAGCACAAAATATAGAGTACAGAATAAACAGCACAGAATAAGCAGAACAGAAGAAACAGCACAGAATAAACAGCACAGAATAAACAGCACAGAATAAACATCACAGAATAAGCAACACAGAATAGCACATCACGGAATAAACAGCACAGAATAAACATCACAGAATAGTACAGAACAAAAGAAACGGCTCAGAATAAGCAGCACAAAGTGAACAGCACAAAATAAAGAGCACAGAATAAATAGCACTGAATAAACAGCACAGAATAACAGCACAGAATAGTCCAGCAAAGAATAAATAGCACAGAATAAACAGTGCATAAATGTACAGCACAGAATAGGACAGCACAGAATAAACAGCACAGAATAGGACAGCACAGAATAAACAGCACAGAATAAACTGCGCAGAATAAACAGTGCAGAATACACAGCACAGAATAAACAGCACAGAAAAAATAACAGAATAAAGAGCACAGAATATGGAGCACAGAATAAACAGCACAGAATAAACAGCACAGAATAAACAGCACAGAATAAAGAGCACAGAATAAACAGCACAGAAAAAATAGCACAGAATAAACAGCACAGAATAAACGGCACAGAACACACAGCACAGAATACACAGCACATAATAAACAGCACAGTCGAACAGCACAGAATAGTAGAGCACAGAATAAAAAGCACAGAATAAACTGAGCAGAAAAAAAGCAAAGAATAAACAGCACAAAGTGAACTGCGCAGAATAAACAGCATAGAAATAACAATGCAGAATAGTAAATCACAGAATAAACAGCAGAGAATAAACAGCACACAATAGTACAGCACAGAATAAACAGCACAGAATAAACAGCACAGAATAGGACAGCAAAGAATAAACAGCACAGAATAAAGAACGCAGAATAAACAGCACAGAATAAACATCTTACAATCAACAGCACAGAATAAACAGCACAGAATAATTCAACATAGAATAAACAGCACAGAATAGTACAGCACAGGATAAACAGCAAAGAATAAACAGCACTGAATAAACATCACAGTATAAATTGCACAGAATAGTACCGCACAAACTAAACAGCACAGAATAAACAGCACAGGATAAGTAGCACAGAATAAACCGTTGAGAACTGTACAGCATAGAATAAACAGACCAGAATAGTACAGCATAGAATAAAGAGCAGAGAATAAAGAGCAGAGAATAAACAGCACAGAATAAACAGCACAGAATAACAAAACAGAATAGTACATCACGGAATAAACAGCACAGAATAAACAGCAGAGAATAAACGGCAGAGAGTGAACAGCGCAGAATAAACAGCACAGAATAAATAGCACAGAATAAATAGCACAGAATAAACAGCAGAGTATAAACAGCACAGAATAGTACAGCACAGAATAAAAAGGACAGAATAAACTGAGCAGAATAAAGAGCACAGAATAATCAACATAGGAATAAACAGCACAGAATAAAAACTGCAGAAAAAAAAGCACAGAATAAACAGCACAAAGTGAACAGCGCAGAATAAACAGCAGAGAAATAACAACACAGAATAGTACAGCACAGAAGAAACAGCAGAGAATAAACAACACAGAATAGTCCTGCACAGAATAAACAGCACAGAATAGGACAGCGCAGAATAAATAGCACAGAATAAGGAGCGCAGAATAAACAGCATAGAATACACAGCACAGAATAAACATCACAGAATAGTGCAGCACAGAATAATCAGCACAGAATAAACAGCGCAGAACTGTACAGCACAGAATTAACAGCCGAGAATAAACAGCACAGAATAAACAGCACAGAATAGTAGCGTACAGAATAAACAGCACAGAATAAACATCACAGAATAAACAGCACAGAATAAACAGCACCGAATTAACAGCACCGAATAAACAGCACAGAATAACCAGCACTGAATAGTACAGTACAGAATAAACAACGAGAATAAACATCACAGAATAAACAGCACAGAATAAACATCACAGAATAAACAGCACAGACTAGTACAGCACAGAATAAACAGCACAGAATAAACAGCAGAGAATAAACAGCAGAGAATAAAAATCATAGAATAAAGAGCACAGAATAGTACAGCACAGAATATACAGCACAGGTTAAACAGCACAGAATAAGCATCACAGAATAAGAGCAGAGACTAGTACAGCACAGAATAAACAGCAGAGAATAAACAACACATAATAGTACAGCACAGAATAACAGCACAGAATAAACAGCAGAGAATAAACAGCACTGAATAAACATCACAGTATAAACTGCACAGAATTGTACAGCACAGGATAAACAGCACAGAATAAACAGCTCAGGATAAACAACACAGAATAAACAGTGCAGAACTGTAGAGCACAGAATAGTACATCACAGAATAAACAGCACAGAATAAACAGCAAAGAATAAACAGCACAGAATAGTACAACATAGAATAAATAGCACAGAATAAGCAGAACAGAAGAAACAGCACAGAATAAGCAGAGCAGAAGAAACAGCACAGAATAAACAGCACAGAATAAACACTGCAGAATAGTACAGCACAGAATAAACATCACAGAATAAACAGCACAGACTAGTACAGCACAGAATAAACAGCACAGAATAAACAGCACAGAATAAACAGCACAGAATAAACATCACAGAATAAAGAGCACAGAATAGTACAGCACAGAATATACAGCACAGGTGAAACAGCACAGAATAAATATCACAGAATAAGAGCACAGAATAGTACAGCACAGAATATACAGCAGAGAATAAACAACACAGAATAGTACAGCACAGAATTGTACAGCACAGAATAAACAGCACAGAATAAACAGCACAGGATAAACAGCACAGAATAAAGAGTGCAGAACTGTAGAGCACAGAATAGTACATCACAGAATAAACAGCACAGAAGAAACAGCACAGAATAAATAGCACAGAATAGTACAACATAGAATAAATAGCACAGAATAAGCAGAACAGAAGAAACAGCACAGAATAAGCAGAACAGAAGAAATAGCACAGAATAAAGAGCACAGAATAAACACTGCAGAATAGTACAGCACAGACTAAAGAGCAGATAATATAACAGCACATAATAAACAGCAGAGAATAAACAGCACAGAATAAACAGCGCAGAATAAACAGCGCAGAACAAACAGTGCAGAATAGTACATCACAGAAAAAACAGCACAGATAAACAGATCAGAATAAACAACACAGAATTAACAGCACAGAATACACAGCACAAAATATACAGCACAGAAAAAATAGCACAGAATAAAAAGCACAGAATAAACAGCACAGAATACACAGCACAGAATAAACAGCACAGAATACAAAGCACAGAATAAACAGCACAGAATAAACAGCACAGAATAAACAGCACAGAATAACAGCACAGAATAGTATAGCACAAAGTAAGCAGCACAGAATAAACAGCACAGAATAAACAGCACAGAATAAACAGCACAGAATACACAGCACAGAATAAACAGCACAGAAAAAATAGCACAGAATAAACAGCACAGAATAAACGGCACAGAACACACAGCACAGAATACACAGCACAGAATAAATAGCACAGAAAAAATAGCACAGAATAAACAGCACATAATAAACAGCACAGTCGAACAGCACAGAATAGTAGAGCACAGAATAAAAAGCACAGAATAAACTGAGCAGAAAAAAAGCAAAGAATAAACAGCACAAAGTGAACAGCGCAGAATAAACAGCACAGAATAAACAGCACAGAATTAACAGCACAGAATAAACAGCACAGAATAAGAGCACAGAATAGTATAGCACAAAGTAAGCAGCACAGAATAAACAGCACAGAATAAACAGCGCAGAACAAACAGTGCAGTATAGTACAGCACAGAATACACAGCACAGAATAAACAGCACAGAGTAAACAGAGCAGAACAAACAGTGCATTATAGTACAGCAAAGAATAAACAGCTCAGAATAAACAGCACAGAATAACAGCAGAGAATAAACAGCACAGAATAAAGATTGCAGAATAAATAGCACAGATTATACAGCACAGAATAGACAGCACAGAATATCAGCACAAAATAAACAGCATAGAATAAGCAGAACAGAAGAAACAGCATAGAATCAACAGCACAGAATAAACATCACAGAATAAGCAGCACAGAATAAACATCACAAAATAAAGATCACAGAATAGTACAGCACAGAATAAAAGCAGAGAATAGTTCAGCAAAGAATAAACAGCACAGAATAAACAGTGCAGAAATGTACAGCACAGAATAAACAGCACAGAATGGCACAGCACAGAATAAGCAGCACAGAATAAACAGTGCAGAAATGTACAGCACAGAATAAACAGCCCAAATGGTACAGCACAGAATAAACAGCAGAGTATAAACAGCACAGAATAAAGAGCACAGAATAAACAGCACAGAATAAACAGCACAGAATAGTACAGCACAGAATAAACAGCACAGAATAAACAGCAAAGAATAAACAGCACAGAATAGTACAGCACAGAATAAACAGCACAGAATAAACAGCACAGAATAAACATCACAGAATATAGAGCACAGAAAATATAGCACAGAGTTAACAGCACAGAATAAACAGCACAGAATAAACAGCATAGAATAACAGCACAGAATAAACATCACAGAATAGTGCAGCACAGAATAATCAGCACAGAATAAACAGTGCAGAACTGTACAGCAGAGAATAAACAGCAGAGAATAAACAGCACAGAATAAACAGCACAGAATAGTACAGTACAGAATAAACAGCACAGAAAAAAACACCACAGAATAAACAGCACAGAATAAACAGCACCGAATAAACAGCACCGAATAAACAGCACAGAATAACCAGCACAGAATAGTACAGTTCAGAATAAACAACGCAGAATAAACATCACAGAATAAACAGCACAGAATAAGAGCACAGAATAAACAGCACAGAAAAAACATCACAGAATAAACAGCACAGAATAAACAGCACCGAATAAACAGCACCGAATAAACAGCACAGAATAACCAGCACAGAATAGTACAGTTCAGAATAAACAACACAGAATAAACATCACAGAATAATCATCACAGAATAAACATCACAGAATAAGAGCACAGAATAGTACAGCAAAGAATAAACAGCACAGAATAAACAACACAGAATAGTACAGCACAGAATAAACAACAGAGAATAAACAGCACAGAATAAACAGCACAGAATAAACATCACAGAATAAAGAGAACAGAATGGTGCAGCACAGAATATACAGCACAGGTTAAACAGCACAGAATAAATATCACAGAATAAGAGCACAGAATAGTACAGCACAGAATATTCAGCACAGAATAAACAACACAGAATAGTACAGCACAGAATAAACAGCAGAGAATAAGCAACACAGAATAGTACAGCACAGAATAAACAGGACAGAATAAACAGGACAGAATAAACAGCACAGAATAAACAGCAGAGAATAAAGAGCACTGAATAAACAGCACAGAATAACAGCACAGAATAAACAGCACAGAATAGTACAGCACATAATAAACAGCACTGAATAAACATCACAGTATAAACTGCACAGAATAGAACAGCAAATAATAAACAGCACTGAATAAACATCATGGTATAAAAACAACAAAATAAACAGCACAGACGAACAGCACAGAATAGTACAGCACAGAATAAATAGCAAAGATTAACAGCCGAGGATAAACAGCAGAGAATAAACAGCAGAGAATAATCAGCACAGAATAAACAGCACAGAATAAACAGCACAGAATAATACAGCACAGAATAAACAGCACAGTCGAACAGCACAGAATAGTAGAGCACAGAATAAAAAGCACAGAATAAACTGAGCAGAAAAAAAGCAAAGAATAAACAGCACAAAGTGAACAGCGCAGAATAAACAGCATAGAAATAACAATGCAGAATAGTACATCACAGAATTAACAGCAGAGAATAAACAGCACACAATAGCACAGCACAGAATAAACAGAACAGAATAAAGAGCACAGAGTAGTGCAGCACAGAATAAACAGCACAGAATAAACAGTACAGAATAAATAGCACAGAATAGGACAGCACAGAATAAACAGCACAGAATAGGACAGCAAAGAATAAACAGCACAGAATAAAGAGCGCAGAATAAACAGCACAGAATATAGAGCACTGAATAAACAGCACAGAATAAACAGCACAGAATAAACAGCACAGAATAAACAGCACAGAATGAACAGCGCAGAATAAGCTGCACAGAATGAACAGCAATGAATAAGCAGAACAGAAGAAACAGCACAGAATAAACATCTTAGAATAAACAGCACAGAATAAACAGCACAGAATAAACATCACAGTATAAACAGCACAGAATAGTACAGCACAGTATTAAAAGCACAGATTAATAAGCACAGGATAAACAGCACAGAATAAACAGTGCAGAATAACAAAACAGAATAGTACATCACAGAATAAACAGCACAGAAGAAACAGCACAGAATAAACAGCAGAAAATATAGAGCACGGTATAAACAGCACAGAATAAACAGCACAGAATTAACAGCACAAAATATAGAGTACAGAATAAACAGCACAGAATAAGCAGAACAGAAGAAACAACACAGAATAAACAGCACAGAATAAACAGCACAGAATAAACATCACAGAATAAGCAACACAGAATAGCACATCACGGAATAAACAGCACAGAATAAACATCACAGAATAGTACAGAACAAAAGAAACGGCTCAGAATAAGCAGCACAAAGTGAACAGCACAAAATAAAGAGCACAGAATAAATAGCACTGAATAAACAGCACAGAATAACAGCACAGAATAGTCCAGCAAAGAATAAATAGCACAGAATAAACAGTGCATAAATGTACAGCACAGAATAGGACAGCACAGAATAAACAGCACAGAATAGGACAGCACAGAATAAACAGCACAGAATAAACTGCGCAGAATAAACAGTGCAGAATACACAGCACAGAATAAACCGCACAGAAAAAATAACAGAATAAAGAGCACAGAATATGGAGCACAGAATAAACAGCACAGAATAAACAGCACAGAATAAACAGCACAGAATAAAGAGCACAGAATAAACAGCACAGAATAAACGGCACAGAACACACAGCACAGAATACACAGCACATAATAAACAGCACAGTCGAACAGCACAGAATAGTAGAGCACAGAATAAAAAGCACAGAATAAACTGAGCAGAAAAAAAGCAAAGAATAAACAGCACAAAGTGAACTGCGCAGAATAAACAGCATAGAAATAACAATGCAGAATAGTAAATCACAGAATAAACAGCAGAGAATAAACAGCACACAATAGTACAGCACAGAATAAACAGAACCGAATAAAGAGCACAGAGTAGTGCAGCACAGAATAAACAGCACAGAATAAACAGTATAGAATAAATAACACAGAACAGGACAGCACAGAATAAACAGCACAGAATAGGACAGCAAAGAATAAACAGCACAGAATAAAGAACGCAGAATAAACAGCACAGAATAAACAGCACAGAATAAACAGCACAGAATAGGACAGCACAGAAATAACAGCACAGAATAAACAGCACAGAATAAACAGCACAGAATAAACAGCACAGAATATGGAGCACTGAATAAACAGCACAGAATAAACAGCACAGAATAAACAGCACAGAATAAACAGCACAGAATAGGACAGCACAGAATAAACAGTGCAGAATAACAAAACAGAATAGTACATCACAGAATAAACAGCACAGAAGAAACAGCACAGAATAAACAGCAGAAAATATAGAGCACGGTATAAACAGCACAGAATAAACAGCACAGAATAAGCAGCACAGAATTAACAGCACAAAATATAGAGCACAGAATAAACAGCACAGAATAAGCAGAACAGAAGAAACAGCACAGAATAAACAGCGCAGAATAAACAGCGCAGAATAAACATCACAGAATAAGCAACACAGTATAGTACATCACGGAATAAATAGCACAGAATAAACATCACAGAATAGTACAGAACAAAATAAACGGCTCAGAATAAGCAGCACAAAGTGAACAGCACAAAATAAAGAGCACAGAATAAATAGCACTGAATAAACAGCACAGAATAACAGCACAGAATAGTCCAGCAAAGAATAAACAGCACAGAATAAACAGTGCATAAATGTACAGCACAGAATAGGACAGCACAGAATAAACAGCACAGAATAGGACAGCACAGAATAAACAGCACAGAATAAACTGCGCAGAATAAACAGTGCAGAATAAACAGCACAGTATAGAACAGCACTGAACAAAAGGCACGGATAAACAGATGAGAATAAACAACACAGAATAAACAGCACTGAATAGTACAGCACAGAATAAACAGCACAGAATAAACAGCAAAGATTGAACAGCGCAGAATAAACAGCAGAGAATAAATAGCACAGAATAAACAGCAGAGTATAAACAGCACAGAATAGTACAGCACAGAATAAAAAGCACAGAATAAACTGAGCGGAATAAAGAGCACAGAATAATCAAGATAGAATAAACAGCACAGAATAAACACTGCAGAAAAAAAAGCACAGAATAAACAGCAGAAATTGAACAGCGCAGAATAAACAGCAGAGAAAGAACAACACAGAATAGTACAGCACAGAAAAAACAGCAGAGAATAAACAGCACTCAATAAACAACAAAGAATAAACACAACAAAATAAACAGCACAGACGAGCAGCACAGAATAAACACAACAAAATAAAGAGCACAGAAGAAACAGACCAGAATAGTACAGCACAGAATAAACAGAAGAGAATAAACAGCACAGAATAGGACAGCACAGAATAAAGAGCACAGAATGAAGAGCACAGAATAAACAGCACAGAATAAACAGCACTGAATATACAACACAGAATAAACACAACAAAATAAACAGCACAGACGAACAGCAGAGAATGAACACAACAAAATAAACAGCACGGACGAACAGCACAGAATAGTACAGCACAGAATAAATAGCAATGATTAACAGCCGAGGATAAACAGCAGAGAATAAACAGCACAGAATAAACAGCACAGAATAAAACAGCACAGAATAAACAGCACCGAATAAACAGCACTGAATATAGAGCACTGAATAAACAGCACAGAATAAACAGCACAGAATAAACAGCGCAGAATAAGCTGCACAGACTGAACAGCAACGAATAAGCAGAACAGAATAAACAGCACAGAATAAACATCACAGTATAAACAGCACAGAATAGTACAGCACAGTATTAACAGCACAGATTAATAAGCACAGGATAAAAAGCACAGAATAAACAGTGCAGAATAACAAAACAGAATAGTACATCACAGAATAAACAGCACAGAAGAAACAGCACAGAATAAACAGCAGAAAATATAGAGCACGGTATAAACAGCACAGAATGAACAGCACAGAATAAGCAGCACAGAATAAGCAGCACAAAATATAGAGCACAGAATAAACAGCACAGAATAAGCAGAACAGAAGAAAAAGCACAGTATAAACAGCACAGAATAAACAGCACAGAATAAACATCACAGAATAAGCAACACAGAATAGTACAGCACAGAATAAACAGCACAGAATAAACATCACAGAATAGGACAGAACAAAATAAACAGCTCAGAATAAACAGCACAAAATGAACAGCACAAAATAAACACCACAGAATAAATAGCACTGAATAAACAGCACAGAATAAATAGCACAGAAAAAATAGCGCAGAATAAACAGCACATAATAAACAGCACAGTCGAACAGCACAGAATAGTAAAGCACAGAATAAAAAGCACAGAATAAACTGAGCAGAAAAAAAGCAAAGAATAAACAGCACAAAGTGAACAGCGCAGAATAAACAGCATAGAAATAACAATGCCGAATAGTAAATCATAGAATAAACAGCAGAGAATAAACAGCACACAATAGTACAGCACAGAATAAACAGAACAGAATAAAGAGCACAGAGTAGTGCAGCACAGAATAAACAGCACAGAATAAACAGTACAGAATAAATAGCACAGAATAGAACAGCACAGAATAAACAGCACAGAATAGGACAGCAAAGAATAAACAGCACAGAATAAAGAGCGCAGAATAAACAGCACAGAATAAACAGCACAGAATAGGACAGCAAAGAATAAACAGCACAGAATAAAGAGCGCAGAATAAACAGCACAGAATAAACAGCACAGAATAAACAGCACAGAATAGGACAGCACAGAAAAAACAGCACAGATTAAACAGCACAGAATAAACAGCACAGAATAAACAGCACAGAATATAGAGCACTGAATAAACAGCACAGAATAAACAGCACAGAATAAACAGCACAGAATAAACAGCACAGAATAGGACAGCACAGAATAAACAGCGCAGAATAAGCTGCACAGAATGAACAGCAACGAATAAGCAGAACAGAAGAAACAGCACAGAATAAACATCTTAGAATAAACAGCACAGAATAAACAGCACAGAATAAACATCACAGTATAAACAGCACAGAATAGTACAGCACAGTATTAACAGCACAGATTAATAAGCACAGGATAAACAGCACAGAATAAACAGTGCAGAATAACAAAACAGAATAGTACATCACAGAATAAACAGCACAGAAGAAACAGCACAGAATAAACAGCAGAAAATATAGAGCACGGTATAAACTGCACAGAATAAACAGCACAGAATAAGCAGCACAGAATTAACAGCACACAATATAGAGCACAGAATAAACAGCACAGAATAAGCAGAACAGAAGAAACAGCACAGTATAAACAGCACAGAATAAACAACACAGAATAAACATCACAGAATAAGCAACACAGAATAGTACAGCACAGAATAAACAGCACAGAATAAACATCACAGAATAGTACAGAACAAAATAAACAGCTCAGAATAAACAGCACAAAGTGAACAGCACAAAATAAACACCACAGAATAAATAGCACTGAATAAACAGCACAGAATAAATAGCACAGAAAAAATAGCACAGAATAAACAGCACATAATAAACAGTACAGTCGAACAGCACAGAATAGTAGAGCACAGAATAAAAAGCACAGAATAAACTGAGCAGAAAAAAAGCAAAGAATAAACAGCACAAAGTGAACAGCGCAGAATAAACAGAATAGAAATAACAATGCAGAATAGTAAATCACAGAATAAACAGCAGAGAATAAACAGCACACAATAGTACAGCACAGAATAAACAGAACAGAATAAAGAGCACAGAGTAGTGCAGCACAGAATAAACAGCACAGAATAAACAGTACAGAATAAATAGCACAGAATAGGACAGCACAGAATAAACAGCACAGAATAGGACAGCAAATAATAAACAGCACAGAATAAAGAGCGCAGAATAAACAGCACAGAATAAACAGCACAGAATAAACAGCACAGAATAGGACAGCACAGAAAAACAGCACAGAATAAACAGCACAGAATAAACAGCACAGAATAAACAGCACAGAATATAGAAAACTGAATAAACAGCACAGAATAAACAGCACAGAATAAACAGCACAGAATAAACAGCGCAGAATAAGCTGCACAGAATGAACAGCAACGAATAAGCAGCACAGAATAAACAGCACAGAATAAACATCACAGTATAAACAGCACAGAATAGTACAGCACAGTATTAACAGCACAGATTAATAAGCACAGGATAAACAGCACAGAATAAACAGCACAGACGAACAGCAGAGAATAAACACAACAAAATAAACAGCACGGACGAACAGCACAGAATAGTACAGCACAGAATAAATAGCAACGATTAACAGCCGAGGATAAACAGCAGAGAATAAACAGCACAGAATAAACAGCACAGAATAAACATCACAGTATAAACAGCACAGAATAGTACAGCACAGTATTAACAGCACAGATTAATAAGCACAGGATAAACAGCACAGAATAAACAGTGCAGAATAACAAAACAGAATAGTACTTCACAGAATGAACAGCACAGAAGAAACAGCACAGAATAAACAGCAGAAAATATAGAGCACGGTATAAACAGCACAGAATAAACAGCACAGAATAAGCAGCACAGAATAAGCAGCACAAAATATAGAGCACAGAATAAACAGCACAGAATAAGCAGAACAGAAGAAACAGCACAGTATAAACAGCACAGAATAAACAGCACAGAATAAACATCACAGAATAAGCAACACAGAATAGTACAGCACAAAATAAACAGCACAGAATAAACATCACAGAATAGTACAGAAAAAAATTAACGGCTCAGAATAAACAGCACAAAGTGAACAGCACAAAATAAACAGCACAGAATAAATAGCACAGAATAAACAGTGCATAAATGTACAGCACTGAATAAACAGCACAGAATAATAGCACAGAATAGTCCAGCAAAGAATAAACAACACAGAATAAACAGTGCATAAATGTACAGCACAGAATAGGACAGCACAGAATAAGCAGCACAGAATAGGACAGCACAGAATAAACAGCACAGAATAAACTGCGCAGAATAAACAGTGCAGAATAAACAGCACAGTATAGAACAGCACTGAACAAACAGCACGGATAAACAGATGAGAATAAACAACACAGAATAAACAGCACAGAATAGTACAGCACAGAATAAACAGCACAGAATAAACAGCAAAGATTGAACAGCGCAGAATAAACAGCAGAGAATAAATAGCACAGAATAAACAGCAGAGTATAAACAGCACAGAATAGTACAGCACAGAATAAAAAGCACAGAATAAACTGAGCAGAATAAAGAGCACAGAATAATCAACATAGAATAAACAGCACAGAATAAACACTGCAGAAAAAAAAGCACAGAATAAACAGCAGAAATTGAACAGCGCAGAATAAACAGCAGAGAAAAAACAGCACTCAGTAAACAACAAAGAATAAACACAACAAAATAAACAGCACAGACGAGCAGCACAGAATAAACACAAAATAAAGAGCACAGAATAAACAGACCAGAATAGTACAGCACAGAATAAACAGAAGAGAATAAACAGCACAGAATAGGACAGCACAGAATAAAGAGCACAGAATGAAGAGCACAGAATAAACAGCACAGAATAAACAGCACTGAATATACAACACAGAATAAACACAACAAAATAAACAGCACAGACGAACAGCAGAGAATAAACACAACAAAATAAACAGCACGGACGAACAGCACAGAATAGTACAGCACTGAATAAATAGCAACGATTAACAGCCGAGGATAAACAGCAGAGAATAAACAGCACAGAATAAACAGCACAGAATAATACAGCACAGAATAAACAGTGCAGAATAAACAGCACAGAATAGGACAGCACAGAATAAACAGCGCAGAATAAACAGCACAGAATAGGACAGCACAGAATAAACAGCACAAAATAAACAGCACAGAATATACAGCACAGAATAAACGGCACAGAATAAACAACACAAAATAGGACAGTAGAGAATAAACAGCAGAGAATAAACAGTGCAGAACTGTACAGCACAGAATAAACAGACCAGAATAGTACAGCACAGAATAAAGAGCACAGAATAAGCAGCACAGAATAAACAGCACCGAATAAGCAGAACAGAAGAAACAGCACAGAATAAACATCTTAGAATAAACAGCAAAGAATAAATAGCACAGAATAATTCAAAATGGAATAAACAGCACAGAATAGTAGAGCACAGAATAAACAGCACAGAAAAAACAGCCCTGAATAAACAGCACTGAATAAACATCACAGTATAAACTGCACAGAATAGTACAGCACAGAATACACAGCACAGGATAAACAGCATAGAATAAAAAGTACAAAACTGTACAGTACAGAATAAACAGCACAGAATAGTACAGCACAGAATACACAGCACAGAATAAACAGCACAGAATAAGAAAACAGAATAAACAGCACAGAATAGTAAAGCACAGAATAAACAGCACAGAATACGCAGAACAGAATAAACAGCACAGAATAGTACAGCACAGAATAGTACAGCACAGAATAAACAGCAGAGAATAAACAGAACAGAATAAACAGCAGAGAATGAACAGCACAGAATAAAGAGCACAGAATAGGACAGCACAGATTAAACAGCACAGAATAAACAGCACTGAATAAACAGCACAGAATAAACAGCACAGAATAAACAGTGCAGAAATGTACAGCACAGAATAAACAGCACAGAATGGTACAGCACAGAATAAACAGCAGAGAATTAACAGCACAGAATAAAACAGCACAGAATAAACAACGCCGAATAAACAGCACAGAATAAACAGCACAGAATAGTCCAGTACAGAATAAACAGCACAGAATAAACATCACAGAATAGTACAGCACAGAATAAACAGCAGAGAATAAACAGCACAGAATAAGCATCTTAGAATAAACAGCATAGAATAAACAGGACAGAATAAACAGCAGAGAAGAAGCAGCAGAGAATAATACAGCACAGAATAAACAGAACAGAATAATTCAGCATAGAAGAAACAGCACAGTATAAACTCAAAAAATGAACAGCACAGAATAAACAGCACAGAATATACAGCACAAAATAAAGAGCACAGAATAAACATCACAGAATAGTGCAGCACAGAATAAACAGCACAGAATAAACATCACAGAATAGTACAGCACAGAATAAACAGCCAGAATAAACAGCGCAGAACAAACAGTGCAGAAAAGTACATCACATAAAAAACAGCACAGATAAACAGATCAGAATAAACAACACAGAATTAACAGCACAGAATAAACAGACCAGAATAGTACAGCACAGAATAAACAATGCAGAATAAGCAACACAGAATAAACAGCACCGAATAAGCAGAACAGAATAAACAGCACAGAATAAACAGCACAGAATAAACTTCACAGGATAAGCAGCACAGAGTGAACAGCACGAAATAAACAGCACAGAATAAATAGCACTGAATAAACAGCACAGAATAAACAGTGCAGAAATGTACAGCACAGAATAAACAGCACAGATTAAACAGTACAGAAATGTACAGCACAGAATATACAGCAGAGAATAAACAGCACAGAATCGTACAGCACAGAATAAACAGCACAGAATAATCAACACAAAATAAACAGCAAAGAATAAAGAGCACAGAGTAGTACAGCACAGAATAAACAGCACAGAATAAACAGAACAGAATAAACAGCACAGAATAAACAGCACAGCACAAACAGCGCGGAATAGGAGAGCACAGATTAAACAGGACAGAATAACAAGCACTGGATAACCAGCACAGAATAAACAGCACAGAATAAACAGTGTAGAAATATACAGCACAGAATAAAAAGCACAGAATGGTACAGCACAGAATAAACAGCAGAGAATAAACAGCACAGAATACTACAGCACAGAATAAACAGCACAGAATAAACAGCACAGAATAGTACAGTACAGAATAAACAGCACAGAATAAACATCACAGAATAAGCAGCACAGAATAAACAGCACAGAATACAGAGCAGAGAATAGTACAGCACAGAATAAACAGCACAGAATAAACATCACAGAATAGTACAGCACTGAATAAACAGCAGAGAATAAACAGCACAGAATAAACATCTTAGAATAAACAGCATAGAATAAACAGGACAGAATAAACAGCAGAGAAGAAACAGCACATAATAATACAGCACAGAATAAACAGAACAGAATAATTCAGCATAGAAGAAACAGCACAACATAAACACAACAAAATGAACAGCACAGAATAAATATCCAAGATTAAACAACTGAGGATAAACAGCAGAGAATACACAGCACAGAATAAACAGCACAGAATAGTACAGCACAGAATAAACAGCGCAGTATAAACAGCACAGAATAAACAGCACAGTATAAACAGCGCAGAATATACAGCACAGAATAAACAGCATAGAATAAACGGCACAGAATAGGACAGCACAGAATAAACAGCACAGAATAAACAGTGCAGAACTGTACAGCACTGAATAAACAGACCAGAATAGCACAGCACAGAATAAACAGCAGAGAATAAACAGAACAGAATAAACAGCACAGAATTATCAGCACAGAATAACAGCAAAGAATAGTACATCACAGAATAGTTCAGCACGAAATAAGCAGCACAGAATAAATAGCGCAGAATAGTACAGCACAGAATAAACAGCACAGAATAAACAGCAGAGAACAAAAAATACAGCATAGTACAGCACAGAATAAACAGCACAGAATAACAGGAGAGAATAAACAGCACTGAATAAACATCACAGTATAAAGTGCACAGAATAGTACAGCACAGAATAAACAGCACAGAATAAACAGCAGACAACAAACAATACAGATTAGTACAGCACAGAATAAACAGCACAAAATAAACAGGACAAAATAAACAGCACAGAATAAACAGCACAGAATAAACAGCACAGAATAAACAGCACAGGATAAGCAGCACAGAATAGGACAGCACAGAATAAAGAACACAGAATAAACAGTGCAGAACTGTACAGCACAGAATAAACAGACCAGAATTGTACAACACAGAATAAACAGACCAGAATAGTACAACACAGAATAAACAGCACAGAATGAACTGCACAGATTCAACAGCACAGCATAAAGAGCACAGAATAAACAGTGCAGAATAGTACAGCACAGAATAAACAGCACAGAATACTACAGCACATAATAAACAGCAGAGAATAAACAGCAGAGAATAAACGGCGCAGAATACTACAGCACAGAATAAACAGCACAGAATAAACAGCCGAGAGTAAACAACACTGAATAGTACAGCACAGAATAAACAGCACCAAATAAACATCACAGAATAAAGAGCAGTGAAGAAACAGCACAGAAAAACTGCACAGTATAAACAGCACAGACTAAACACCACAGAATAAACATCGCAGAATAAAGACTGCAGAATAATAAGCACCGAAAAAACAGCACAGAATAAACAGCACAGAATAACAGCACAGAATAAACAGCACAGAATGAGCAGAACAGAAGAAACAGCACAGAATTAACAGCACAGAATATAGACTGCAGAATAATATGCACAGAATAAACAGCACAGAATAACAGCACGGAATAAGGAGCACAAAATATAGAGCACAGAATAAAAAGCACAGAATAAGCAGAACAGAAGAAACAGCACAGAATAAAGACTGCAGAATAATATGCACAGAATAGACAGCACAGAATAAACAGAACAGAATAAACAGCACAGAATAAACTGCACAGAACAAATAGCACAGAACAAACAGCACAGAATAAACATCACAGAATAAACAACACAGAATAAACAGGACAGAATAAACAGCACAGAATAAACAGCACAGAATAAACAGCACAGAACAAACAGCAAAGAATAAACATCACAGAATAGTACAGCACAGAATAAACAGCACTGAATAAACAGCATAGAATAGTACAGCACAGAATAAACAGCTCAGAATAAACAGCACAGAATAAACAGCACAAAATAAACGCTCAGAATAAACAGCACAAAGTGAACAGCGCAGAATAAACAGCACAGAGTAAATAGCAGAGAATAAATAGCACAGAATATACAGCAGAGAATAAACAGCACAGAATAAACAGCACATAATAAACAGAACAGAATAAACAGAGCAGAACTGTACAGCACAGAATAAACAGCACAGAATAACAGCACAGAATTGTATAGCACAAAATAAGCAGAATAAAAAAGCACAGAATATACAGTGCAGATTAGTACAGCACGGATTAAACAGCGAAGAATAAACAGCACAGAATAAACAACACAGAATAAACAGAAGAGAATAACAGCACAGAATAGTATAGCACAAAATAAGCAGAATAAAAAAGCACAGAGTAAACAGCACAGAATAGTACAACACAGAATAAAGAGCAGAGAATAAAATGCACAGAATAAACAGCAATGAATATTATAGCACAGAATAAACAACACAGAATAAAGAGCGTAGAACAAACAGCACAGAATAAACAGCACAGAATAAACAGCACAGAATAGTACAGCACAGAATAAACAGCAAAGAATAAACAGCACAGAGTAGTACAGCACAGAATAAACAGCACAGAATAAACAGAACAGAATAAACAGCACAGAATAAACAGCACAGAATAAACAGCACAGAATAAAGAGCACTGAATAAACAACACAGAATAAACAGCACAGAATAAACAGTGCAGAAATGTACAGCACAGAATAAAAAGCACAGAATGGTACAGCACAGAATAAACAGCAGAGAATAAACAGCACAGAATAAACAGCATAGAATCGTACAGCAGACAATAAATAGCTCAGAATAAACTGCACAGAATAACAGGACAGAATAGTATAGCACAAAATAAGCAGAATAAAAAAGTACAAATAAACAGTGCAGATTAGTACAGCACAGACTAAACAGCACAGAATAGTACAGCACAGAATAAGGAGCAGAGAATAAATAGCACAGAATATACAGCAGAGAATAAACAGCACAGAATAAACAGCACATAATAAACAGAACAGAATAAACAGAGCAGAACTGTACAGTGCAGAATAAGCAGCACAGAATAAACGGCAGAGAATAAACAGCACCGAATAAGCATCTTAGAATAAACAGCATAGAATAAACAGGACAGAATAAACAGATGAGAAGAAACAGCGGAGAATAATACAGCACAGATTAAACAGAACAGAATAATTCAGCATTGAAGAAACAGCACAGTATAAATACAACAAAATGAACAGCACAGAATAAATAGCAAAGATTAAACAGCCAAGGATAAACAGCACAGAATAGTCCAGCACAAAATAAACAGCACAGAATAAACAGCACTGAATAAATATCACAGAATTAACAGCATAGAATAGTACAGCATGGAATAAACAGCTCAGAATAAACAGCACAGAATAAACAGCACAAAATAAACGTTCAGAATAAACAGCACAAAGTGAAAAGCGCAGAATAAACAGCACAGAATAAATAGCAGAGAATAAATAGCACGGAATATACAGCAGAGAATAAACAGCACAGAATAAACAGCACATAATAAACAGAACAGAATAAACAGAGCAGAACTGTACAGTGCAGAATAAGCAGCACAGAAAAAACAGCACAGAATAACAGCACAGAATAGTATAGCACAAAATAAGGAGAATACAAAAGCACAGAATAAACAGTGCAGATTAGTACAGCGCAGAATAAACAGCGGAGAATAAACAACACAGAATAAACAGGACAGAATAAACAACACAGAATAAACAGCACAGAATAAACAGAACAGAATAAACAGCACAGAATAAACAGCACAGAATAAACAGCACAGAATAAAGAGCACTGAATAAACAACACAGAATAAACAGCACAGAATAAACAGTGCAGAAATGTACAGCACAGAATAAAAAGCACAGAATGGTACAGCACAGAATAAACAGCAGAGAATAAACAGCACAGAATAAACAGCACAGAATAAACAGCATAGAATAGTACAGCAGACAATAAATAGCTCAGAATAAACTGCACAGAATAACAGGACAGAATAGTATAGCACAAAATAAGCAGAATAAAAAAGTACAAATAAACAGTGCAGATTAGTACAGCACAGACTAAACAGCACAGAATAGTACAGCACAGAATAAGGAGCAGAGAATAAATAGCACAGAATATACAGCAGAGAATAAACAGCACAGAATAAACAGCACATAATAAACAGAACAGAATAAACAGAGCAGAACTGTACAGTGCAGAATAAGCAGCACAGAATAAACAGCAGAGAATAAACAGCACCGACTAAGCATCTTAGAATAAACAGCATAGAATAAACAGGACAGAATAAACAGATGAGAAGAAACAGCAGAGAATAATACAGCACAGATTAAACAGAACAGAATAATTCAGCATTGAAGAAACAGCGCAGTATAAATACAACAAAATGAACAGCACAGAATAAATAGCAAAGATTAAACAGCCAAGGATAAACAGCACAGAATAGTCCAGCACAAAATAAACAGCACAGAATAAACAGCACTGAATAAATATCACAGAATTAACAGCATAGAATAGTACAGCATGGAATAAACAGCTCAGAATAAACAGCACAGAATAAACAGCACAAAATAAACGCTCAGAATAAACAGCACAAAGTGAAAAGCGCAGAATAAACAGCACCGAATAAATAGCAGAGAATAAATAGCAAGGAATATACAGCAGAGAATAAACAGCACAGAATAAACAGCACATAATAAACAGAACAGAATAAACAGAGCAGAACTGTACAGTGCAGAATAAGCAGCACAGAAAAAACAACACAGAATAACAGCACAGAATAGTATAGCACAAAATAAGGAGAATACAAAAGCACAGAATAAACAGTGCAGATTAGTACAGCGCAGAATAAACAGCGGAGAATAAACAACACAGAATAAACAGGACAGAATAGTCCAGTACAGAATAAACAGCACAGAATAAACATCACAGAATAGTACAGCACAGAATAAACATCACAGTATAAACAGCACAGAATAGTACAGCACAGTATTAACAGCACAGATTAATAAGCACAGGATAAACAGCACAGAATAAACAGTGCAGAATAACAAAACAGAATAGTACTTCACAGAATGAACAGCACAGAAGAAACAGCACAGAATAAACAGCAGAAAATATAGAGCACGGTATAAACAGCACAGAATAAACAGCACAGAATAAGCAGCACAGAATAAGCAGCACAAAATATAGAGCACAGAATAAACAGCACAGAATAAGCAGAACAGAAGAAACAGCACAGTATAAACAGCACAGAATAAACAGCACAGAATAAACATCACAGAATAAGCAACACAGAATAGTACAGCACAAAATAAACAGCACAGAATAAACATCACAGAATAGTACAGAAAAAAATTAACGGCTCAGAATAAACAGCACAAAGTGAACAGCACAAAATAAACAGCACAGAATAAATAGCACAGAATAAACAGTGCATAAATGTACAGCACTGAATAAACAGCACAGAATAATAGCACAGAATAGTCCAGCAAAGAATAAACAACACAGAATAAACAGTGCATAAATGTACAGCACAGAATAGGACAGCACAGAATAAGCAGCACAGAATAGGACAGCACAGAATAAACAGCACAGAATAAACTGCGCAGAATAAACAGTGCAGAATAAACAGCACAGTATAGAACAGCACTGAACAAACAGCACGGATAAACAGATGAGAATAAACAACACAGAATAAACAGCACAGAATAGTACAGCACAGAATAAACAGCACAGAATAAACAGCAAAGATTGAACAGCGCAGAATAAACAGCAGAGAATAAATAGCACAGAATAAACAGCAGAGTATAAACAGCACAGAATAGTACAGCACAGAATAAAAAGCACAGAATAAACTGAGCAGAATAAAGAGCACAGAATAATCAACATAGAATAAACAGCACAGAATAAACACTGCAGAAAAAAAAGCACAGAATAAACAGCAGAAATTGAACAGCGCAGAATAAACAGCAGAGAAAAAACAGCACTCAGTAAACAACAAAGAATAAACACAACAAAATAAACAGCACAGACGAGCAGCACAGAATAAACACAAAATAAAGAGCACAGAATAAACAGACCAGAATAGTACAGCACAGAATAAACAGAAGAGAATAAACAGCACAGAATAGGACAGCACAGAATAAAGAGCACAGAATGAAGAGCACAGAATAAACAGCACAGAATAAACAGCACTGAATATACAACACAGAATAAACACAACAAAATAAACAGCACAGACGAACAGCAGAGAATAAACACAACAAAATAAACAGCACGGACGAACAGCACAGAATAGTACAGCACTGAATAAATAGCAACGATTAACAGCCGAGGATAAACAGCAGAGAATAAACAGCACAGAATAAACAGCACAGAATAATACAGCACAGAATAAACAGTGCAGAATAAACAGCACAGAATAGGACAGCACAGAATAAACAGCGCAGAATAAACAGCACAGAATAGGACAGCACAGAATAAACAGCACAAAATAAACAGCACAGAATATACAGCACAGAATAAACGGCACAGAATAAACAACACAAAATAGGACAGTAGAGAATAAACAGCAGAGAATAAACAGTGCAGAACTGTACAGCACAGAATAAACAGACCAGAATAGTACAGCACAGAATAAAGAGCACAGAATAAGCAGCACAGAATAAACAGCACCGAATAAGCAGAACAGAAGAAACAGCACAGAATAAACATCTTAGAATAAACAGCAAAGAATAAATAGCACAGAATAATTCAAAATGGAATAAACAGCACAGAATAGTAGAGCACAGAATAAACAGCACAGAAAAAACAGCCCTGAATAAACAGCACTGAATAAACATCACAGTATAAACTGCACAGAATAGTACAGCACAGAATACACAGCACAGGATAAACAGCATAGAATAAAAAGTACAAAACTGTACAGTACAGAATAAACAGCACAGAATAGTACAGCACAGAATACACAGCACAGAATAAACAGCACAGAATAAGAAAACAGAATAAACAGCACAGAATAGTAAAGCACAGAATAAACAGCACAGAATACGCAGAACAGAATAAACAGCACAGAATAGTACAGCACAGAATAGTACAGCACAGAATAAACAGCAGAGAATAAACAGAACAGAATAAACAGCAGAGAATGAACAGCACAGAATAAAGAGCACAGAATAGGACAGCACAGATTAAACAGCACAGAATAAACAGCACTGAATAAACAGCACAGAATAAACAGCACAGAATAAACAGTGCAGAAATGTACAGCACAGAATAAACAGCACAGAATGGTACAGCACAGAATAAACAGCAGAGAATTAACAGCACAGAATAAAACAGCACAGAATAAACAACGCCGAATAAACAGCACAGAATAAACAGCACAGAATAGTCCAGTACAGAATAAACAGCACAGAATAAACATCACAGAATAGTACAGCACAGAATAAACAGCAGAGAATAAACAGCACAGAATAAGCATCTTAGAATAAACAGCATAGAATAAACAGGACAGAATAAACAGCAGAGAAGAAGCAGCAGAGAATAATACAGCACAGAATAAACAGAACAGAATAATTCAGCATAGAAGAAACAGCACAGTATAAACTCAAAAAATGAACAGCACAGAATAAACAGCACAGAATATACAGCACAAAATAAAGAGCACAGAATAAACATCACAGAATAGTGCAGCACAGAATAAACAGCACAGAATAAACATCACAGAATAGTACAGCACAGAATAAACAGCCAGAATAAACAGCGCAGAACAAACAGTGCAGAAAAGTACATCACATAAAAAACAGCACAGATAAACAGATCAGAATAAACAACACAGAATTAACAGCACAGAATAAACAGACCAGAATAGTACAGCACAGAATAAACAATGCAGAATAAGCAACACAGAATAAACAGCACCGAATAAGCAGAACAGAATAAACAGCACAGAATAAACAGCACAGAATAAACTTCACAGGATAAGCAGCACAGAGTGAACAGCACGAAATAAACAGCACAGAATAAATAGCACTGAATAAACAGCACAGAATAAACAGTGCAGAAATGTACAGCACAGAATAAACAGCACAGATTAAACAGTACAGAAATGTACAGCACAGAATATACAGCAGAGAATAAACAGCACAGAATCGTACAGCACAGAATAAACAGCACAGAATAATCAACACAAAATAAACAGCAAAGAATAAAGAGCACAGAGTAGTACAGCACAGAATAAACAGCACAGAATAAACAGAACAGAATAAACAGCACAGAATAAACAGCACAGCACAAACAGCGCGGAATAGGAGAGCACAGATTAAACAGGACAGAATAACAAGCACTGGATAACCAGCACAGAATAAACAGCACAGAATAAACAGTGTAGAAATATACAGCACAGAATAAAAAGCACAGAATGGTACAGCACAGAATAAACAGCAGAGAATAAACAGCACAGAATACTACAGCACAGAATAAACAGCACAGAATAAACAGCACAGAATAGTACAGTACAGAATAAACAGCACAGAATAAACATCACAGAATAAGCAGCACAGAATAAACAGCACAGAATACAGAGCAGAGAATAGTACAGCACAGAATAAACAGCACAGAATAAACATCACAGAATAGTACAGCACTGAATAAACAGCAGAGAATAAACAGCACAGAATAAACATCTTAGAATAAACAGCATAGAATAAACAGGACAGAATAAACAGCAGAGAAGAAACAGCACATAATAATACAGCACAGAATAAACAGAACAGAATAATTCAGCATAGAAGAAACAGCACAACATAAACACAACAAAATGAACAGCACAGAATAAATATCCAAGATTAAACAACTGAGGATAAACAGCAGAGAATACACAGCACAGAATAAACAGCACAGAATAGTACAGCACAGAATAAACAGCGCAGTATAAACAGCACAGAATAAACAGCACAGTATAAACAGCGCAGAATATACAGCACAGAATAAACAGCATAGAATAAACGGCACAGAATAGGACAGCACAGAATAAACAGCACAGAATAAACAGTGCAGAACTGTACAGCACTGAATAAACAGACCAGAATAGCACAGCACAGAATAAACAGCAGAGAATAAACAGAACAGAATAAACAGCACAGAATTATCAGCACAGAATAACAGCAAAGAATAGTACATCACAGAATAGTTCAGCACGAAATAAGCAGCACAGAATAAATAGCGCAGAATAGTACAGCACAGAATAAACAGCACAGAATAAACAGCAGAGAACAAAAAATACAGCATAGTACAGCACAGAATAAACAGCACAGAATAACAGGAGAGAATAAACAGCACTGAATAAACATCACAGTATAAAGTGCACAGAATAGTACAGCACAGAATAAACAGCACAGAATAAACAGCAGACAACAAACAATACAGATTAGTACAGCACAGAATAAACAGCACAAAATAAACAGGACAAAATAAACAGCACAGAATAAACAGCACAGAATAAACAGCACAGAATAAACAGCACAGGATAAGCAGCACAGAATAGGACAGCACAGAATAAAGAACACAGAATAAACAGTGCAGAACTGTACAGCACAGAATAAACAGACCAGAATTGTACAACACAGAATAAACAGACCAGAATAGTACAACACAGAATAAACAGCACAGAATGAACTGCACAGATTCAACAGCACAGCATAAAGAGCACAGAATAAACAGTGCAGAATAGTACAGCACAGAATAAACAGCACAGAATACTACAGCACATAATAAACAGCAGAGAATAAACAGCAGAGAATAAACGGCGCAGAATACTACAGCACAGAATAAACAGCACAGAATAAACAGCCGAGAGTAAACAACACTGAATAGTACAGCACAGAATAAACAGCACCAAATAAACATCACAGAATAAAGAGCAGTGAAGAAACAGCACAGAAAAACTGCACAGTATAAACAGCACAGACTAAACACCACAGAATAAACATCGCAGAATAAAGACTGCAGAATAATAAGCACCGAAAAAACAGCACAGAATAAACAGCACAGAATAACAGCACAGAATAAACAGCACAGAATGAGCAGAACAGAAGAAACAGCACAGAATTAACAGCACAGAATATAGACTGCAGAATAATATGCACAGAATAAACAGCACAGAATAACAGCACGGAATAAGGAGCACAAAATATAGAGCACAGAATAAAAAGCACAGAATAAGCAGAACAGAAGAAACAGCACAGAATAAAGACTGCAGAATAATATGCACAGAATAGACAGCACAGAATAAACAGAACAGAATAAACAGCACAGAATAAACTGCACAGAACAAATAGCACAGAACAAACAGCACAGAATAAACATCACAGAATAAACAACACAGAATAAACAGGACAGAATAAACAGCACAGAATAAACAGCACAGAATAAACAGCACAGAACAAACAGCAAAGAATAAACATCACAGAATAGTACAGCACAGAATAAACAGCACTGAATAAACAGCATAGAATAGTACAGCACAGAATAAACAGCTCAGAATAAACAGCACAGAATAAACAGCACAAAATAAACGCTCAGAATAAACAGCACAAAGTGAACAGCGCAGAATAAACAGCACAGAGTAAATAGCAGAGAATAAATAGCACAGAATATACAGCAGAGAATAAACAGCACAGAATAAACAGCACATAATAAACAGAACAGAATAAACAGAGCAGAACTGTACAGCACAGAATAAACAGCACAGAATAACAGCACAGAATTGTATAGCACAAAATAAGCAGAATAAAAAAGCACAGAATATACAGTGCAGATTAGTACAGCACGGATTAAACAGCGAAGAATAAACAGCACAGAATAAACAACACAGAATAAACAGAAGAGAATAACAGCACAGAATAGTATAGCACAAAATAAGCAGAATAAAAAAGCACAGAGTAAACAGCACAGAATAGTACAACACAGAATAAAGAGCAGAGAATAAAATGCACAGAATAAACAGCAATGAATATTATAGCACAGAATAAACAACACAGAATAAAGAGCGTAGAACAAACAGCACAGAATAAACAGCACAGAATAAACAGCACAGAATAGTACAGCACAGAATAAACAGCAAAGAATAAACAGCACAGAGTAGTACAGCACAGAATAAACAGCACAGAATAAACAGAACAGAATAAACAGCACAGAATAAACAGCACAGAATAAACAGCACAGAATAAAGAGCACTGAATAAACAACACAGAATAAACAGCACAGAATAAACAGTGCAGAAATGTACAGCACAGAATAAAAAGCACAGAATGGTACAGCACAGAATAAACAGCAGAGAATAAACAGCACAGAATAAACAGCATAGAATCGTACAGCAGACAATAAATAGCTCAGAATAAACTGCACAGAATAACAGGACAGAATAGTATAGCACAAAATAAGCAGAATAAAAAAGTACAAATAAACAGTGCAGATTAGTACAGCACAGACTAAACAGCACAGAATAGTACAGCACAGAATAAGGAGCAGAGAATAAATAGCACAGAATATACAGCAGAGAATAAACAGCACAGAATAAACAGCACATAATAAACAGAACAGAATAAACAGAGCAGAACTGTACAGTGCAGAATAAGCAGCACAGAATAAACGGCAGAGAATAAACAGCACCGAATAAGCATCTTAGAATAAACAGCATAGAATAAACAGGACAGAATAAACAGATGAGAAGAAACAGCGGAGAATAATACAGCACAGATTAAACAGAACAGAATAATTCAGCATTGAAGAAACAGCACAGTATAAATACAACAAAATGAACAGCACAGAATAAATAGCAAAGATTAAACAGCCAAGGATAAACAGCACAGAATAGTCCAGCACAAAATAAACAGCACAGAATAAACAGCACTGAATAAATATCACAGAATTAACAGCATAGAATAGTACAGCATGGAATAAACAGCTCAGAATAAACAGCACAGAATAAACAGCACAAAATAAACGTTCAGAATAAACAGCACAAAGTGAAAAGCGCAGAATAAACAGCACAGAATAAATAGCAGAGAATAAATAGCACGGAATATACAGCAGAGAATAAACAGCACAGAATAAACAGCACATAATAAACAGAACAGAATAAACAGAGCAGAACTGTACAGTGCAGAATAAGCAGCACAGAAAAAACAGCACAGAATAACAGCACAGAATAGTATAGCACAAAATAAGGAGAATACAAAAGCACAGAATAAACAGTGCAGATTAGTACAGCGCAGAATAAACAGCGGAGAATAAACAACACAGAATAAACAGGACAGAATAAACAACACAGAATAAACAGCACAGAATAAACAGAACAGAATAAACAGCACAGAATAAACAGCACAGAATAAACAGCACAGAATAAAGAGCACTGAATAAACAACACAGAATAAACAGCACAGAATAAACAGTGCAGAAATGTACAGCACAGAATAAAAAGCACAGAATGGTACAGCACAGAATAAACAGCAGAGAATAAACAGCACAGAATAAACAGCACAGAATAAACAGCATAGAATAGTACAGCAGACAATAAATAGCTCAGAATAAACTGCACAGAATAACAGGACAGAATAGTATAGCACAAAATAAGCAGAATAAAAAAGTACAAATAAACAGTGCAGATTAGTACAGCACAGACTAAACAGCACAGAATAGTACAGCACAGAATAAGGAGCAGAGAATAAATAGCACAGAATATACAGCAGAGAATAAACAGCACAGAATAAACAGCACATAATAAACAGAACAGAATAAACAGAGCAGAACTGTACAGTGCAGAATAAGCAGCACAGAATAAACAGCAGAGAATAAACAGCACCGACTAAGCATCTTAGAATAAACAGCATAGAATAAACAGGACAGAATAAACAGATGAGAAGAAACAGCAGAGAATAATACAGCACAGATTAAACAGAACAGAATAATTCAGCATTGAAGAAACAGCGCAGTATAAATACAACAAAATGAACAGCACAGAATAAATAGCAAAGATTAAACAGCCAAGGATAAACAGCACAGAATAGTCCAGCACAAAATAAACAGCACAGAATAAACAGCACTGAATAAATATCACAGAATTAACAGCATAGAATAGTACAGCATGGAATAAACAGCTCAGAATAAACAGCACAGAATAAACAGCACAAAATAAACGCTCAGAATAAACAGCACAAAGTGAAAAGCGCAGAATAAACAGCACCGAATAAATAGCAGAGAATAAATAGCAAGGAATATACAGCAGAGAATAAACAGCACAGAATAAACAGCACATAATAAACAGAACAGAATAAACAGAGCAGAACTGTACAGTGCAGAATAAGCAGCACAGAAAAAACAACACAGAATAACAGCACAGAATAGTATAGCACAAAATAAGGAGAATACAAAAGCACAGAATAAACAGTGCAGATTAGTACAGCGCAGAATAAACAGCGGAGAATAAACAACACAGAATAAACAGGACAGAATAAACAACACAGAATAAACAGCACAGAATAAATAGCACAGATAAAACAGCACAGAATAAACATCACAGAATAAACAACACAGAATAAACAGGACTAAATAAACAGCACAGAATAAACAGCACAGAACGAACAGCACAGAATAAACAGCACAGAATGAACAGCACAGAATTAACAACGCAGAATGTACAGCACAGAATAAACAGCACAGGATAAACAGCACAGAATAGGACAGCACAGAATAAAGAACACAGAATAAACAGTGCAGAACTGTACAGCACAGAATAAACAGACCAGAATAGTACAACACAGAATAAACAGACCAGTATAGTACAACACAGAATAAACAGCACAGAATAAACTGCACATAATCAACAGCACAGCATAAAGAGCACAGAATCAACAGTGCAGAATAGTACAGCACAGAATAAACAGCACAGAATACTACAGCACATAATAAACAGCAGAGAATAAACAGCAGAGAATAAACAGCCGAGAGTAAACAGCACTGAATAGTACAGCACAGAATAAACAGCACCAAATAAACATCACAGAATAAAGAGCAGTGAAGAAAAAGCACAGAATAAACTGCACAGTATAAACAGCACAGACTAAACATCACAGAATAAAGATCACAGAATAAAGACTGCAGATTAATATGCACCAAGAAAACAGCACAGAATAACCAGCACAGAATAACAGCACAGAATAAACAGCACAGAATAAGCAGAACAGAAGAAACAGCACAGAATTAACAGCACAGAATATAGACTGCAGAATAATATGCACAGAATAAACAGCACAGAATAAACAGAACAGAATAAACAGCACAGAATAAACAGCATAGAATAAATAGCACAGAACAAACAGCACAGAATAAACATCACAAAATAAACAACACAGAATAAACAGGACAGAATAAACAGCACATAATAAACAGCACAGAATAAACAGCACAGAACAAACAGCACAGAATAAACATCACAGAATAGTACAGCACAGAATAAACAGCACAGAATAAACAGCACTGAATAAATAGCACAGAATAAACAGCATAGAATAGTACAGCATAGAATAAACAGCTCAGAATAAATAGCACAGAATAAACAGCACAAAATAAACGCTCAGAATAAACAGCACAAAGTTCACAGCGCAGAATAAACAGCACAGAATAAATAGCAGAGAATAAACAGCACAGAATAAACAGCACATACTAAACACAACAGAATAAACAGAGCAGAACTGTACAGCGCAGAATAAGCAGCAAAGAATAAACAGCACAGAATAACAGCACAGAATAGTATAGCACACAATAAGCAGAATTAAAAAGCACAGAATAAACAGTGCAGATTAGTACAGCACAGGATAAACAGCCCAGAATAAACAGCACAGAACAAACAGCACGGAATAAACATCACAGAATAGTACAGCACAGAATAAACAGCACAGAATAAACAGCATAGAATAAACAGCACAGAATAAACTTCACAGAATAAGCAGCACAGAGTGAACAGCACGAAATAAACAGCACAGAATAAATAGCACTGAATAAACAGCACAGAATAACAGCAGAGAATAGTCCAGCAAAGAATAAACAGCACAAAATAAACAGTGCAGAAATGTACAGCAAAGAATAAACAGTACAGAAATGTTAGGACAGAATATACAGCAGAGAATAAACAGCACAGAATCGTACAGCACTGAATAAACAGCACATAATAATCAGCAGAGAATAAACAGCAAAGAATAAACAGCACAGTGTAGTACAGCACAGAATAAACAGCACAGAATAAACAGCACAGAATAAAGAGCAGAGAATAAACAGCACAGAATAAACAGCATAGAATAAACAGTGCAGAAATGTAAAGCACAGAATTAAAAGCAAAGAATAGTTCAGCACAGTATAAACAGCAGAGAATAAACAGCACAGAATAAACGGCACAGAATAAACAGCATAGAATAGTACAGCAGACAATAAATAGCCCAGAATAAACAGCACGGAATAACAGGACAGAATAGTATAGCACAAAATAAGCAGAATAAAAAAGCACAGAATAAACAGTGCAGATTAGTACAGCACAGAGTAAACAGTACAGAATAGTAACGGACAGAATAAAGAGCCGAGAATAAATTGCACAGAATAAACAGCAGAGAATAAACAGCACAGAATAAACAGCACAGAATAAACAGAACAGAATGAACAGAGCAGAACTGTACAGCGCAGAATAAGCAGCACAGAATAAACAGCAGAGAATAAACAGCACAGAATAAGCATCTTAGAATAAACAGCATAGAATAAACAGGACAGAATAAACAGCAGAGAAGAAACAGAAGTGAATAATGCAGCACAGAATAAACAGAACAGAATAATTCAGCATAGAAGAAACAGCACAGTATAAATACAACAAAATAAACAGCACAGAATAAACAGCACAGAATAGTGCAGCACAGAATAAACAGTGCAGTATAAACAGCACTGAATAAATAGCACAGAATTAACAGCATAGAATAGTACAGCATGGAATAAACAGCTCAGAATAAAGAGCACAGAATAAACAGCACAAAATAAACGCTCAGAATAAACAGCACAAAGTGAACAGTGCAGAATAAACAGCACAGAATAAATAGCAGAGAATAAATAGCACAGAATATACAGCAGAGAATAAACAGCACAGAATAAACAGCACATAATAAACAGAACAGAATAAACAGAGCAGAACTGTACAGCGCAGAATAAGCAGCACAGAATAAACAGCACAGAAAAACAGCACAGAATAGTATAGCACAAAATGAGCAGAATAAAAAAGCACAGAATAAACAGTGCAGATTAGTACAGCACTGAATAAATAGCACAGAATAAACAGCATAGAATAGTACAGCATAGAATAAACAGCTCAGAATAAATAGCACAGAATAAACAGCACAAAATAAACGCTCAGAATAAACAGCACAAAGTTCACAGCGCAGAATAAACAGCACAGAATAAATAGCAGAGAATAAACAGCACAGAATAAACAGCACATAATAAACACAACAGAATAAACAGAGCAGAACTGTACAGCGCAGAATAAGCAGCAAAGAATAAACAGCACAGAATAACAGCACAGAATAGTATAGCACAAAATAAGCAGAATTAAAAAGCACAGAATAAACAGTGCAGATTAGTACAGCACAGGATAAACAGCCCAGAATAAACAGCACAGAACAAACAGCACGGAATAAACATCACAGAATAGTACAGCACAGAATAAACAGCACAGAATAAACAGCATAGAATAAACAGCACAGAATAAACTTCACAGAATAAGCAGCACAGAGTGAACAGCACGAAATAAACAGCACAGAATAAATAGCACTGAATAAACAGCACAGAATAACAGCAGAGAATAGTCCAGCAAAGAATAAACAGCACAGAATAAACAGTGCAGAAATGTACAGCACAGAATAAACAGCACAGAATAAACAGCATAGAATAAACAGTGCAGAAATGTAAAGCACAGAATTAAAAGCAAAGAATAGTTCAGCACAGTATAAACAGCAGAGAATAAACAGCACAGAATAAACGGCACAGAATAAACAGCATAGAATAGTACAGCAGACAATAAATAGCCCAGAATAAACAGCACGGAATAACAGGACAGAATAGTATAGCACAAAATAAGCAGAATAAAAAAGCACAGAATAAACAGTGCAGATTAGTACAGCACAGAGTAAACAGCACAGAATAGTAACGGACAGAATAAAGAGCAGAGAATAAATTGCACAGAATATACAGCAGAGAATAAACAGCACAGAATAAACAGCACATAATAAACAGAACAGAATGAACAGAGCAGAACTGTACAGCGCAGAATAAGCAGCACAGAATAAACAGCAGAGAATAAACAGCACAGAATAAGCATCTTAGAATAAACAGCATAGAATAAACAGGACAGAATAAACAGCAGAGAAGAAACAGAAGTGAATAATGCAGCACAGAATAAACAGATCAGAATAATTCAGCACAGAAGAAACAGCACAGTATAAATACAACAAAATAAACAGCACAGAATAAACAGCACAGAATAGTGCAGCACAGAATAAACAGCACAGAATAAACAGCACAGAATAGTACAGCACAGAATAAACAGTGCAGTATAAACAGCACTGAATAAATCGCACAGAATTAACATCATAGAATAGTACAGCATGGAATAAACAGCTCAGAATAAAGAGCACAGAATAAACAGCACAAAATAAACGCTCAGAATAAACAGCACAAAGTGAACAGCGCAGAATAAACAGCACAGAATAAATAGCAGAGAATAAATAGCACAGAATATACAGCAGAGAATAAACAGCACAGAATAAACAGCACATAATAAACAGAACAGAATAAACAGAGCAGAACTGTACAGCGCAGAATAAGCAGCACAGAATAAACAGCACAGAATAACAGCACAGAATAGTATAGCACAAAATGAGCAGAATAAAAAAGCACAGAATAAACAGTGCAGATTAGTACAGCACAGAATAAACAGCGGAGAATAAACAGCACAGAATAAAAAGGACAGATTAAACAGCACAGAATAAACAGCACAGAATAAATAGGACAGAACAAACAGCACAGAATAAACATCACAGAATAAACAACACAGAATAAATAGGACAGAATAAACAGCACAGAATAAACAGCACAGAATGAACAGCACAGAACAAACAGCACAGAATAAACATCACAGAATAGTACAGCACAGAATAAACAGCACAGAAGTAACAGCACTGAATAAATAGCACAGAATAAACAGCATAGAATGGTACAGCAAAGAATAAACAGCTGAGAATAAACAGCACAGAATAAACAGCACAAAATGAACGCTCAGAATAAACAGCACAAAGTGAACAGCGCAGAATAAACAGCACAGAATAAATAGCAGAGAATGAATAGCACAGAATATACAGCAGAGAATAAACAGCACAGAATAAACAGCACATAATAAACAGAACAGAATAAACAGAGCAGAACTGTACAGCGCAGAATAAGCAGCACAGAATAAACAGCACAGAATAACAGCACAGAATAGTATAGCACAAAATGAGCAGAATAAAAAAGCACAGAATAAACAGTGCAGATTAGTACAGCACAGAATAAACAGCGGAGAATAAACACCACAGAATAAACAACACAGAATAAACAGAAGAGAATAAGAGCACAGAATTCTATAGCACAAAATAAGCAGAATAAAAAAGCACAGAGTAAACAGCACAGAATAGTACAGCACAGAATAAAGAGCAGAGAATAAAATGCATAGAATAAACAGCACTGAATATTATAGCACAGAATAAACAACACAGAATAAACAGCGTAGAACAAACAGCACAGACTAAACAGCACACAATAAACAGCACAGAATAGTACAGCACACAATAAACAGCACAGAATAAACAGCATAGAATAGTACAGCAGACAATAAATAGCTCAGAATAAACAGCACAGAATAACCGGACAGAATAGTATAGCACAAAATAAGCAGAATGAAAAAGCACAGAATAAACAGTGCAGATTAGTACAGCACAGAATAAAGAGCAGAGAATATAATGCACAGAATAAACAGCACTGAATATTATAGCACAGAATAAATAACACAGAATAAACAGCGCAGAGCAAACAGCACAGAATAAACAGCACAGAATAAACAGAACAGAACAGTACAGCACAGAATAAACAGCACAGAATAAACAGCGCAGAACAAACAGCACAGAATAAACAGCACAGAATAAACAGCACAGAACAGTACAGCACAGAATAAACAACACAGAATAAACAGCACAGAATAAACAGCACAGAATAAACAGCATAGAATAGTGCAGCAGATAATAAATAGCTCAGAATAAACAGCACAGAATAATCAACACAAAATAAATAGCACCGAATAAACAGCACAGAATAAACATCACAGAATAAACAGCACAGATTAAATAGCACAGAATAAATAGCACAGAATGAACAGCACAGAATAAACAGTACAAAGTGAACAGCGCAGAATAAATAGCACTGATTAAATAGCACAGAATAAATAGCACAGAATATACAGCAGAGAATAAACAGCACAGGATAGTACAGCACAGAATAAACAGCACAGAATAAACAGCGTAGAATAAAGAGCACAGAATAACCAACATAGAATAAACAGCACAAAACAAACACTGAAGAATAAACAACACAGAATAAACAGCACAGAATAAATAGCAGAGAATGAATAGCACAGAATATACAGCACAGAATAAGCAGCACAGAATAAGCAGCAGAGAATAAACAGCACTGAATAAACAGCACTGAATAAACAGCACTGAATAGTACAGCTCAGAATAAACAGCACAAAATAAGCAGCAAAGTATAAACAGCACAGAATAAACAGCACAGAATAAAAAGAACAGAATTGTACAGCTCAGAATAAACAGCACAGAATAAACAGCACAGAATAGTACAGCACAGAATAAATAGCTAAGACTAAACTGCACAGAATAACCAGCACAGAATAAACAGAATAAACAGCACAGAATAAACAGCACAGAATAAACAGCACCGAATAGTACAGCGCAGAAAAAAAAGCACAAAATAAATTTCACAGAATAAACAGGATTTAATAGTACAGCACAGAATAAACAGCACAGAATAAACAGCAGAGAATAAACAGCACAGAATAAACAGGACTGAATAGTACAGCACAGAATAAACAGCATAGAATTAACAGCACAGAATAAACAGCACAGAATAAACAGCATAGAATTAACAGCACAGAATAAACAACACAGAATAAACAGCACAGAATAAACAGCACAGAATAAACAGCACAGAATAGACAACACAGAACATACAGCACAGAATAAACGGCACAGAATAAAAAGCACAGAATAAACAGCACTGAATAGTACAGCACAGAAAGAAAAGCACAAAATGAATATGACAGAATAAACAGCGCAATATAAACGGCACAGAATAAAAAGCAAAGAATAATTAGGACTGAATAGTACTGCAGAGAAAAAAAAGCACAAAATAAACATCACAGAATAAACGGCACAGAATAAACAGCACAGAATAAACAGCACAGAATAAACAGTAAGAATAAATAGCACAGAACAGTACAGCACAGAATAAACAGCATTGAATAAACATAACAGAATAAACGGCACAGAATAAACAGCACAGAATAAACAGCACAGAATAAACAGGACAGAACAGTACAGCACAGAATAAACAGCACTGAATAAACAGCACAGAATAAACAGCACAGAATTAACAGCACAGAATAAGCGGCACAGAATGGTACAACACAGAATAAACAACACAGAATAAAACAGCAAAGAATAAACAGGAGTGAATATTACAGCAAAGAATAAATCGCACAGAATGAAAAGCACAGTATCAACAACACAGAAAAACCGCACTGAATAAAAAGCACAGAATTAATAGCACAGTATAAACTGCACAGTATAAACAGCACAAAATAAGCATCACAGTATAAACAGCACAGAATAAATAGCAATGAATAAACAGCACAGAATAACAGCAGAGAACAGTCCAGCAAAGAATAAACAGCACAGAATAAACAGTGCAGAAATGTACAGCACAGAATAAACAGCACAGAATAAACGGTACAGAAATGTGCAGCACAGAATATACTGCAGAGAATAAACAGCACAGAATCGTGCAGCACAGAATAAACAGCACAGAATAAACAGCACAGAATAAACAGCAAAGAATAAACAGCACAGAGTAGTACAGCACAGAATAAACAGCACAGAATAAACAGCACAGAATAAACAGCACTGAATAAACAGCAGAGAATAAACAGCTGAGAATAAACAGCACAGAATAAACAGCACAGAATAAGTAGCACTGAATATGCAGCACAGAATAAGCAGCAAAGAATCGTACAGCACAGAATAAACAGCACAGAATAAATTGCACAGAATAAAGAGCAGAGAATAAACAGCACAGAATAAATAGCACTGAAAAAACAGCACAGAATAAACAGCGCAGAATCAACAGCACAGAATATTACAGCACAGAATAAACAGCTCAGAATAAATTGCACAGAATAAACAGCAAAGAATACGTAACACAGAATATACAGCAGAGAATGATAAGCACAGATTATACTGCACAGAATAAACAACACAGACTGAACAGAACAGAATAAACAGTACAGTATATACAGCAGAGAATAAAAAGAACAGATTAAACAGCACAGAATAAACAGCACAGAATAAACAGCACAGAATAAACAGCACAGAATAAACAGCAGAGAATAGTACAGAACAGAATATACAGGACAGAATAGTAGAGCACAGAATAAATAGCACAGAATAAACTGCACAGAATCAAGAGCACAGATTAGTACAGCACAGAATAAACAAGACAGAAAAAAAAAGCACAGAATATAGGGGACTGAACAGTACAGCACAGAATAAACAGCACAGAATAAACAGCACTGAATAGTACAGCACAGAATAAACAGCACAGAATATACAGCACAGAATAAACAGCACAGAACAAACAGCACAGAATAGTACAGCACAAAATAAACATCACAGAATAAACAGCACAGAATAGTACAGCACCGAATAGACAGCACAGAATAAACAGCACAGAATAAACGGCACAGAATAGTACAGCACGGAATAAACAACACAGAATAAAAAGCAAAGAATAAACAGGACTGAATAGTACAGCACAGAATAAACAGCACAGAATAAACAGCACAGAATAAACAGCGCAGAATAAACAGCACAGAATAGACAACACAGAACATACAGCACAGAATAAACGGCACAGAATAAAAAGCACAGAATAAACAGCACTGAATAGTACAGCACAGAAAGAAAAGCACAAAATAAACATGACAGAATAAACAGCGCAATATAAACGGCACAGAATAAAAAGCAAAGAATAATTAGGACTGAATAGTACTGCAGAGAAAAAAAAGCACAAAATAAACATCACAGAATAAACGGCACAGAATAAACAGCACAGAATAAACAGCACAGAATAAACAGTAAGAATAAATAGCACAGAACAGTACAGCACAGAATAAACAGCATTTTATAAACATAATAGAATAAACGGCACAGAATAAACAGCACAGAATAAACAGCACAGAATAAACAGGACAGAACAGTACAGCACAGAATAAACAGCACTGAATAAACAGCACAGAATAAACAGTTCAGAATTAACAGCACAGAATAAGCGGCACAGAATGGTACAACACAGAATAAACAACACAGAATAAAACAGCAAAGAATAAACAGGAGTGAATATTACAGCACAGAATAAATCGCACAGAATGAAAAGCACAGTATCAACAGCACAGAAAAACCGCACTGAATAAAAAGCACAGAATTAATAGCACAGTATAAACTGCACAGTATAAACAGCACAAAATAAGCATCACAGTATAAACAGCACAGAATAAATAGCAATGAATAAACAGCACAGAATAACAGCAGAGAACAGTCCAGCAAAGAATAAACAGCACAGAATAAACAGTGCAGAAATGTACAGCACAGAATAAACAGCACAGAATAAACGGTACAGAAATGTGCAGCACAGAATATACTGCAGAGAATAAACAGCACAGAATCGTGCAGCACAGAATGAACAGCACAGAATAATCAGCACAGAATAAACAGCACAGAATAAACAGCACAGAATAAACAGCACTGAATAAACAGCAGAGAATAAACAGCTGAGAATAAACAGCACAGAATAAACAGCACAGAATAAGTAGCACTGAATATGCAGCACAGAATAAGCAGCAAAGAATCGTACAGCACAGAATAAACAGCACAGAATAAATTGCACAGAATAAAGAGCAGAGAATAAACAGCACAGAATAAATAGCACTGAAAAAACAGCACAGAATAAACAGCGCAGAATCAACAGCACAGAATATTACAGCACAGAATAAACAGCTCAGAATAAATTGCACAGAATAAACAGCAAAGAATACGTAACACAGAATATACAGCAGAGAATGATAAGCACAGATTCTACTGCACAGAATAAACAACACAGACTGAACAGAACAGAATAAACAGTACAGTATATACAGCAGAGAATAAAAAGAACAGATTAAACAGCACAGAATAAACAGCACAGAATAAACAGCACAGAATAAACAGCACAGAATAAACAGCAGAGAATAGTACAGAACAGAATATACAGGACAGAATAGTACAGCACAGAATAAATAGCACAGAATAAACTGCACAGAATCAAGAGCACAGATTAGTACAGCACAGAATAAACAAGACAGAAAAAAAAAGCACAGAATATAGGGGACTGAACAGTACAGCACAGAATAAACAGCACAGAATAAACAGCACTGAATAGTACAGCACAGAATAAACAGCACAGAATATACAGCACAGAATAAACAGCACAGAATAAACAGCACAGAATAGTACAGCACAAAATAAACATCACAGAATAAACAGCACAGAATAGTACAGCACCGAATAGACAGCACAGAATAAACAGCACAGAATAAACGGCACAGAATAGTACAGCACGGAATAAACAACACAGAATAAAAAGCAAAGAATAAACAGGACTGAATAGTACAGCACAGAATAAACAGCACAGAATAAACAGCACAGAATAAACAGCACAGAATAAGTAGCACAGAATAAGTCGCACAGAACAAGCAGCACAGAATAAGCAGCAGAGAATAAACAGCACTGAATAAATAGCACTGAATAAACAGCACTGAATAGTACAGCTCAGAATAAACAGCAGAAAATAAGCAGTAAAGTATAAACAGCACAGAATAAACAGCACAGAATAAACAAAACAGAATTGTACAGCTCAGAATAAACAGCACAGAATAAACAGCACAGAATAGTACAGCACAGAATAAATAGCACAGACTAAACTGCACAGAATAAACAGCACAGAATAAACAGCACAGAAAAAACAGCACAGAATAAACAGCACCGAATAGTACAGCGCAGAAAAAAAAGCACAAAATAAATATCACAGAATAAACAGCACAGAATATACAGCAGAGAATAAAGAGCACAGAATAAACAGCACAGAATAAACGGAACAGAATGAACAGAGCAGAACTGTACAGCGCAGAATAAGCAGCACAGAATAAACAGCAGAGAATAAACAGCACAGAATAAGCATCTTAGAATAAACAGCATAGAATAAACAGGACAGAATAAACAGCAGAGAAGAAACAGAAGTGAATAATGCAGCACAGAATAAACAGAACAGAATAATTCAGCATAGAAGAAACAGCACAGTATAAATACAACAAAATAAACAGCACAGAATAAACAGCACAGAATAGTGCAGCACAGAATAAACAGCACAGAATAAACAGCACAGAATAGTACAGCACAGAATAAACAGTGCAGTATAAACAGCACTGAATAAATAGCACAGAATTAACAGCATAGAATAGTACAGCATGGAATAAACAGCTCAGAATAAAGAGCACAGAATAAACAGCACAAAATAAACGCTCAGAATAAACAGCACAAAGTGAACAGCGCAGAATAAACAGCACAGAATAAATAGCAGAGAATAAATAGCACAGAATATACAGCAGAGAATAAACAGCACAGAATAAACAGCACATAATAAACAGAACAGAATAAACAGAGCAGAACTGTACAGCGCAGAATAAGCAGCACAGAATAAACAGCACAGAATAACAGCACAGAATAGTATAGCACAAAATGAGCAGAATAAAAAAGCACAGAATAAACAGTGCAGATTAGTACAGCACTGAATAAATAGCACAGAATAAACAGCATAGAATAGTACAGCATAGAATAAACAGCTCAGAATAAATAGCACAGAATAAACAGCACAAAATAAACGCTCAGAATAAACAGCACAAAGTTCACAGCGCAGAATAAACAGCACAGAATAAATTGCACAGAATAAAGAGCAGAGAATAAACAGCACAGAATAAATAGCACTGAAAAAACAGCACAGAATAAACAGCGCAGAATCAACAGCACAGAATATTACAGCACAGAATAAACAGCTCAGAATAAATTGCACAGAATAAACAGCAAAGAATACGTAACACAGAATATACAGCAGAGAATGATAAGCACAGATTATACTGCACAGAATAAACAACACAGACTGAACAGAACAGAATAAACAGTACAGTATATACAGCAGAGAATAAAAAGAACAGATTAAACAGCACAGAATAAACAGCACAGAATAAACAGCACAGAATAAACAGCACAGAATAAACAGCAGAGAATAGTACAGAACAGAATATACAGGACAGAATAGTACAGCACAGAATAAATAGCACAGAATAAACTGCACAGAATCAAGAGCACAGATTAGTACAGCACAGAATAAACAAGACAGAAAAAAAAGCACAGAATATAGGGGACTGAACAGTACAGCACAGAATAAACAGCACAGAATAAACAGCACTGAATAGTACAGCACAGAATAAACAGCACAGAATATACAGCTCAGAATAAACAGCACAGAATAAACAGCACAGAATAGTACAGCACAGAATAAATAGCACAGACTAAACTGCACAGAATAAACAGCACAGAATAAACAGCACAGAAAAAACAGCACAGAATAAACAGCACCGAATAGTACAGCGCAGAAAAAAAAGCACAAAATAAATATCACAGAATAAACAGCACAGAATATACAGCAGAGAATAAAGAGCACAGAATAAACAGCACAGAATAAACGGAACAGAATGAACAGAGCAGAACTGTACAGCGCAGAATAAGCAGCACAGAATAAACAGCAGAGAATAAACAGCACAGAATAAGCATCTTAGAATAAACAGCATAGAATAAACAGGACAGAATAAACAGCAGAGAAGAAACAGAAGTGAATAATGCAGCACAGAATAAACAGAACAGAATAATTCAGCATAGAAGAAACAGCACAGTATAAATACAACAAAATAAACAGCACAGAATAAACAGCACAGAATAGTGCAGCACAGAATAAACAGCACAGAATAAACAGCACAGAATAGTACAGCACAGAATAAACAGTGCAGTATAAACAGCACTGAATAAATAGCACAGAATTAACATCATAGAATAGTACAGCATGGAATAAACAGCTCAGAATAAAGAGCACAGAATAAACAGCACAAAATAAACGCTCAGAATAAACAGCACAAAGTGAACAGCGCAGAATAAACAGCACAGAATAAATAGCAGAGAATAAATAGCACAGAATATACAGCAGAGAATAAACAGCACAGAATAAACAGCACATAATAAACAGAACAGAATAAACAGAGCAGAACTGTACAGCGCAGAATAAGCAGCACAGAATAAACAGCACAGAATAACAGCACAGAATAGTATAGCACAAAATGAGCAGAATAAAAAAGCACAGAATAAACAGTGCAGATTAGTACAGCACTGAATAAATAGCACAGAATAAACAGCATAGAATAGTACAGCATAGAATAAACAGCTCAGAATAAATAGCACAGAATAAACAGCACAAAATAAACGCTCAGAATAAACAGCACAAAGTTCACAGCGCAGAATAAACAGCACAGAATAAATTGCACAGAATAAAGAGCAGAGAATAAACAGCACAGAATAAATAGCACTGAAAAAACAGCACAGAATAAACAGCGCAGAATCAACAGCACAGAATATTACAGCACAGAATAAACAGCTCAGAATAAATTGCACAGAATAAACAGCAAAGAATACGTAACACAGAATATACAGCAGAGAATGATAAGCACAGATTATACTGCACAGAATAAACAACACAGACTGAACAGAACAGAATAAACAGTACAGTATATACAGCAGAGAATAAAAAGAACAGATTAAACAGCACAGAATAAACAGCACAGAATAAACAGCACAGAATAAACAGCAGAGAATAGTACAGAACAGAATATACAGGACAGAATAGTACAGCACAGAATAAATAGCACAGAATAAACTGCACAGAATCAAGAGCACAGATTAGTACAGCACAGAATAAACAAGACAGAAAAAAAAGCACAGAATATAGGGGACTGAACAGTACAGCACAGAATAAACAGCACAGAATAAACAGCACTGAATAGTACAGCACAGAATAAACAGCACAGAATATACAGCACAGAATAAACAGCACAGAACAAACAGCACAGAATAGTACAGCACAAAATAAACATCACAGAATAAACAGCACAGAATAGTACAGCACCGAATAGACAGCACAGTATAAACAGCACAGAATAAACGGCACAGAATAGTACAGCACGGAATAAACAACACAGAATAAAAAGCAAAGAATAAACAGGACTGAATAGTACAGCACAGAATAAACAGCACAGAATAAACAGCGCAGAATAAACAGCACAGAATAGACAACACAGAACATACAGCGCAGAATAAACGGCACAGAATAAAAAGCACAGAATAAACAGCACTGAATAGTACAGCACAGAAAGAAAAGCACAAAATAAACATGACAGAATAAACAGCGCAATATAAACGGCACAGAATAAAAAGCAAAGAATAATTAGGACTGAATAGTACTGCAGAGAAAAAAAAGCACAAAATAAACATCACAGAATAAACGGCACAGAATAAACAGCACAGAATAAACAGCACAGAATAAACAGTAAGAATAAATAGCACAGAACAGTACAGCACAGAATAAACAGCATTTTATAAACATAATAGAATAAACGGCACAGAATAAACAGCACAGAATAAACAGCACAGAATAAACAGGACAGAACAGTACAGCACAGAATAAACAGCACTGAATAAACAGCACAGAATAAACAGCACAGAATTAACAGCACAGAATAAGCGGCACAGAATGGTACAACACAGAATAAACAACACAGAATAAAACAGCAAAGAATAAACAGGAGTGAATATTACAGCACAGAATAAATCACACAGAATGAAAAGCACAGTATCAACAGCACAGAAAAACCGCACTGAATAAAAAGCACAGAATTAATAGCACAGTATAAACTGCACAGTATAAACAGCACAAAATAAGCATCACAGTATAAACAGCACAGAATAAATAGCAATGAATAAACAGCACAGAATAACAGCAGAGAACAGTCCAGCAAAGAATAAACAGCACAGAATAAACAGTGCAGAAATGTACAGCACAGAATAAACAGCACAGAATAAACGGTACAGAAATGTGCAGCACAGAATATACTGCAGAGAATAAACAGCACAGAATCGTGCAGCACAGAATAAACAGCACAGAATAATCAGCACAGAATAAACAGCAAAGAATAAACAGCACAGAATAAACAGCACAGAATAAACAGCACTGAATAAACAGCAGAGAATAAACAGCTGAGAATAAACAGCACAGAATAAACAGCACAGAATAAGTAGCACTGAATATGCAGCACAGAATAAGCAGCAAAGAATCGTACAGCACAGAATAAACAGCACAGAATAAATTGCACAGAATAAAGAGCAGAGAATAAACAGCACAGAATAAATAGCACTGAAAAAACAGCACAGAATAAACAGCGCAGAATCAACAGCACAGAATATTACAGCACAGAATGAACAGCTCAGAATAAATTGCACAGAATAAACAGCAAAGAATACGTAACACAGAATATACAGCAGAGAATGATAAGCACAGATTATACTGCACAGAATAAACAACACAGACTGAACAGAACAGAATAAACAGTACAGTATATACAGCAGAGAATAAAAAGAACAGATTAAACAGCACAGAATAAACAGCACAGAATTAACAGCACAGAATAAACAGCACAGAATAAACAGCAGAGAATAGTACAGAACAGAATATACAAGACAGAATAGTACAGCACAGAATAAATAGCACAGAATAAACTGCACAGAATCAAGAGCACAGATTAGTACAGCACAGAATAAACAAGACAGAATAAAAAGCACAGAATATAGGGGACTGAACAGTACAGCACAGAATAAACAGCACAGAATAAACAGCACTGAATAGTACAGCACAGAATAAACAGCACAGAATATACAGCACAGAATAAACAGCACAGAATAAACAGCACAGAATAGTACAGCACAAAATAAACATCACAGAATAAACAGCACAGAATAGTACAGCACCGAATAGACAGCACAGAATAAACAGCACAGAATAAACGGCACAGAATAGTACAGCACGGAATAAACAACACAGAATAAAAAGCAAAGAATAAACAGGACTGAATAGTACAGCACAGAATAAACAGCACAGAATAAACAGCACAGAATAAACAGCACAGAATAAACAGCACAGAATAAGTAGCACAGAATAAGTCGCACAGAACAAGCAGCACAGAATAAGCAGCAGAGAATAAACAGCACTGAATAAATAGCACTGAATAAACAGCACTGAATAGTACAGCTCAGAATAAACAGCAGAAAATAAGCAGTAAAGTATAAACAGCACAGAATAAACAGCACAGAATAAACAAAACAGAATTGTACAGCTCAGAATAAACAGCACAGAATAAACAGCACAGAATAGTACAGCACAGAATAAATAGCACAGACTAAACTGCACAGAATAAACAGCACAGAATAAACAGCACAGAAAAAACAGCACAGAATAAACAGCACCGAATAGTACAGCGCAGAAAAAAAAGCACAAAATAAATATCACAGAATAAACAGCACAGAATATACAGCAGAGAATAAAGAGCACAGAATAAACAGCACAGAATAAACGGAACAGAATGAACAGAGCAGAACTGTACAGCGCAGAATAAGCAGCACAGAATAAACAGCAGAGAATAAACAGCACAGAATAAGCATCTTAGAATAAACAGCATAGAATAAACAGGACAGAATAAACAGCAGAGAAGAAACAGAAGTGAATAATGCAGCACAGAATAAACAGAACAGAATAATTCAGCATAGAAGAAACAGCACAGTATAAATACAACAAAATAAACAGCACAGAATAAACAGCACAGAATAGTGCAGCACAGAATAAACAGCACAGAATAAACAGCACAGAATAGTACAGCACAGAATAAACAGTGCAGTATAAACAGCACTGAATAAATAGCACAGAATTAACATCATAGAATAGTACAGCATGGAATAAACAGCTCAGAATAAAGAGCACAGAATAAACAGCACAAAATAAACGCTCAGAATAAACAGCACAAAGTGAACAGCGCAGAATAAACAGCACAGAATAAATAGCAGAGAATAAATAGCACAGAATATACAGCAGAGAATAAACAGCACAGAATAAACAGCACATAATAAACAGAACAGAATAAACAGAGCAGAACTGTACAGCGCAGAATAAGCAGCACCGAATAAACAGCACAGAATAACAGCACAGAATAGTATAGCACAAAATGAGCAGAATAAAAAAGCACAGAATAAACAGTGCAGATTAGTACAGCACTGAATAAATAGCACAGAATAAACAGCATAGAATAGTACAGCATAGAATAAACAGCTCAGAATAAATAGCACAGAATAAACAGCACAAAATAAACGCTCAGAATAAACAGCACAAAGTTCACAGCGCAGAATAAACAGCACAGAATAAACAGCACAGAACAAACAGCACGGAATAAACATCACAGAATAGTACAGCACAGAATAAACAGCACAGAATAAACAGCATAGAATAAACAGCACAGAATAAACTTCACAGAATAAGCAGCACAGAGTGAACAGCACGAAATAAACAGCACAGAATAAATAGCACTGAATAAACAGCACAGAATAACAGCAGAGAATAGTCCAGCAAAGAATAAACAGCACAGAATAAACAGTGCAGAAATGTACAGCACAGAATAAACAGCACAGAATAAACAGTACAGAAATGTTAGGACAGAATATACAGCAGAGAATAAACAGCACAGAATCGTACAGCACTGAATAAACAGCACAAAATGAACGCTCAGAATAAACAGCACAAAGTGAACAGCGCAGAATAAACAGCACAGAATAAATAGCAGAGAATGAATAGCACAGAATATACAGCAGAGAATAAACAGCACAGAATAAACAGCACATAATAAACAGAACAGAATAAACAGAGCAGAACTGTACAGCGCAGAATAAGCAGCACAGAATAAACAGCACAGAATAACAGCACAGAATAGTATAGCACAAAATGAGCAGAATAAAAAAGCACAGAATAAACAGTGCAGATTAGTACAGCACAGAATAAACAGCGGAGAATAAACACCACAGAATAAACAACACAGAATAAACAGAAGAGAATAAGAGCACAGAATTCTATAGCACAAAATAAGCAGAATAAAAAAGCACAGAGTAAACAGCACAGAATAGTACAGCACAGAATAAAGAGCAGAGAATAAAATGCATAGAATAAACAGCACTGAATATTATAGCACAGAATAAACAACACAGAATAAACAGCGTAGAACAAACAGCACAGACTAAACAGCACACAATAAACAGCACAGAATAGTACAGCACACAATAAACAGCACAGAATAAACAGCATAGAATAGTACAGCAGACAATAAATAGCTCAGAATAAACAGCACAGAATAACCGGACAGAATAGTATAGCACAAAATAAGCAGAATGAAAAAGCACAGAATAAACAGTGCAGATTAGTACAGCACAGAATAAAGAGCAGAGAATATAATGCACAGAATAAACAGCACTGAATATTATAGCACAGAATAAATAACACAGAATAAACAGCGCAGAGCAAACAGCACAGAATAAACAGCACAGAATAAACAGAACAGAACAGTACAGCACAGAATAAACAGCACAGAATAAACAGCGCAGAACAAACAGCACAGAATAAACAGCACAGAATAAACAGCACAGAACAGTACAGCACAGAATAAACAGCACAGAATAAACAGCACAGAATAAACAGCTTAGAATAGTACAGCAGATAATAAATAGCTCAGAATAAACAGCACAGAATAATCAACACAAAATAAATAGCACCGAATAAACAGCACAGAATAAACATCACAGAATAAACAGCACAGATTAAATAGCACAGAATAAATAGCACAGAATGAACAGCACAGAATAAACAGTACAAAGTGAACAGCGCAGAATAAATAGCACTGATTAAATAGCACAGAATAAATAGCACAGAATATACAGCAGAGAATAAACAGCACAGGATAGTACAGCACAGAATAAACAGCACAGAATAAACAGCGTAGAATAAAGAGCACAGAATAACCAACATAGAATAAACAGCACAAAACAAACACTGAAGAATAAACAACACAGAATAAACAGCACAGAATAAATAGCAGAGAATGAATAGCACAGAATATACAGCACAGAACAAGCAGCACAGAATAAGCAGCAGAGAATAAACAGCACTGAATAAACAGCACTGAATAAACAGCACTGAATAGTACAGCTCAGAATAAACAGCACAAAATAAGCAGCAAAGTATAAACAGCACAGAATAAACAGCACAGAATAAAAAGAACAGAATTGTACAGCTCAGAATAAACAGCACAGAATAAACAGCACAGAATAGTACAGCACAGAATAAATAGCACAGACTAAACTGCACAGAATAACCAGCACAGAATAAACAGAATAAACAGCACAGAATAAACAGCACAGAATAAACAGCACCGAATAGTACAGCGCAGAAAAAAAAGCACAAAATAAATTTCACAGAATAAACAGGATTTAATAGTACAGCACAGAATAAACAGCACAGAATAAACAGCACAGAATAAACAGGAATGAATAGTACAGCACAGAATAAACAGCATAGAATTAACAGCACAGAATAAACAGCACAGAATAAACAGCATAGAATTAACAGCACAGAATAAACAACACAGAATAAACAGCACAGAATAAACAGCACAGAATAAACAGCACAGAATAGACAACACAGAACATACAGCACAGAATAAACGGCACAGAATAAAAAGCACAGAACAAACAGCACTGAATAGTACAGCACAGAAAGAAAAGCACAAAATAAACATGACAGAATAAACAGCGCAATATAAACGGCACAGAATAAAAAGCAAAGAATAATTAGGACTGAATAGTACTGCAGAGAAAAAAAAGCACAAAATAAACATCACAGAATAAACGGCACAGAATAAACAGCACAGAATAAACAGCACAGAATAAACAGTAAGAATAAATAGCACAGAACAGTACAGCACAGAATAAACAGCATTGAATAAACATAACAGAATAAACGGCACAGAATAAACAGCACAGAATAAACAGCACAGAATAAACAGGACAGAACAGTACAGCACAGAATAAACAGCACTGAGTAAACAGCACAGAATAAACAGCACAGAATTAACAGCACAGAATAAGCGGCACAGAATGGTACAACACAGAATAAACACACAGAATAAAACAGCAAAGAATAAACAGGAGTGAATATTACAGCACAGAATAAATCGCACAGAATGAAAAGCACAGTATCAACAACACAGAAAAACCGCACTGAATAAAAAGCACAGAATTAATAGCACAGTATAAACTGCACAGTATAAACAGCACAAAATAAGGATCACAGTATAAACAGCACAGAATAAATAGCAATGAATAAACAGCACAGAATAACAGCAGAGAACAGTCCAGCAAAGAATAAACAGCACAGAATAAACAGTGCAGAAATGTACAGCACAGAATAAACAGCACAGAATAAACGGTACAGAAATGTGCAGCACAGAATATACTGCAGAGAATAAACAGCACAGAATCGTGCAGCACAGAATAAACAGCACAGAATAATCAGCACAGAATAAACAGCAAAGAATAAACAGCACAGAGTAGTACAGCACAGAATAAACAGCACAGAATAAACAGCACAGAATAAACAGCACTGAATAAACAGCAGAGAATAAACAGCTGAGAATAAACAGCACAGAATAAACAGCACAGAATAAGTAGCACTGAATATGCAGCACAGAATAAGCAGCAAAGAATCGTACAGCACAGAATAAACAGCACAGAATAAATTGCACAGAATAAAGAGCAGAGAATAAACAGCACAGAATAAATAGCACTGAAAAAACAGCACAGAATAAACAGCGCAGAATCAACAGCACAGAATATTACAGCACAGAATAAACAGCTCAGAATAAATTGCACAGAATAAACAGCAAAGAATACGTAACACAGAATATACAGCAGAGAATGATAAGCACAGATTCTACTGCACAGAATAAACAGCACAGAATAAACAGCACAGAATAAACAGCAGAGAATAGTACAGAACAGAAAATACAGGACAGAATAGTACAGCACAGAATAAATAGCACAGAATAAACTGCACAGAATCAAGAGCACAGATTAGTACAGCACAGAATAAACAAGACAGAAAAAAAAGCACAGAATATAGGGGACTGAACAGTACAGCACAGAATAAACAGCACAGAATAAACAGCACTGAATAGTACAGCACAGAATAAACAGCACAGAATATACAGCACAGAATAAACAGCACAGAATAAACAGCACAGAATAGTACAGCACAAAATAAACATCACAGAATAAACAGCACAGAATAGTACAGCACCGAATAGACAGCACAGAATAAACAGCACAGAATAAACGGCACAGAATAGTACAGCACGGAATAAACAACACAGAATAAAAAGCAAAGAATAAACAGGACTGAATAGTACAGCACAGAATAAACAGCACAGAATAAACAGCACAGTATAAACAGCACAGAATAGACAACACAGAACATACAGCACAGAATAAACGGCACAGAATAAAAAGCACAGAATAAACAGCACTGAATAGTACAGCACAGAAAGAAAAGCACAAAATAAACATGACAGAATAAACAGCGCAATATAAACGGCACAGAATAAAAAGCAAAGAATAATTAGGACTGAATAGTACTGCAGAGAAAAAAAAGCACAATATAAACATCACAGAATAAATGGCACAGAATAAACAGCACAGAATAAACAGTAAGAATAAATAGCACAGAACAGTACAGCACAGAATAAACAGCATTGAATAAACATAACAGAATAAACGGCACAGAATAAACAGCACAGAATAAACAGCACAGAATAAACAGGACAGAACAGTACAGCACAGAATAAACAGCACTGAGTAAACAGCACAGAATAAACAGGAGTGAATATTACAGCACAGAATAAATCGCACAGAATGAAAAGCACAGTATCAACAGCACAGAAAAACCACACTGAATAAAAAGCACAGAATTAATAGCACAGTATAAACTGCACAGTATAAACAGCACAAAATAAGCATCACAGTATAAACAGCACAGAATAAATAGCAATGAATAAACAGCACAGAATAAACGGTACAGAAATGTGCAGCACAGAATATACTGCAGAGAATAAACAGCACAGAATCGTGCAGCACAGAATGAACAGCACAGAATAATCAGCACAGAATAAACAGCAAAGAATAAACAGCACAGTGTAGTACAGCACAGAATAAACAGCACAGAATAAACAGCACAGAATAAACAGCACAGAATAAACAGCACTGAATAAACAGCAGAGAATAAACAGCTGAGAATAAACAGCACAGAATAAACAGCACAGAATAAGTAGCACTGAATATGCAGCACAGAATAAGCAGCAAAGAATCGTACAGCACAGAATAAACAGCACAGAATAAATTGCACAGAATAAAGAGCAGAGAATAAACAGCACAGAATAAATAGTACTGAAAAAACAGCACAGAATAAACAGCGCAGAATCAACAGCACAGAATATTACAGCACAGAATAAACAGCTCAGAATAAATTGCACAGAATAAACAGCAAAGAATACGTAACACAGAATATACAGCAGAGAATGATAAGCACAGATTCTACTGCACAGAATAAACAACACAGACTGAACAGAACAGAATAAACAGTACAGTATATACAGCAGAGAATAAAAAGAACAGATTAAACAGCACAGAATAAACAGCACAGAATAAACAGCACAGAATAAACAGCAGAGAATAGTACAGAACAGAAAATACAGGACAGAATAGTACAGCACAGAATAAATAGCACAGAATAAACTGCACAGAATCAAGAGCACAGATTAGTACAGCACAGAATAAACAAGACAGAAAAAAAAGCACAGAATATAGGGGACTGAACAGTACAGCACAGAATAAACAGCACAGAATAAACAGCACTGAATAGTACAGCACAGAATAAACAGCACAGAATATACAGCACAGAATAAACAGCACAGAATAAACAGCACAGAATAGTACAGCACAAAATAAACATCACAGAATAAACAGCACAGAATAGTACAGCACCGAATAGACAGCACAGAATAAACAGCACAGAATAAACGGCACAGAATAGTACAGCACGGAATAAACAACACAGAATAAAAAGCAAAGAATAAACAGGACTGAATAGTACAGCACAGAATAAACAGCACAGAATAAACAGCACAGAATAAACAGCACAGAATAGACAACACAGAACATACAGCACAGAATAAACGGCACAGAATAAAAAGCACAGAATAAACAGCACTGAATAGTACAGCACAGAAAGAAAAGCACAAAATAAACATGACAGAATAAACAGCGCAATATAAACGGCACAGAATAAAAAGCAAAGAATAATTAGGACTGAATAGTACTGCAGAGAAAAAAAAGCACAATATAAACATCACAGAATAAATGGCACAGAATAAACAGCACAGAATAAACAGTAAGAATAAATAGCACAGAACAGTACAGCACAGAATAAACAGCATTGAATAAACATAACAGAATAAACGGCACAGAATAAACAGCACAGAATAAACAGCACAGAATAAACAGGACAGAACAGTACAGCACAGAATAAACAGCACTGAGTAAACAGCACAGAATAAACAGGAGTGAATATTACAGCACAGAATAAATCGCACAGAATGAAAAGCACAGTATCAACAGCACAGAAAAACCACACTGAATAAAAAGCACAGAATTAATAGCACAGTATAAACTGCACAGTATAAACAGCACAAAATAAGCATCACAGTATAAACAGCACAGAATAAATAGCAATGAATAAACAGCACAGAATAAACGGTACAGAAATGTGCAGCACAGAATATACTGCAGAGAATAAACAGCACAGAATCGTGCAGCACAGAATGAACAGCACAGAATAATCAGCACAGAATAAACAGCAAAGAATAAACAGCACAGAGTAGTACAGCACAGAATAAACAGCACAGAATAAACAGCACAGAATAAACAGCACAGAATAAACAGCACTGAATAAACAGCAGAGAATAAACAGCTGAGAATAAACAGCACAGAATAAACAGCACAGAATAAGTAGCACTGAATATGCAGCACAGAATAAGCAGCAAAGAATCGTACAGCACAGAATAAACAGCACAGAATAAATTGCACAGAATAAAGAGCAGAGAATAAACAGCACAGAATAAATAGTACTGAAAAAACAGCATAGAATAAACAGCGCAGAATCAACAGCACAGAATATTACAGCACAGAATAAACAGCTCAGAATAAATTGCACAGAATAAACAGCAAAGAATACGTAACACAGAATATACAGCAGAGAATGATAAGCACAGATTCTACTGCACAGAATAAACAACACAGACTGAACAGAACAGAATAAACAGTACAGTATATACAGCAGAGAATAAAAAGAACAGATTAAACAGCACAGAATAAACAGCACAGAATAAACAGCACAGAATAAACAGCAGAGAATAGTACAGAACAGAAAATACAGGACAGAATAGTACAGCACAGAATAAATAGCACAGAATAAACTGCACAGAATCAAGAGCACAGATTAGTACAGCACAGAATAAACAAGACAGAAAAAAAAGCACAGAATATAGGGGACTGAACAGTACAGCACAGAATAAACAGCACAGAATAAACAGCACTGAATAGTACAGCACAGAATAAACAGCACAGAATATACAGCACAGAATAAACAGCACAGAATAAACAGCACAGAATAGTACAGCACAAAATAAACATCACAGAATAAACAGCACAGAATAGTACAGCACCGAATAGACAGCACAGAATAAACAGCACAGAATAAACGGCACAGAATAGTACAGCACGGAATAAACAACACAGAATAAAAAGCAAAGAATAAACAGGACTGAATAGTACAGCACAGAATAAACAGCACAGAATAAACAGCACAGAATAAACAGCACAGAATAAACAGCGCAGAATAAGTAGCACAGAATAAGTCGCACAGAACAAGCAGCACAGAATAAGCAGCAGAGAATAAACAGCACTGAATAAATAGCACTGAATAAACAGCACTGAATAGTACAGCTCAGAATAAACAGCAGAAAATAAGCAGTAAAGTATAAACAGCACAGACTAAACAGCACAGAATAAACAAAACAGAATTGTACAGCTCAGAATAAACAGCACAGAATAAACAGCACAGAATAGTACAGCACAGAATAAATAGCACAGACTAAACTGCACAGAATAAACAGCACAGAATAAACAGCACAGAAAAAACAGCACAGAATAAACAGCACCGAATAGTACAGCGCAGAAAAAAAGCACAAAATAAATATCACAGAATAAACAGCACAGAATATACAGCAGAGAATAAAGAGCACAGAATAAACAGCACAGAATAAACAGAACAGAATGAACAGAGCAGAACTGTACAGCGCAGAATAAGCAGCACAGAATAAACAGCAGAGAATAAACAGCACAGAATAAGCATCTTAGAATAAACAGCATAGAATAAACAGGACAGAATAAACAGCAGAGAAGAAACAGAAGTGAATAATGCAGCACAGAATAAACAGAACAGAATAATTCAGCATAGAAGAAACAGCACAGTATAAATACAACAAAATAAACAGCACAGAATAAACAGCACAGAATAGTGCAGCACAGAATAAACAGCACAGAATAAACAGCACAGAATAGTACAGCACAGAATAAACAGTGCAGTATAAACAGCACTGAATAAATAGCACAGAATTAACATCATAGAATAGTACAGAATGGAATAAACAGCTCAGAATAAACAGCACAGAATAAATAGCAGAGAATAAATAGCACAGAATATACAGCAGAGAATAAACAGCACAGAATAAACAGCACATAATAAACAGAACAGAATAAACAGAGCAGAACTGTACAGCGCAGAATAAGCAGCACAGAATAAACAGCACAGAATAACAGCACAGAATAGTATAGCACAAAATGAGCAGAATAAAAAAGCACAGAATAAACAGTGCAGATTAGTACAGCACTGAATAAATAGCACAGAATAAACAGCATAGAATAGTACAGCATAGAATAAACAGCTCAGAATAAATAGCACAGAATAAACAGCACAAAATAAACGCTCAGAATAAACAGCACAAAGTTCACAGCGCAGAATAAACAGCACAGAATAAATAGCAGAGAATAAACAGCACAGAATAAACAGCACATAATAAACACAACAGAATAAACAGAGCAGAACTGTACAGCGCAGAATAAGCAGCAAAGAATAAACAGCACAGAATAACAGCACAGAATAGTATAGCACAAAATAAGCAGAATTAAAAAGCACAGAATAAACAGTGCAGATTAGTACAGCACAGGATAAACAGCCCAGAATAAACAGCACAGAACAAACAGCACGGAATAAACATCACGGAATAGTACAGCACAGAATAAACAGCACAGAATAAACAGCATAGAATAAACAGCACAGAATAAACTTCACAGAATAAGCAGCACAGAGTGAACAGCACGAAATAAACAGCACAGAATAAATAGCACTGAATAAACAGCACAGAATAACAGCAGAGAATAGTCCAGCAAAGAATAAACAGCACAGAATAAACAGTGCAGAAATGTACAGCACAGAATAAACAGCACAGAATAAACAGTACAGAAATGTTAGGACAGAATATACAGCAGAGAATAAACAGCACAGAATCGTACAGCACTGAATAAACAGCACATAATAATCAGCAGAGAATAAACAGCAAAGAATAAACAGCACAGTGTAGTACAGCACAGAATAAACAGCACAGAATAAACAGCACAGAATAAAGAGCAGAGAATAAACAGCACAGAATAAACAGCATAGAATAAACAGTGCAGAAATGTAAAGCACAGAATTAAAAGCAAAGAATAGTTCAGCACAGTATAAACAGCAGAGAATAAACAGCACAGAATAAACGGCACAGAATAAACAGCATAGAATAGTACAGCAGACAATAAATAGCCCAGAATAAACAGCACGGAATAACAGGACAGAATAGTATAGCACAAAATAAGCAGAATAAAAAAGCACAGAATAAACAGTGCAGATTAGTACAGCACAGAGTAAACAGCACAGAATAGTAACGGACAGAATAAAGAGCAGAGAATAAATTGCACAGAATATACAGCAGAGAATAAACAGCACAGAATAAACAGCACAGAATAAACAGAACAGAATGAACAGAGCAGAACTGTACAGCGCAGAATAAGCAGCACAGAATAAACAGCAGAGAATAAACAGCACAGAATAAGCATCTTAGAATAAACAGCATAGAATAAACAGGACAGAATAAACAGCAGAGAAGAAACAGAAGTGAATAATGCAGCACAGAATAAACAGAACAGAATAATTCAGCATAGAAGAAACAGCACAGTATAAATACAACAAAATAAACAGCACAGAATAAACAGCACAGAATAGTGCAGCACAGAATAAACAGCACAGAATAAACAGCACAGAATAGTACAGCACAGAATAAACAGTGCAGTATAAACAGCACTGAATAAATAGCACAGAATTAACAGCATAGAATAGTACAGCATGGAATAAACAGCTCAGAATAAAGAGCACAGAATAAACAGCACAAAATAAACGCTCAGAATAAACAGCACAAAGTGAACAGCGCAGAATAAACAGCACAGAATAAATAGCAGAGAATAAATAGCACAGAATATACAGCAGAGAATAAACAGCACAGAATAAACAGCACATAATAAACAGAACAGAATAAACAGAGCAGAACTGTACAGCGCAGAATAAGCAGCACAGAATAAACAGCACAGAATAACAGCACAGAATAGTATAGCACAAAATGAGCAGAATAAAAAAGCACAGAATAAACAGTGCAGATTAGTACAGCACAGAATAAACAGCGGAGAATAAACAGCACAGAATAAAAAGGACAGATTAAACAGCACAGAATAAACAGCACAGAATAAATAGGACAGAACAAACAGCACAGAATAAACATCACAGAATAAACAACACAGAATAAATAGGACAGAATAAACAGCACAGAATAAACAGCACAGAATGAACAGCACAGAACAAACAGCACAGAATAAACATCACAGAATAGTACAGCACAGAATAAACAGCACAGAAGTAACAGCACTGAATAAATAGCACAGAATAAACAGCATAGAATGGTACAGCAAAGAATAAACAGCTGAGAATAAACAGCACAGAATAAACAGCACAAAATGAACGCTCAGAATAAACAGCACAAAGTGAACAGCGCAGAATAAACAGCACAGAATAAATAGCAGAGAATGAATAGCACAGAATATACAGCAGAGAATAAACAGCACAGAATAAACAGCACATAATAAACAGAACAGAATAAACAGAGCAGAACTGTACAGCGCAGAATAAGCAGCACAGAATAAACAGCACAGAATAACAGCACAGAATAGTATAGCACAAAATGAGCAGAATAAAAAAGCACAGAATAAACAGTGCAGATTAGTACAGCACAGAATAAACAGCGGAGAATAAACACCACAGAATAAACAACACAGAATAAACAGAAGAGAATAAGAGCACAGAATTGTATAGCACAAAATAAGCAGAATAAAAAAGCACAGAGTAAACAGCACAGAATAGTACAGCACAGAATAAAGAGCAGAGAATAAAATGCATAGAATAAACAGCACTGAATATTATAGCACAGAATAAACAACACAGAATAAACAGCGTAGAACAAACAGCACAGACTAAACAGCACACAATAAACAGCACAGAATAGTACAGCACACAATAAACAGCACAGAATAAACAGCATAGAATAGTACAGCAGACAATAAATAGCTCAGAATAAACAGCACAGAATAACCGGACAGAATAGTATAGCACAAAATAAGCAGAATGAAAAAGCACAGAATAAACAGTGCAGATTAGTACAGCACAGAATAAAGAGCAGAGAATATAATGCACAGAATAAACAGCACTGAATATTATAGCACAGAATAAATAACACAGAATAAACAGCGCAGAGCAAACAGCACATAATAAACAGCACAGAATAAACAGAACAAAACAGTACAGCACAGAATAAACAGCACAGAATAAACAGCGCAGAACAAACAGCACAGAATAAACAGCACAGAATAAACAGCACAGAACAGTACAGCACAGAATAAACAGCACAGAATAAACAGCACAGAATAAACAGCACAGAATAAACAGCTTAGAATAGTACAGCAGATAATAAATAGCTCAGAATAAACAGCACAGAATAATCAACACAAAATAAATAGCACCGAATAAACAGCACAGAATAAACATCACAGAATAAACAGCACAGATTAAATAGCACAGAATAAATAGCACAGAATGAACAGCACAGAATAAACAGTACAAAGTGAACAGCGCAGAATAAATAGCACTGATTAAATAGCACAGAATAAATAGCACAGAATATACAGCAGAGAATAAACAGCACAGGATAGTACAGCACAGAATAAACAGCACAGAATAAACAGCGTAGAATAAAGAGCACAGAATAACCAACATAGAATAAACAGCACAAAACAAACACTGAAGAATAAACAACACAGAATAAACAGCACAGAATAAATAGCAGAGAATGAATAGCACAGAATATACAGCACAGAACAAGCAGCACAGAATAAGCAGCAGAGAATAAACAGCACTGAATAAACAGCACTGAATAAACAGCACTGAATAGTACAGCTCAGAATAAACAGCACAAAATAAGCAGCAAAGTATAAACAGCACAGAATAAACAGCACAGAATAAAAAGAACAGAATTGTACAGCTCAGAATAAACAGCACAGAATAAACAGCACAGAATAGTACAGCACAGAATAAATAGCACAGACTAAACTGCACAGAATAACGAGCACAGAATAAACAGAATAAACAGCACAGAATAAACAGCACAGAATAAACAGCACCGAATAGTACAGCGCAGAAAAAAAAGCACAAAATAAATTTCACAGAATAAACAGGATTTAATAGTACAGCACAGAATAAACAGCACAGAATAAACAGCACAGAATAAACAGCACAGAATAAACAGGACTGAATAGTACAGCACAGAATAAACAGCATAGAATTAACAGCACAGAATAAACAGCACAGAATAAACAGCATAGAATTAACAGCACAGAATAAACAACACAGAATAAACAGCACAGAATAAACAGCACAGAATAAACAGCACAGAATAGACAACACAGAACATACAGCACAGAATAAACGGCACAGAATAAAAAGCACAGAATAAACAGCACTGAATAGTACAGCACAGAAAGAAAAGCACAAAATAAACATGACAGAATAAACAGCGCAATATAAACGGCACAGAATAAAAAGCAAAGAATAATTAGGACTGAATAGTACTGCAGAGAAAAAAAAGCACAAAATAAACATCACAGAATAAACGGCACAGAATAAACAGCACAGAATAAACAGCACAGAATAAACAGTAAGAATAAATAGCACAGAACAGTACAGCACAGAATAAACAGCATTGAATAAACATAACAGAATAAACGGCACAGAATAAACAGCACAGAATAAACAGCACAGAATAAACAGGACAGAACAGTACAGCACAGAATAAACAGCACTGAGTAAACAGCACAGAATAAACAGCACAGAATTAACAGCACAGAATAAGCGGCACAGAATGGTACAACACAGAATAAACAACACAGAATAAAACAGCAAAGAATAAACAGGAGTGAATATTACAGCACAGAATAAATCGCACAGAATGAAAAGCACAGTATCAACAACACAGAAAAACCGCACTGAATAAAAAGCACAGAATTAATAGCACAGTATAAACTGCACAGTATAAACAGCACAAAATAAGCATCACAGTATAAACAGCACAGAATAAATAGCAATGAATAAACAGCACAGAATAACAGCAGAGAACAGTCCAGCAAAGAATAAACAGCACAGAATAAACAGTGTAGAAATGTACAGCACAGAATAAACAGCACAGAATAAACGGTACAGAAATGTGCAGCACAGAATATACTGCAGAGAATAAACAGCACAGAATCGTGCAGCACAGAATGAACAGCACAGAATAATCAGCACAGAATAAACAGCAAAGAATAAACAGCACAGAGTAGTACAGCACAGAATAAACAGCACAGAATAAACAGCACAGAATAAACAGCACAGAATAAACAGCACTGAATAAACAGCAGAGAATAAACAGCTGAGAATAAACAGCACAGAATAAACAGCACAGAATAAGTAGCACTGAATATGCAGCACAGAATAAGCAGCAAAGAATCGTACAGCACAGAATAAACAGCACAGAATAAATTGCACAGAATAAAGAGCAGAGAATAAACAGCACAGAATAAATAGCACTGAAAAAACAGCACAGAATAAACAGCGCAGAATCAACAGCACAGAATATTACAGCACAGAATAAACAGCTCAGAATAAATTGCACAGAATAAACAGCAAAGAATACGTAACACAGAATATACAGCAGAGAATGATAAGCACAGATTCTACTGCACAGAATAAACAACACAGACTGAACAGAACAGAATAAACAGTACAGTATATACAGCAGAGAATAAAAAGAACAGATTAAACAGCACAGAATAAACAGCACAGAATAAACAGCACAGAATAAACAGCAGAGAATAGTACAGAACAGAATATACAGGACAGAATAGTACAGCACAGAATAAATAGCACAGAATAAACTGCACAGAATCAAGAGCACAGATTAGTACAGCACAGAATAAACAAGACAGAAAAAAAAGCACAGAATATAGGGGACTGAACAGTACAGCACAGAATAAACAGCACAGAATAAACAGCACTGAATAGTACAGCACAGAATAAACAGCACAGAATATACAGCACAGAATAAACAGCACAGAATAAACAGCACAGAATAGTACAGCACAAAATAAACATCACAGAATAAACAGCACAGAATAGTACAGCACCGAATAGACAGCACAGAATAAACAGCACAGAATAAACGGCACAGAATAGTACAGCACGGAATAAACAACACAGAATAAAAAGCAAAGAATAAACAGGACTGAATAGTACAGCACAGAATAAACAGCACAGAATAAACAGCACAGAATAAACAGCACCGATTAAACAGCGCAGAATAAGTAGCACAGAATAAGTCGCATAGAACAAGCAGCACAGAATAAGCAGCAGAGAATAAACAGCACTGAATAAATAGCACTGAATAAACAGCACTGAATAGTACAGCTCAGAATAAACAGCAGAAAATAAGCAGTAAAGTATAAACAGCACAGAATAAACAGCACAGAATAAACAAAACAGAATTGTACAGCTCAGAATAAACAGCACAGAATAAACAGCACAGAATAGTACAGCACAGAATAAATAGCACAGACTAAACTGCACAGAATAAACAGCACAGAATAAACAGCACAGAAAAAACAGCACAGAATAAACAGCACCGAATAGTACAGCGCAGAAAAAAAAGCACAAAATAAATATCACAGAATAAACAGCACAGAATATACAGCAGAGAATAAAGAGCACAGAATAAACAGCACAGAATAAACGGAACAGAATGAACAGAGCAGAACTGTACAGCGCAGAATAAGCAGCACAGAATAAACAGCAGAGAATAAACAGCACAGAATAAGCATCTTAGAATAAACAGCATAGAATAAACAGGACAGAATAAACAGCAGAGAAGAAACAGAAGTGAATAATGCAGCACAGAATAAACAGAACAGAATAATTCAGCATAGAAGAAACAGCACAGTATAAATACAACAAAATAAACAGCACAGAATAAACAGCACAGAATAGTGCAGCACAGAATAAACAGCACAGAATAAACAGCACAGAATAGTACAGCACAGAATAAACAGTGCAGTATAAACAGCACTGAATAAATAGCACAGAATTAACAGCATAGAATAGTACAGCATGGAATAAACAGCTCAGAATAAAGAGCACAGAATAAACAGCACAAAATAAACGCTCAGAATAAACAGCACAAAGTGAACAGCGCAGAATAAACAGCACAGAATAAATAGCAGAGAATAAATAGCACAGAATATACAGCAGAGAATAAACAGCACAGAATAAACAGCACATAATAAACAGAACAGAATAAACAGAGCAGAACTGTACAGCGCAGAATAAGCCGCACAGAATAAACAGCACAGAATAACAGCACAGAATAGTATAGCACAAAATGAGCAGAATAAAAAAGCACAGAATAAACAGTGCAGATTAGTACAGCACTGAATAAATAGCACAGAATAAACAGCATAGAATAGTACAGCATAGAATAAACAGCTCAGAATAAATAGCACAGAATAAACAGCACAAAATAAACGCTCAGAATAAACAGCACAAAGTTCACAGCGCAGAATAAACAGCACAGAATAAATAGCAGAGAACAAACAGCACAGAATAAACAGCACATAATAAACACAACAGAATAAACAGAGCAGAACTGTACAGCGCAGAATAAGCAGCAAAGAATAAACAGCACAGAATAACAGCACAGAATAGTATAGCACAAAATAAGCAGAATTAAAAAGCACAGAATAAACAGTGCAGATTAGTACAGCACAGGATAAACAGCCCAGAATAAACAGCACAGAACAAACAGCACGGAATAAACATCACAGAATAGTACAGCACAGAATAAACAGCACAGAATAAACAGCATAGAATAAACAGCACAGAATAAACTTCACAGAATAAGCAGCACAGAGTGAACAGCACGAAATAAACAGCACAGAATAAATAGCACTGAATAAACAGCACAGAATAACAGCAGAGAATATTCCAGCAAAGAATAAACAGCACAGAATAAACAGTGCAGAAATGTACAGCACAGAATAAACAGCACAGAATAAACAGTACAGAAATGTTAGGACAGAATATACAGCAGAGAATAAACAGCACAGAATCGTACAGCACTGAATAAACAGCACATAATAATCAGCAGAGAATAAACAGCAAAGAATAAACAGCACAGTGTAGTACAGCACAGAATAAACAGCACAGAATAAACAGCACAGAATAAAGAGCAGAGAATAAACAGCACAGAATAAACAGCATAGAATAAACAGTGCAGAAATGTAAAGCACAGAATTAAAAGCAAAGAATAGTTCAGCACAGTATAAACAGCAGAGAATAAACAGCACAGAATAAACGGCACAGAATAAACAGCATAGAATAGTACAGCAGACAATAAATAGCCCAGAATAAACAGCACGGAATAACAGGACAGAATAGTATAGCACAAAATAAGCAGAATAAAAAAGCACAGAATAAACAGTGCAGATTAGTACAGCACAGAGTAAACAGCACAGAATAGTAACGGACAGAATAAAGAGCAGAGAATAAATTGCACAGAATATACAGCAGAGAATAAACAGCACAGAATAAACAGCACAGAATAAACAGAACAGAATGAACAGAGCAGAACTGTACAGCGCAGAATAAGCAGCACAGAATAAACAGCAGAGAATAAACAGCACAGAATAAGCATCTTAGAATAAACAGCATAGAATAAACAGGACAGAATAAACAGCAGAGAAGAAACAGAAGTGAATAATGCAGCACAGAATAAACAGAACAGAATAATTCAGCATAGAAGAAACAGCACAGTATAAATACAACAAAATAAACAGCACAGAATAAACAGCACAGAATAGTGCAGCACAGAATAAACAGCACAGAATAAACAGCACAGAATAGTACAGCACAGAATAAACAGTGCAGTATAAACAGCACTGAATAAATAGCACAGAATTAACATCATAGAATAGTACAGCATGGAATAAACAGCTCAGAATAAAGAGCACAGAATAAACAGCACAAAATAAACGCTCAGAATAAACAGCACAAAGTGAACAGCGCAGAATAAACAGCACAGAATAAATAGCAGAGAATAAATAGCACAGAATATACAGCAGAGAATAAACAGCACAGAATAAACAGCACATAATAAACAGAACAGAATAAACAGAGCAGAACTGTACAGCGCAGAATAAGCAGCACAGAATAAACAGCACAGAATAACAGCACAGAATAGTATAGCACAAAATGAGCAGAATAAAAAAGCACAGAATAAACAGTGCAGATTAGTACAGCACAGAATAAACAGCGGAGAATAAACAGCACAGAATAAAAAGGACAGATTAAACAGCACAGAATAAACAGCACAGAATAAATAGGACAGAACAAACAGCACAGAATAAACATCACAGAATAAACAACACAGAATAAATAGGACAGAATAAACAGCACAGAATAAACAGCACAGAATGAACAGCACAGAACAAACAGCACAGAATAAACATCACAGAATAGTACAGCACAGAATAAACAGCACAGAAGTAACAGCACTGAATAAATAGCACAGAATAAACAGCATAGAATGGTACAGCAAAGAATAAACAGCTGAGAATAAACAGCACAGAATAAACAGCACAAAATGAACGCTCAGAATAAACAGCACAAAGTGAACAGCGCAGAATAAACAGCACAGAATAAATAGCAGAGAATGAATAGCACAGAATATACAGCAGAGAATAAACAGCACAGAATAAACAGCACATAATAAACAGAACCAAATAAACAGAGCAGAACTGTACAGCGCAGAATAAGCAGCACAGAATAAACAGCACAGAATAACAGCACAGAATAGTATAGCACAAACTGAGCAGAATAAAAAAGCACAGAATAAACAGTGCAGATTATTACAGCACAGAATAAACAGCGGAGAATAAACACCACAGAATAAACAACACAGAATAAACAGAAGAGAATAAGAGCACAGAATTGTATAGCACAAAATAAGCAGAATAAAAAAGCACAGAGTAAACAGCACAGAATAGTACAGCACAGAATAAAGAGCAGAGAATAAAATGCATAGAATAAACAGCACTGAATATTATAGCACAGAATAAACAACACAGAATAAACAGCGTAGAACAAACAGCACAGACTAAACAGCACACAATAAACAGCACAGAATAGTACAGCACACAATAAACAGCACAGAATAAACAGCATAGAATAGTACAGCAGACAATAAATAGCTCAGAATAAACAGCACAGAATAACCGGACAGAATAGTATAGCACAAAATAAGCAGAATGAAAAAGCACAGAATAAACAGTGCAGATTAGTACAGCACAGAATAAAGAGCAGAGAATATAATGCACAGAATAAACAGCACTGAATATTATAGCACAGAATAAATAACACAGAATAAACAGCGCAGAGCAAACAGCACAGAATAAACAGCACAGAATAAACAGAACAGAACAGTACAGCACAGAATAAACAGCACAGAATAAACAGCGCAGAACAAACAGCACAGAATAAACAGCACAGAATAAACAGCACAGAACAGTACAGCACAGAATAAACAGCACAGAATAAACAGCACAGAATAAACAGCATAGAATAGTACAGCAGATAATAAATAGCTCAGAATAAACAGCACAGAATAATCAACACAAAATAAATAGCACCGAATAAACAGCACAGAATAAACATCACAGAATAAACAGCACAGATTAAATAGCACAGAATAAATAGCACAGAATGAACAGCACAGAATAAACAGTACAAAGTGAACAGCGCAGAATAAATAGCACTGATTAAATAGCACAGAATAAATAGCACAGAATATACAGCAGAGAATAAACAGCACAGGATAGTACAGCACAGAATAAACAGCACAGAATAAACAGCGTAGAATAAAGAGCACAGAATAACCAACATAGAATAAACAGCACAAAACAAACACTGAAGAATAAACAACACAGAATAAACAGCTCAGAATAAACAGCACAGAATAAACACTGCAGAATAAACAGCACAGAAGAGTACAGCACAGAATAAACAGTATAAAATAAACGCCCAGAATTAACAGCACAAAGTGAACAGCACAGAATAAACAGCAAAGAATAAATAGCACTGAATAAACAGCACAGAATAAACAGCACGAATAAAAAGCACAGAATGAACAGCACAGAATAGTACAGCACAGAATAAAAACAGGTCAGATAAGCAGTTCAGAATAAACAACACAGAATTAACAGCACAGAATAAACATCACAGAATAAACAGCACAGAATAAACAGCATAGAATAAATAGCACAGAATAAACAGCAGAGAATAAACAGCACAGAATAAACAGCGGAGAATTAACAACACAGAATAAACAGTGCAGAACTGTACAGCACAGAATTAACAGACCAGAATAGTACAGCACAGAATAAACAGCACAGAATAAACAGCAGAGAATAAACAGCACAGAATAAACAGCACAGAATAGCATAGCACAAAATAAGCAGAATAAATAAGCACAGAATAAACAGTGCAGAATAGTACAGCACAATGTAAACAGCACAGAATAGTACAGCACAGAATAAAGAGCAGAGAATAAAATGCACAGAATAAACATCACTGAATATTATAGCACAGAATAAACAGCAGAGAATAAACAGTGCAGTACAAAGAACACAGAATAAACAGCACAGAATAAACAGCGCAGAACAAACAGCACAGAGTAAACAGCTCAGAATAAACTGCACAGAATAGTACAGTACAGAATAAACAGCACAGAATAAACAGCACAGAATAAACAGCACAGAATAGTACAGCACAGAATAAACAGCACAAAATAAGCAGCACAGTATAAACAGTACAGAATAAACAGCAAAGAATAAACAGCACAGAATAAACAGTGCAGAAATGTACAGCACAGAATCGTACAGCACAGAATAAACAGCACAGAATAAATAGCACAGAATAAACAGCACAGAATAAACAGCACTGAATAAACAGCACTGAATAAACAGCAGAGAATAAACAGCTGAGAATAAACAGCACAGAATAAACAGCAGAATATTATAGCACAGAATATTATAGCACAGAATAAACAGCTCAGAATAAATTGCACAGAATAAACAGCAAAGAATACGTAACACAGAATATACAGCAGAGAATGATAAGCACAGATTATACAGCACAGAATAAACAACACAGACTTAACAGAACAGAATAAACTGTACAGTATATACAGCAGAGAATAATAAGCACAGATTAAACAGCACAGAATAAACAGCACAGAATAAACAAAACAGAACAAACAGCACAGAATAGACAGCACAGAATAGTACAGAACAGAATATACAGCACAGAATAAACAAGACAGAAAAAAAAGCACAGAATATACAGGACTGAACAGTACAGCACAGAATAAACAGCACAGAATAAACAGCACAGAATAAACAACATAGAATAAACAGCACAGAAAAAACAGCGCAGAATAAGTAGCACAGAATAAGTAGCACAGAACAAGCAGCACAGAATAAGCAGCAGAGAATAAACAGCACTGAATAAACAGCACTGAATAAACAGCACTGAATAGTACAGCTCAGAATAAACAGCACAAAATAAGCAGCAAAGTATAAACAGCACAGAATAAACAGCACAGAATAAAAAGAACAGAATTGTTCAGCTCAGAATAAACAGCACAGAATAAACAGCACAGAATAGTACAGCACAGAATAAATAGCACAGACTAAACTGCACAGAATAACCAGCACAGAATAAACAGAATAAACAGCACAGAATAAACAGCACCGAATTGTACAGCGCAGAAAAAAAAGCACAGAATAAACAGGATTTAATAATACAGCACAGAATAAACAGCACAGAATAAACAGCACAGAATAAACAGCACAGAATAAAAAGGACTGAATAGTACAGCACAGAATAAACAGCATAGAATTAACAGCACAGAATAAACAGCACAGAATAAACAGCATAGAATTAACAGCACAGAATAAACAACACAGAATAAACGGCACAGAATAGTACAGCACGGAATAAACAACACAGAATAAAAAGCAAAGAATAAACAGGACTGAATAGTACAGCACAGAATAAACAGCACAGAATAAACAGCACAGAATAAACAGCACAGAATAAACAGCACAGAATAGACAACACAGAACATACAGCACAGAATAAACGGCACAGAATAAAAAGCACAGAATAAACAGCACTGAATAGTACAGCACAGAAAGAAAAGCACAAAATAAACATGACAGAATAAACAGTGCAATATAAACGGCACAGAATAAAAAGCAAAGAATAATTAGGACTGAATAGTACTGCAGAGAAAAAAAAGCACAAAATAAACTTCACAGAATAAACGGCACAGAATAAACAGCACAGAATAAACAGCACAGAATAAACAGTAAGAATAAATAGCACAGAACAGTACAGCACAGAATAAACAGCATTTTATAAACATAATAGAATAAACGGCACAGAATAAACAGCACAGAATAAACAGCACAGAATAAACAGGACAGAACAGTACAGCACAGAATAAACAGCACTGAATAAACAGCACAGAATAAACAGCACAGAATTAACAGCACAGAATAAGCGGCACAGAATGGTACAACACAGAATAAACAACACAGAATAAAACAGCAAAGAATAAACAGGAGTGAATATTACAGCACAGAATAAATCGCACAGAATGAAAAGCACAGTATCAACAGCACAGAAAAACCGCACTGAATAAAAAGCACAGAATTAATAGCACAGTATAAACTGCACAGTATAAACAGCACAAAATAAGCATCACAGTATAAACAGCACAGAATAAATAGCAATGAATAAACAGCACAGAATAACAGCAGAGAACAGTCCAGCAAAGAATAAACAGCACAGAATAAACAGTGCAGAAATGTACAGCACAGAATAAACAGCACAGAATAAACGGTACAGAAATGTGCAGCACAGAATATACTGCAGAGAATAAACAGCACAGAATCGTGCAGCACAGAATAAACAGCACAGAATAATCAGCACAGAATAAACAGCAAAGAATAAACAGCACAGAGTAGTACAGCACAGAATAAACAGCACAGAATAAACAGCACAGAATAAACAGCACAGAATAAACAGCACTGAATAAACAGCAGAGAATAAACAGCTGAGAATAAACAGCACAGAATAAACAGCACAGAATAAGTAGCACTGAATATGCAGCACAGAATAAGCAGCAAAGAATCGTACAGCACAGAATAAACAGCACAGAATAAATTGCACAGAATAAAGAGCAGAGAATAAACAGCACAGAATAAATAGCACTGAAAAAACAGCACAAATAAACAGCGCAGAATCAACAGCACAGAATATTACAGCACAGAATAAACAGCTCAGAATAAATTGCACAGAATAAACAGCAAAGAATACGTAACACAGAATATACAGCAGAGAATGATAAGCACAGATTATACTGCACAGAATAAACAACACAGACTGAACAGAACAGAATAAACAGTACAGTATATACAGCAGAGAATAAAAAGAACAGATTAAACAGCACAGAATAAACAGCACAGAATTAACAGCACAGAATAAACAGCACAGAATAAACAGCAGAGAATAGTACAGAACAGAATATACAGGACAGAATAGTACAGCACAGAATAAATAGCACAGAATAAACTGCACAGAATCAAGAGCACAGATTAGTACAGCACAGAATAAACAAGACAGAAAAAAAAGCACAGAATATAGGGGACTGAACAGTACAGCACAGAATAAACAGCACAGAATAAACAGCACTGAATAGTACAGCACAGAATAAACAGCACAGAATATACAGCACAGAATAAACAGCACAGAATAAACAGCACAGAATAGTACAGCACAAAATAAACATCACAGAATAAACAGCACAGAATAGTACAGCACCGAATAGACAGCACAGAATAAACAGCACAGAATAAACGGCACAGAATAGTACAGCACGGAATAAACAACACAGAATAAAAAGCAAAGAATAAACAGGACTGAATAGTACAGCACAGAATAAACAGCTCAGAATAAACAGCGCAGAATAAGTAGCACAGAATAAGTCGCACAGAACAAGCAGCACAGAATAAGCAGCAGAGAATAAACAGCACTGAATAAATAGCACTGAATAAACAGCACTGAATAGTACAGCTCAGAATAAACAGCACAAAATAAGCAGTAAAGTATAAACAGCACAGAATAAACAGCACAGAATAAACAAAACAGAATTGTACAGCTCAGAATAAACAGCACCGAATAAACAGCACAGAATAGTACAGCACAGAATAAATAGCACAGACTAAACTGCACAGAATAAACAGCACAGAATAAACAGCACAGAAAAAACAGCACAGAATAAACAGCACCGAATAGTACAGCGCAGAAAAAAAAGCACAAAATAAATATCACAGAATAAACAGCACAGAATAATCAGCACAGAATAAACAGCACAGAATAAAAAGCAAAGAATAAACAGGACTTAATAGTACAGCACAGAATAAACAGCACAGAATAAACAGCACAGGATAAACAGCACAGAATAAACAGGACTGAATAGTACAGCACAGAATAAATAGCATAGAATTAACAGCACAGAATAAACAGCACAGAATAAACAACACAGAATAATCAGCACAGAATAAACAGCACAGAATAAACAACACACAATAAACAACACAGAATAAACAGCACAGAATAAACAACACAATACATACAGCACAGAATAAACGGCACAGAATAAAAAGCACAGAATAAACAGCAATGAATAGTACAGCACAGAAAGAAAAGCACAAAATAAACATGACAGAATAAACAGCACAGTATAAACGGCACAGAATAAAAAGCAAAGAATAATTAGGACTGAATAGTACTACACAGAAAAAAAAGCACAAAATAAACATCACAGAATAAACGGCACAGAATAAACAGCACAGAATAAACAGCACAGAATAAACAGTAAGAATAAATAGCACAGAACAGTACAGCACAGAATAAACAGCACTTAATAAACATCACAGAATAAACAGCACAAAATAAACAGCACAGAATAAACAGCACAGAATAAACAGGACAGAACAGTACAGCACAGAATAAACAGCACTGAATAAACAGCATAGAATAAACAGCAAAATTAAACAGCACAGAATTACAGCACAGAATCGTGCAGCACAGAATAGTACATCACAGGATATACAGCAGAGAATAATAAACACAGATTAAGCAGAACTGTATAAACAGCACAGAACAAATAGCACAGAATAAACAACACAGAATAAACAGCACAGAAGAGTACAGCAGAGAATAAACAGCACAGAATAGTACAGCACAGAATAAACAGCACAGAATAGTACAGCACAGAACAAACAGCACAGAATAAACTGCACAGAATCAACAGCACAGAATAAACAGCACAGAATAGTACAGTACAGAATAAACAGCACTGAATAAACAGCTCAGAATAAACAGCACAGAATAAACAGCACAGAATGAAATGCACAGAATCAACAGCACAGAATAAACAGCACAGATTAAACAGCACGGAATAAACAGCACAGAATAAACAGCACAGAATAAACTGCACAGAATCAACAGCACAGAATAAACAGCACAGATTAAATAGCACAGAATAAACTGCACAGAATCAACAGCACAGAATAAAGAGCACAGAATAAAGAGCACAGAATAATACAGCACGGAATAAACAACACAGAATAAAAAGCAAAGAATAATCAGGATTGAATAGTACAGCACAGATTAACAGCACAGAATAAACAAGAAAGAAAGAAAAAGCACAGAATATACAGGACTGAATATTACAGCACAGAATAAACAGCACAGAATAAACAGCTCAGAATATACAGGACTGAAGAGTACAGCATAGAATAAACAGCAAAGAATAAACAAGACTGAAAAAAAAGCACAGAATATACAGGACTGAATAGTACAGCACAGAATAAACAGCAAAGAATAAACAGCACAGAATAGTACAGCACAGAATAAACAGATGATAATAAACAGGACAGAATAAACAGCAAAGAATAAGTAGCACAGAATAAGTAACACAGAATAAACAGCACAGAAAAAACAGCACAGAATAAACAGCACAGAATGAAGAGCACAGAATAGTACAGCACAGAATAAAGAGCGCAGAATAAACAGCACAGAATAGTACAGCACAGAAAAAACAGCGCAGAATAAACAGCATAGAATAAACAGCAAAGAATAAACAGCATAGAATAAACAGCATAGAATAGTACAACACATAATAAACAGCACAGAATAAACAGCACAGAATAAACAGTACAGAATAAAGAGCAGAGAATGAACAGCACAGAATAGTACAGCACAGAATAAACAGCACAGAATAAATAGCACAGAATAAATAGCATAGAAAAAACTGCACTAAATAAAGAGAACAGAATAAACAGCAGAGAATAAACAGCACAGAATAAACAGCACAGAATAACAGCACAGAATAGCATAGCACAAAATAAGCAGAATAAATAAGCACAGAATAAACAGTGCAGAACAGTACAGCACAATGTAAACAGCACAGAATAGTACAGCACAGAATAAAGAGCAGAGAATAAAATGCACAGAATAAACATCACTGAATATTATAGCACAGAATAAACAGCAGAGAATAAACAGTGCAGTACAAAGAACACAGAATAAACAGCACAGAATAAACAGCGCAGAACAAACAGCACAGAGTAAACAGCTCAGAATAAACTGCACAGAATAGTACAGTACAGAATAAACAGCACAGAATAAACAGCACAGAATAAACAGCACAGAATAGTACAGCACAGAATAAACAGCACAAAATAAGCAGCACAGTATAAACAGTACAGAATAAACAGCAAAGAATAAACAGCACAGAATAAACAGTGCAGAAATGTACAGCACAGAATCGTACAGCACAGAATAAACAGCACAGAATAAATAGCACAGAATAAACAGCACAGAATAAACAGCACTGAATAAACAGCACTGAATAAACAGCAGAGAATAAACAGCTGAGAATAAACAGCACAGAATAAACAGCAGAATATTATAGCACAGAATATTATAGCACAGAATAAACAGCTCAGAATAAATTGCACAGAATAAACAGCAAAGAATACGTAACACAGAATATACAGCAGAGAATGATAAGCACAGATTATACAGCACAGAATAAACAACACAGACTTAACAGAACAGAATAAACTGTACAGTATATACAGCAGAGAATAATAAGCACAGATTAAACAGCACAGAATAAACAGCACAGAATAAACAAAACAGAACAAACAGCACAGAATAGACAGCACAGAATAGTACAGAACAGAATATACAGCACAGAATAAACAAGACAGAAAAAAAAGCACAGAATATACAGGACTGAACAGTACAGCACAGAATAAACAGCACAGAATAAACAGCACAGAATAAACAACATAGAATAAACAGCACAGAAAAAACAGCGCAGAATAAGTAGCACAGAATAAGTAGCACAGAACAAGCAGCACAGAATAAGCAGCAGAGAATAAACAGCACTGAATAAACAGCACTGAATAAACAGCACTGAATAGTACAGCTCAGAATAAACAGCACAAAATAAGCAGCAAAGTATAAACAGCACAGAATAAACAGCACAGAATAAAAAGAACAGAATTGTACAGCTCAGAATAAACAGGACTGAATAGTACAGCACAGAATAGTACAGCACAGAATAAATAGCACAGACTAAACTGCACAGAATAACCAGCACAGAATAAACAGAATAAACAGCACAGAATAAACAGCACCGAATTGTACAGCGCAGAAAAAAAAGCACAAAATAAATATCACAGAATAAACAGGATTTAATAATACAGCACAGAATAAACAGCACAGAATAAACAGCACAGAATAAACAGCACAGAATAAAAAGGACTGAATAGTACAGCACAGAATAAACAGCATAGAATTAACAGCACAGAATAAACAGCACAGAATAAACAGCATAGAATTAACAGCAAAGAATAAACAACACAGAATAAACGGCACAGAATAGTACAGCACGGAATAAACAACACAGAATAAAAAGCAAAGAATAAACAGGACTGAATAGTACAGCACAGAATAAACAGCACAGAATAAACAGCACAGAATAAACAGCACAGAATAGACAACACAGAACATACAGCACATAATAAACGGTACAGAATAAAAAGCACAGAATAAACAGCACTGAATAGTACAGCACAGAAAGAAAAGCACAAAATAAACATGACAGAATAAACAGTGCAATATAAACGGCACAGAATAAAAAGCAAAGAATAATTAGGACTGAATAGTACTGCAGAGAAAAAAAAGCACAAAATAAACATCACAGAATAAACGGCACAGAATAAACAGCACAGAATAAACAGCACAGAATAAACAGTAAGAATAAATAGCACAGAACAGTACAGCACAGAATAAACAGCATTTTATAAACATAATAGAATAAACGGCACAGAATAAACAGCACAGAATAAACAGCACAGAATAAACAGGACAGAACAGTACAGCACAGAATAAACAGCACTGAATAAACAGCACAGAATAAACAGCACAGAATTAACAGCACAGAATAAGCGGCACAGAATGGTACAACACAGAATAAACAACACAGAATAAAACAGCAAAGAATAAACAGGAGTGAATATTACAGCACAGAATAAATCACACAGAATGAAAAGCACAGTATCAACAGCACAGAAAAACCGCACTGAATAAAAAGCACAGAATTAATAGCACAGTATAAACTGCACAGTATAAACAGCACAAAATAAGCATCACAGTATAAACAGCACAGAATAAATAGCAATGAATAAACAGCACAGAATAACAGCAGAGAACAGTCCAGCAAAGAATAAACAGCACAGAATAAACAGTGCAGAAATGTACAGCACAGAATAAACAGCACAGAATAAACGGTACAGAAATGTGCAGCACAGAATATACTGCAGAGAATAAACAGCACAGAATCGTGCAGCACAGAATAAACAGCACAGAATAATCAGCACAGAATAAACAGCAAAGAATAAACAGCACAGAGTAGTACAGCACAGAATAAACAGCACAGAATAAACAGCACAGAATAAACAGCACAGAATAAACAGCACTGAATAAACAGCAGAGAATAAACAGCTGAGAATAAACAGCACAGAATAAACAGCACAGAATAAGTAGCACTGAATATGCAGCACAGAATAAGCAGCAAAGAATCGTACAGCACAGAATAAACAGCACAGAATCAATTGCACAGAATAAAGAGCAGAGAATAAACAGCACAGAATAAATAGTACTGAAAAAACAGCACAAATAAACAGCGCAGAATCAACAGCACAGAATATTACAGCACAGAATAAACAGCTCAGAATAAATTGCACAGAATAAACAGCAAAGAATACGTAACACAGAATATACAGCAGAGAACGATAAGCACAGATTCTACTGCACAGAATAAACAACACAGACTGAACAGAACAGAATAAACAGTACAGTATATACAGCAGAGAATAAAAAGAACAGATTAAACAGCACAGAATAAACAGCACAGAATTAACAGCACAGAATAAACAGCACAGAATAAACAGCAGAGAATAGTACAGAACAGAATATACAGGACAGAATAGTACAGCACAGAATAAATAGCACAGAATAAACTGCACAGAATCAAGAGCACAGATTAGTACAGCACAGAATAAACAAGACAGAAAAAAAAGCACAGAATATAGGGGACTGAACAGTACAGCACAGAATAAACAGCACAGAATAAACAGCACTGAATAGTACAGCACAGAATAAACAGCACAGAATATACAGCACAGAATAAACAGCACAGAATAAACAGCACAGAATAGTACAGCACAAAATAAACATCACAGAATAAACAGCACAGAATAGTACAGCACCGAATAGACAGCACAGAATAAACAGCACAGAATAAACGGCACAGAATAGTACAGCACGGAATAAACAACACAGAATAAAAAGCAAAGAATAAACAGGACTGAATAGTACAGCACAGAATAAACAGCTCAGAATAAACAGCGCAGAATAAGTAGCACAGAATAAGTCGCACAGAACAAGCAGCACAGAATAAGCAGCAGAGAATAAACAGCACTGAATAAATAGCACTGAATAAACAGCACAGAAAAAACAGCACAGAATAAACAGCACCGAATAGTACAGCGCAGAAAAAAAAGCACAAAATAAATATCACAGAATAGTACAGCACAGAATAATCAGCACAGAATAAACAGCACAGAATAAAAAGCAAAGAATAAACAGGACTTAATAGTACAGCACAGAATAAACAGCACAGAATAAACAGCACAGGATAAACAGCACAGAATAAACAGGACTGAATAGTACAGCACAGAATAAATAGCATAGAATTAACAGCACATAATAAACAGCACAGAATAAACAACACAGAATAATCAGCACAGAATAAACAGCACAGAATAAACAACACAATACATGCAGCACAGAATAAACGGCACAGAATAAAAAGCACAGAATAAACAGCAATGAATAGTACAGCACAGAAAGAAAAGCACAAAATAAACATGACAGAATAAACAGCACAGTATAAACGGCACAGAATAAAAAGCAAAGAATAATTAGGACTGAATAGTACTACACAGAAAAAAAAGCACAAAATAAACATCACAGAATAAACGGCACAGAATAAACAGCACAGAATAAACAGCACAGAATAAACAGTAAGAATAAATAGCACAGAACAGTACAGCACAGAATAAACAGCACTTAATAAACATCACAGAATAAACAGCACAAAATAAACAGCACAGAATAAACAGCACAGAATAAACAGGACAGAACAGTACAGCACAGAATAAACAGCACTGAATAAACAGCATAGAATAAACAGCACAGAATAGTACAGCACAGAATAAACAGCACAGAATAGTACAGCACAGAACAAACAGCACAGAATAAACTGCACAGAATCAACAGCACAGAATAAACAGCACAGAATAGTACAGTACAGAATAAACAGCACTGAATAAACAGCTCAGAATAAACAGCACAGAATAAACAGCACAGAATGAAATGCACAGAATCAACAGCACAGAATAAACAGCACAGATTAAACAGCACGGAATAAACAGCACAGAATAAACAGCACAGAATAAACTGCACAGAATCAACAGCACAGAATAAACAGCACAGATTAAATAGCACAGAATAAACTGCACAGAATCAACAGCACAGAATAAAGAGCACAGAATAAAGAGCACAGAATAATACAGCACGGAATAAACAACACAGAATAAAAAGCAAAGAATAATCAGGATTGAATAGTACAGCACAGATTAACAGCACAGAATAAACAAGAAAGAAAGAAAAAGCACAGAATATACAGGACTGAATATTACAGCACAGAATAAACAGCACAGAATAAACAGCTCAGAATATACAGGACTGAAGAGTACAGCATAGAATAAACAGCAAAGAATAAACAAGACTGAAAAAAAAGCACAGAATATACAGGACTGAATAGTACAGCACAGAATAAACAGCAAAGAATAAACAGCACAGAATAGTACAGCACAGAATAAACAGATGATAATAAACAGGACAGAATAAACAGCAAAGAATAAGTAGCACAGAATACGTAACACAGAATAAACAGCACAGAAAAAACAGCACAGAATAAACAGCACAGAATGAAGAGCACAGAATAGTACAGCACAGAATAAAGAGCGCAGAATAAACAGCACAGATTATAAGCACAGAATAAACAGCACAGAATATACAGCTCAGAATAAACAGCACAGAATATACAGCACAGAATAAACAGCTCAGAATATACAGCACAGAATAAACAGCACAGAATAAACAGCACAGTATAAACAGCACAGAATAAACAGCACAGAATAAACAGCACAGAATAAACAGTGCAAAATAAACAGCACAGTATAGTACAGCACAGCATAAACAGCACAGAATAAACAGCACAGAATAGTACAGCACAGAAAAAACAGCGCAGAATAAACAGCATAGAATAAACAGCAAAGAATAAACAGCATAGAATAAACAGCATAGAATAGTACAGCACATAATAAACAGTACAGAATAAACAGCACAGAATAAACAGCACAGAATAAAGAGCAGAGAAGGACCAGCACAGAATAGTACAGCACAGAATAAACAGCACAGAATAAATAGCACAGAATAAATAGCATAGAAAAAACTGCACTAAATAAAGAGAACAGAATAAACAGCACAGAACAATACAGCACAGAATAAACAGCAGAGAATAAACAGCACATTATAAACAGCTCAGAATACTACAGCACATTAAAAACAGCACAGAATAAACAGCACGTTATTAACAACACAGAATACTACAGCACAGAATAAACAGCACAGAATAGAACAGCACAGAATAAAAAGCAGAGAATAGTACAGAACAGAATATACAGGACAGAATAGTACAGCACAGAATAAAGAGCACAGAATAAACTGCACAGAATCAACAGCACAGATTAGTACAGCACAGAATAAACAAGACAGAAAAAAAAGCACAGACTATAGAGGACTGAACAGTACAGCACAGAATAAACAGCACAGAATAAACAGCACTGAATAGTACAGCACAGAATAAACAGCACAGAATAAACAGCACAGAATAAACAGCACAGAATGGTAGAGCACAAAATAGACAACACAGAATAAACAGCACAGAATAGTACAGCACCGAATAGACAGCACAGAATAAACAGCACAGAATAAACGGCACAGAATAGTACAGCACGGAATAAACAATACAGAATAAAAAGCAAAGAATAAACAGGACTGAATAGTACAGCACAGAATAAACAGCATAGAATAAACAGCACTGAATAAAAAGCACAGAATAAACAGCACAGAATAAACAGCGCAGAATAAGTAGCACAGAATAAGTAGCACAGAACAAGCAGCACAGAATAAGCAGCAGAGAATAAACAGCACTGAATAAATGGCACTGAATAAACAGCACAGAATAAGCAGCAAAGTATAAACAGCACAGAATAAACAGCACAGTATAAACAGAACAGAATTGTACAGCTCAGAATAATCAGCACAGAATAAACAGCACAGAATAGTACAGCATAGAATAAATAGCACAGACTAAACTGCACAGAATAAACAGCACAGAATAAACAGCACCGAATAGTACAGCGCAGAAAAAAAAGCACAAAATAAATATCACAGAATAAACAGCACAGAATAATCAGCACAGAATAAACGGCACAAAATAAAAAGCAAAGAATAAACAGGACTTAATACTACAGCACAGAATGTACAGCACAGAATAAACAGCACAGAATAAACAGGACTGAATAGTACAGCACAGAATGAACAGCATAGAATTAACAGCACAGAATAAATAGCACAGAATAGACAACACAGAATAAACAAAACAGAATAAACAGCACAGAATAAACAGCACAGAATAAACAACACAATACATACAGCACAGAATAAACGGCACAGAATAAAAAGCACAGAATAAACAGCAATGAATAGTACAGCACAGAAAGAAAAGCACAAAATAAACATGACAGATTAAACAGCACAATATAAAAGGCACAGAATAAAAAGCAAAGAATAATTAGGACTGAATAGTACTGCACAGAAAAAAAAGCACAAAATAAACATCACAGAATAAACGGCACAGAATAAACAGCACAGAATAAACAACACAGAATAAACAGTAAGAATAAATGGCACAGAACAGTACAGCACAGAATAAACAGCACTGAAGAAACATCACAGAATAAACAGCACAGAATAAACAGCACAGAATAAACAGCACAGAATAAACAGGACAGAACAGTACAGCACAGAATAAACAGCACAGAATAAACAGCAAAATTAAACAGCACAGAATTACAGCACAGAATCGTGCAGCACAGAATAGTACATCACAGGATATACAGCAGAGAATAATAAACACAGATTAAGCAGCACTGAACAAACAGCACAGAACAAATAGCACAGAATAAAGAACACAGAATAAACAGCACAGAAGAGTACAGCAGAGAATAAACAGCACAGAATAATACAGCACAGAACTAACAGCACAGAATAAACTGCACAGAATCAACAGCACAGAATAAACAGCACAGAATAGTACAGCACAGAATAAACAGCAAAATTAAACAGCACAGAATTACAGCACAGAATCGTGCAGCACAGAATAGTACATCACAGGATATACAGCAGAGAATAATAAACACAGATTAAGCAGCACTGAATAAACAGCACAGAACAAATAGCACAGAATAAACAACACAGAATAAACAGCACAGAAGAGTACAGCAGAGAATAAACAGCACAGAATAGTACAGCACAGAATAAACAGCACAGAATAAACAGCACAGAACAAACAGCACAGAATAAACTGCACAGAATCAAGAGCACAGAATAAACAGCACAGAATAGTACAGCACAGAATAAACTGCACAGAATAAACAGCACTGAATAGTACAGAACAGAATAAACTGGACAGAATACTACAGCACGGAATAATCAACACAGAATAAAAAGCAAAGAATAAACAGGAAAGAATAAACAGCACAGTATAGTACAGCACAGCATAAACAGAACAGAATAGTACAGCACAGAATAAACAGCACAGAATAAATAGCACAGAATAAACAGCACAGAATAGAAGAGCACAGAATAAACAGCACAGAATAGTACAGCACAGAATAAACAGCACAGAATCAACAGCACGGAATAAAAAGCACTGGATAAACAGCACAGATTGGACAGCACAGAATAAACTGCACAGAATCAACAGCACTGAATAGTACAGAACAGAATAAACTGGACAGAATACTACAGCACGGAATAATCAACACAGAATAAAAAGCAAAGAATAAACAGGAAAGAATAAACAAAACAGAGAAAAAGGGCAGAATATACAGGACTGAATATTACAGCAAAGAATAAACAGCACAGAATACACAGCACAGAATAAACAGCACAGAATAAACAGCACAGTATAGTACAGCACAGCATAAACAGAACAGAATAGTACAGCACAGAATAAACAGAACTGAATAATCAGAACAGAATAGTAGAGATTAGAATAAACTGCAAAGAATAAACATCACAGAATAGACGGAACAGAATAAACAGCACAGAATAAACAGCACAGAATAAACAGCAAAGAATAAACAGCACAGAATAGTACAGCACAGAATAAACAGCATTGAATAGAACAGCACAGAATAATCAGCACAGAATAAATAGCACAGAATAAACAGCAAAGAATAAACAGTTCAGAATATACTGCACAGTATAAACAGCACAGAATGAACAGCATACAATAGTACAGCACATAATAAACAGCGCCGAATAAACAGCACAGAATAGTACAGCACAGAATAAACGGCACAGAATAAACTGCACAGAATAATACTGCACAGAATAAACAGCACAGTATGAACAACACTGATTAGTACAGCACAGAATAAACAGCACAGAGTAAACTGCACAGTATAAAAAGCACAGAACAAACAGCACAGAATAAACAGCACAGAATAAAGAGCAGAGAATAAACAGCACGGAATAGTACAGCACAGAATAAACAGCACAGAATAAAAAGTACAGAATAAATAGCACAGAAAAAACAGCACTAAATAAAGAGAACAGAATAAACAGCACAGAACAATACAGCACAGATTAAACAGCACAGATTAAAGAGCCGAGGGTAAACAACACTGAATAGTACAGCACAGAATAAAGAGCACCGAATAAACATCACAGAATAAAGAGCAGAGAAGAAACAGCACAGAATAAACTGCACAGTGTAAACAGCACAGACTAAACATCACAGAATAAACATCACAGAATAAAGAGCAGAGAAGAAACCGCAGAGAATAAATAGCTAAGAATAGTACAGCACAGAATAAACACACAGAATAAACAGCACAGTATAAACAACACAGAATAAAGAGCACGGAATAGTACAGCACAGAATAAACAGCTAACAATAAACAGCACAGAATAAACAGCTCAGAATAAACAACGAAGATAAAATAGCACAGAACAAACAGCACAGAACAAACAGCACAGAATAAGCAGCACAGAAGAAACAGCACAGAATAAACAGCGCAGAATAAACAGCACAGAATAGCACAGTACAGAATAAACAGCACAGAATTAGCAGCACAGAATAAACAGCACAAAATAAATAGCACAGAACAGTACAGCACAGAATAAACAGCACAGAATAAACAGCATAGAATAGAACGGCACAGAATAAACAGCACAGAATAAACAGCACAGAATAAACAGCACAGAATAGAACAGCACAGAATAAACAGCACAGAATAAACAGTACAGAATAAACAGCACAGAATAGACTGCAAAGAATAAACTGGACAGAATCAAAGGCACAGAATAAACAGCACATTATAAACAGCACACAATAGAACATCACAGAATAAAACAGCACAGAATAAACAGCACAGAATAAACAGGATTGAATAGTACAGCACACAATAAATAGCACAGAATTAACTGCACAGAATCAACAGCACAGAACAAACAGCACAGAATAAACAGCACACAATAGTGCAGCACAGTAAAAAAAGCACAAAATAAACATCACAGAATAAACAGGACAGAATAAACAACACAGAATAAACAGCAAAGAATAAACATCACAGAAAAAAAAGCACACAATAGTACAGCACAGAAAAAAAAGCACAAAATAAACATCACAGAATAAATAGCACAGAAAAAACAGCGGAGAATAAATAGCACAGAACAGTACAGCACAGAATAAACAGCACAGAATAAACAGCATAGAATAGAACAGCACAGAATAAACAGCACAGAATAAACAGCACAGAATAAACTGCAAAGAATAAACTGGACAGAATCAACAGCACAGAATAAACAGCACATTATAAACAGCACACAATAGAACATCACAGAATAAACTGCACAGAATAAACAGCACAGAATAGAACAGCACAGAATAAACAGCACAGAATAAACAGCACAGAATAAATAGCACTGAATAAAGTGCACAGAATAAACAGCACCGAATAAACAGCACAGAAGAAACAGCACAGAATAGTACAGCACAGAATAAACTGCACAGAATAGTACAGAACAGAATAAACTGGACAGAATAGTACAGCACAGAATAGTACAGTACAGAATAAACTGCACAGAATCAACAGCACAGAAAAAACAGCACAGAATAAACAGCACAGAATAGTACAGTACAGAATAAACTGCACAGAATCAACAACACAGAATAAACAGCACAGAATAAACAGCACAGATTGGACAGCACAGAATAAACTGAACAGAATCAACAGCACTGAATAGTAAGAACAGAATAATATGGACAGAATACTACAGCACGGAACAATCAACACAGAATAAAAAGCAAAGAATAACTAGGGCTGAATAAACAAGACAGAAAAAAAGCACAGACTATACAGGACTGAATCGTACAGCATAGAATAAACAGCACAGAATAAACAGCACAGTATAAACAGCACAGAATAAACAGCACAGTATAAACAGCACAGAAGAAACAGCACAGAATAAACAGCACAGAATAAACAACACAGTATAGTACAGCACAGCATAAATAGCAGAGAATAAACATCACAGAATAGTACAGCACAGAAAAAACAGCTGAGAATAAACAGCTCAGAATAAACAGCACAGAATAAGTAGCATAGAATAAACAGCACAGAATAAACTGCACAGAATAAAGAGCAGAGAATAAACAGCACAGAATAAACAGCACAGAATAAATAGCACAGAAGAAACATCACAGAATAAACATCTCAGAATTAACAGCACAGAATAAGCAGCACAGAATAAGCTGCAAAGAATCGTACAGCACAGAATAAACAGCACAGAATAAACTGCACAGTATAAAGAGCATAGAATAAACAGCACAGAATTAACAGTACAGAATAAAGAGCAGAGAATAAACAGCACAAAGTAGTACAGCACAGAATAAACAGCAAAGAATAAATAGCACAGAATAAATAGCACCGAACATACAGCACTGAATAAAGAGCACAGAATAAACAGCACAGAATAGTACAGCACAGAATAAACTGCACGGAATAAAAAGCACAAAATAAACAGCACTGAATAAACAGCACAGAATAAACAGCACAGAATAAACAGCACAAAATAAAAAGCACCGAATCAACAGCACTGAATAGTACAGCACAGAATAAACAGCAGAGATTAAACAGCACAGAATAAACATCACAGAATAAAGAGCAGAGAATAAACAGCACAGAATAGTACAGCACAGGATAAACAGCACAGAATTAACAGAACATAATAAACATCACAGAATAGTACAGCACAGAAAATAAAGCACAAAATAATCATCACAGAATAAACAAAACAGAATAAACAGCACAGAATAAACGGTACAGAATAGTACAGCACAGTATAAACAACACAGAATAAAAAGCAAAGAATAAACAGGACTGAATAGTACAGCACAGAATAAACAGCACAGAATAAACATCAGAGAATAACCAAAACAGAATACACAGCATAGAATAAACGGCACAGAATAGTACAGCACAGTATAAACAACACAGCATAAAAAGCAAAGAATAAACAGGACTGAATAGTATAGCACAGAATAAACAGCACAGAATAAACAGCACAGAATAGTACAGCACAGTATAAACAGCACAGAATAGAACAGAACAGAATAAACTGGACAGAATAGTACAGCACAGAATAAATAGCACAGAATAAACTGCATAGAATCAACAGCACAGAATAGTACAGCACAGTATAAACAACACAGAATAAAAAGCAAAGAATAAACAGGACTGAATAGTCAGCACAGAATAATCAGCACAGAATAAACATCACAGAATAAACAAAACAGAATAAACAGCATAGAATAAACGGCACAGAATAGTGCAGCACAGTATAAACAACACAGAATAAAAAGCAAAGAATAAACAGGACTCAGTAGTATCGCACAGAATAAACAGCACAGAATAAACAGCACAGAATAGTACAGCACAGAATAAGCTGCACAGAATAGTACAGCATAGAATAAATAGCATAGAATAAACTGCACAGATTCAACAGCACAGAATAAACAGCACCGAATAAACAGCAAGAAATAGTACAGCACAGAATAAACTGCACAGAATCAACAGCAGAGAATAAACAGCACAGAATAGTACAGCATAGAATAAACTGCACAGAATTAACAGCACAGAATAAACTGCACAGTATAAACAACACAAAATAAATAGCACAGAATAAGCAGCACAGAATAAAGAGCAGAGAATCCATAGCACTGAATAAACAGTACAGAATAAACAAGACAGAAAAAATAGCACAGAATATACAGGACTGAATGGTACTGCACAGCATAAACAGCAAAGAATAGTACTGCATAGAATAAACAGCACAGAATAAACAGCACAGAATAAACAGCACAGTATAAACAGCACAGAATAAACAGCAAAGAATAAAAAGGACTGAGTAGTATCGCACAGAATAAACAGCACAGAATAAACAGCACAGAATAGTACAGCACAGAATAAACTGCACAGAATAGAACAGAACAGAATAAACTGGACAGAATAGTACAGCACAGAAAAAATAGCACAGAATAAAATGCACAGAATCAACAACACAGAATAAACAGCACAGAATAAACAGCACACAATAAACAGCACAGAATAGTACAGCACAGAATAAACAGCACAGAATAGTACAGCACAGAATAAATAGCACAGAATAAATAGCACACAATAAACAGCGCAGAATAAACAGCACAGAATAAACAACACAGCATAAACAGCACAGAATAAACAGTACAGATTGGACAGCACAGAATAAACTGCACAGAATCAACAGCACAGAAAAAACAGCACAGAATAAACAGCACAGAATAGTACAGTACAGAATAAACTGCACAGAATCAACAACACAGAATAAACAGCACAGAATAAACAGCACAGATTGGACAGCACAGAATAAACTGAACAGAATCAACAGCACTGAATAGTAAGAACAGAATAATATGGACAGAATACTACAGCACGGAACAATCAACACAGAATAAAAAGCAAAGAATAACTAGGGCTGAATAAACAAGACAGAAAAAAAGCACAGACTATACAGGACTGAATCGTACAGCATAGAATAAACAGCACAGAATAAACAGCACAGTATAAACAGCACAGAATAAACAGCACAGTATAAACAGCACAGAAGAAACAGCACAGAATAAACAACACAGTATAGTACAGCACAGCATAAATAGCAGAGAATAAACATCACAGAATAGTACAGCACAGAAAAAACAGCTGAGAATAAACAGCTCAGAATAAACAGCACAGAATAAGTAGCATAGAATAAACAGCACAGAATAAACTGCACAGAATAAAGAGCAGAGAATAAACAGCACAGAATAAACAGCACAGAATAAATAGCACAGAAGAAACATCACAGAATAAACATCTCAGAATTAACAGCACAGAATAAGCAGCACAGAATAAGCTGCAAAGAATCATACAGCACAGAATAAACAGCACAGAATAAACTGCACAGTATAAAGAGCATAGAATAAACAGCACAGAATTAACAGTACAGAATAAAGAGCAGAGAATAAACAGCACAAAGTAGTACAGCACAGAATAAACAGCAAAGAATAAATAGCACAGAATAAATAGCACCGAACATACAGCACTGAATAAAGAGCACAGAATAAACAGCACAGAATAGTACAGCACAGAATAAACTGCACGGAATAAAAAGCACAAAATAAACAGCACTGAATAAACAGCACAGAATAAACAGCACAGAATAAACAGCACAAAATAAAAAGCACCGAATCAACAGCACTGAATAGTACAGCACAGAATAAACAGCAGAGATTAAACAGCACAGAATAAACATCACAGAATAAAGAGCAGAGAATAAACAGCACAGAATAGTACAGCACAGGATAAACAGCACAGAATTAACAGAACATAATAAACATCACAGAATAGTACAGCACAGAAAATAAAGCACAAAATAATCATCACAGAATAAACAAAACAGAATAAACAGCACAGAATAAACGGTACAGAATAGTACAGCACAGTATAAACAACACAGAATAAAAAGCAAAGAATAAACAGGACTGAATAGTACAGCACAGAATAAACAGCACAGAATAAACATCAGAGAATAACCAAAACAGAATACACAGCATAGAATAAACGGCACAGAATAGTACAGCACAGTATAAACAACACAGCATAAAAAGCAAAGAATAAACAGGACTGAATAGTATAGCACAGAATAAACAGCACAGAATAAACAGCACAGAATAGTACAGCACAGTATAAACAGCACAGAATAGAACAGAACAGAATAAACTGGACAGAATAGTACAGCACAGAATAAATAGCACAGAATAAACTGCATAGAATCAACAGCACAGAATAGTACAGCACAGTATAAACAACACAGAATAAAAAGCAAAGAATAAACAGGACTGAATAGTCAGCACAGAATAATCAGCACAGAATAAACATCACAGAATAAACAAAACAGAATAAACAGCATAGAATAAACGGCACAGAATAGTGCAGCACAGTATAAACAACACAGAATAAAAAGCAAAGAATAAACAGGACTCAGTAGTATCGCACAGAATAAACAGCACAGAATAAACAGCACAGAATAGTACAGCACAGAATAAGCTGCACAGAATAGTACAGCATAGAATAAATAGCATAGAATAAACTGCACAGATTCAACAGCACAGAATAAACAGCACCGAATAAACAGCAAGAAATAGTACAGCACAGAATAAACTGCACAGAATCAACAGCAGAGAATAAACAGCACAGAATAGTACAGCATAGAATAAACTGCACAGAATTAACAGCACAGAATAAACTGCACAGTATAAACAACACAAAATAAATAGCACAGAATAAGCAGCACAGAATAAAGAGCAGAGAATCCATAGCACTGAATAAACAGTACAGAATAAACAAGACAGAAAAAATAGCACAGAATATACAGGACTGAATGGTACTGCACAGCATAAACAGCAAAGAATAGTACTGCATAGAATAAACAGCACAGAATAAACAGCACAGAATAAACAGCACAGTATAAACAGCACAGAATAAACAGCAAAGAATAAAAAGGACTGAGTAGTATCGCACAGAATAAACAGCACAGAATAAACAGCACAGAATAGTACAGCACAGAATAAACTGCACAGAATAGAACAGAACAGAATAAACTGGACAGAATAGTACAGCACAGAATAAATAGCACAGAATAAAATGCACAGAATCAACAACACAGAATAAACAGCACAGAATAAACAGCACACAATAAACAGCACAGAATAGTACAGCACAGAATAAACAGCACAGAATAGTACAGCACAGAATAAATAGCACAGAATAAATAGCACACAATAAACAGCGCAGAATAAACAGCACAGAATAAACAACACAGCATAAACAGCACAGAATAAACAGTACAGATTGGACAGCACAGAATAAACTGCACAGAATCATCAGCACTGAGTAGTACAGAACAGAATAAACTGGACAGAATACTACAGCACGGAATAATCAACACAGAATAAAAAGCAAAGAATAAATAGGACTGAATAAACAAGACAGAAAAACAACACAGAATATACAGGACTGAATAGTACAGCACAGAATAAACAGCACAGAATAAACAGCACAGTATAAACAGCACAGAATAAACAGCACAGAATAAACAGCACAGAATAAACAGTGCAAAATAAACAGCACAGTATAGTACAGCACAGCATAAACAGCACAGAATAAACAGCACAGAATAGTACAGCACAGAATAAACAGCTGAGAATAAACAGCTCAGAATAAACAGCACAGAATAAGTAACATAGAATAAACAGGACAGAATAAACTGCACAGAATAAAGAGCAGAGAATAAACAGCACAGAATAAATAGCACAGAATAAATAGCACAGAAGAAACAGCACAGAATAAACAGCACAGAATAAACAGCACAGTATCAACAGCACATTATAACCAGCACAGAATAGTACAGCACAGAATAAACAGCGCAGAAGAGTGCAGAACAGAATAAACTGGACAGTATAGTACAGCATAGAATAAATAGCATAGAATAAACTGCACAGATTCAACAGCACAGAATAAACAGCACCGAATAAACAGCGAGAAATAGTACAGCACGGAATAAACTGCACAGAATCAACAGCAGAGAATAAACAGCACAGAATAGTACAGCACAGAATAAACTGCACAGAATTAACAGCACAGAATAAACTGCACAGTATAAACAACACAAAATAAATAGCACAGAATAAACAGCACAGAATAAAGAGCAGAGAATCCACAGCACTGAATAAACAGTACAGAATAAACAAGACAGAAAAAATAACACAGAATATACCGGACTGAATAGTACTGCACAGCATAAACAGCAAAGAATAGTACTGCATAGAATAAACAGCACAGAATAAACAGCACAGTATAAACAGCACAGAATAAACAGCACAGAATAAACAGCACAGAATAAACAGCGCAAAATAAACAGCACAGTATAGTACAGCACAGCATAAACAGCACAGAATAAACAGCACTGAATAGTACAGCACAGAATAAACAGCAAAAATAAACTGCACAGTATAAAGTGCACAGAATAAAGAGCAAAGAATAAACAGCACAGCATAAGTAGAACAGAATAAACAGAACAGAATAAACAGCATAGAATAAATAGCATAGAATAAATAGCACACAACAAAAAGCACAGAATAAAAAGCACAGAATAAACAGCACAGTATCAACAGCACATTATAACCAGCACAGAATAGTACAGCAAAGAATAAACAGCACCGAATAGTAGAGAACAGAATAAACTGGACGGAATAGTACAGCACAGAATAAATAGCACAGAATAAACAGCACAGAATCAACAGCAGAGAATAAGCAGCACAAAATAAACAGCACATAATAAACAGCACAGAGTAATACAGCACAGAATAATACAGCACAGAATAACAGGAACAGGGTAAAGAGCAGAGAATAAACAGCACATTAGAAATAGCACAGAATAGTACAGCACAGAAAAAACAGCACACAATAAACAGCACAGAATAACAGGAAAATAATAAAGAGCAGAGAATAAACAGCACAGAATACTACAGCACACAATAAACAGCACAGAATAAACAGCACAGAATAAAGAGTAGTTAATAGTACAGCACAGAATAAATAGCACAGAATAAACAGCACAGAATAAACAGCACAGAATAGCACAGCTCAGAATAAAGAGCACAGAATAGAACAGCACCGAATAAAAAGCACAAAATAAACATCACATAATTAACTGCACAGAATAAACAGCACAGAATAGTACAGCACAGAATAAACAGCTGAGAATAATGAGCTCAGAATAAACAGCACAGAATAAGTAGCATAGAATAAACAGGGCAGAATAAACTGCACAGAATAAAGAGCAGAGACTAAACAGCACTGAATAAACAGCACAGAATAAATAGCACAGAATAGTACAGCACAGAATAAACAGTACAGAATAATACAGCACAGAGTAAACAGCACAGAATAAACAGCACACAATAAACAGCACAGAATAGTACAGCACAGAATAAACAGCACAGAATACTACAGCACGGAATAATCAACACAGAATAAAAAGCAAAGAATAAACAGGACTGAATAAACAAGACAGAAAAAAAGCACAGAATATACAGGACTGAATAGTACAGCACAGAATAAACAGCACGGAATAAACAGCACAGTATAAACAGCACAGAATAAGCAGCACAGAATAAACACAGAATAAACACAGAATAAACACAGAACAAACAGCGCAAAATAAACAGCACAGTATAGTAGAGAACAGCATAAACAGCACAGAATGAACAGCACAGAATAGTACAGCACAGAATAAACAGCTGAGAATAAGCAGCTCAGAATAAACAGCACAGATTAAGTAGCATAGAATAAAAAGGACAGAATAAACTGCACAGAATAAAGAGCAAAGACTAAACAGCACAGAATAAACAGCGCAGAATAGTACAGCACAGAGTAAACAGCACAGAATAAAAAGCACACAATAAACAGCACAAAATAGTACAGCACAGAATAAACAGCACACAATAAACAGCACAGAATAGTACAGCACAGAATAAACAGCACAGAATAGTACAGCACAGAATAAATAGCACACAATAAACAGCGCAGAATAAACAGCACTGATTGGACAGCACAGAATAAACAGCTGAGAATAAACAGCTCAGAATAAACAGCACAGAATAAGTAACATAGAATAAATAGGACAGAATAAACTGCAGAGAATAAACAGCAGAGAATAAATAGCACAGAATAAATAGCACAGAACAAACAGCACAGAATAAACAGCACAGAATAAACAGCACAGAATCAACAGCACATTATTATTAGCACAGAATAATACAGCACAGAATAAACAGCGCAGAATAGTACAGAACAGAATAAACTGGACAGAATAGTAAGCATAGAATAAAAAGCATAGAATAAACTGCACAGAATCAACAGCACAGAATAAACAGCACCGAATAATGAGCAAGAAATAGTACAATACAGAATAAACTGCACAGAATCAACAGCAGAGAATAAACAGCACAGAATAGTACAGCACAGAATAAACTGCACAGTATAAACAACACAAAATAAATAGCACAGAATAAGCAGCACAGAATAAAGAGCATTGAATCCACAGCACTGAATAAACAGTACAGAATAAACAAGACAGAAAAAAAAGCACAGAATATACAGGACTGAATAGTACTACATAGAATAAACAGCACAGAATAAACAGCAGAGATTAAACAGCACAGAATAGTACAGCACAGAATAAACAGCACAGAATAAACTGCACAGTATAAACAGCACAGAATGAACAGCACAGAATAAAGAGCAGAGAATAAACAGCACAGAATGAACAGCACAGAATATAGAGCACAGAAAAAACAGCACAGAATAAGCAGTACAGAATAAACAGCACAGAATAAACAGCACAGAATAAACAGCGCAGAATAAACAGCACAGAATAAACAGCACTGAATAGTACAGCACAGAATAAACAGCATAAATAAACTGCACAGTATAAAGTGCACAGAATAAAGAGCAAAGAATAAACAGCACAGCATAAGTAGAACAGAATAAACAGAACAGAATAAACAGCATAGAATAAATAGCACAGAATAAATAGCACACAACAAAAAGCACAGAATAAACAGCACAGAATAAACAGCACAGTATCAACAGCACATTATAACCAGCACAGAATAGTACAGCACAGAATAAACAGCTGAGAATAAACAGCTCAGAATAAACAGCACAGAATAAGTAGCATAGAATAAACAGGACAGAATAAACTGCACAGAATAAAGAGCAGAGACTAAACAGCACTGAATAAACAGCACAGAATAAATAGCACAGAATAGTACAGCACAGAATAAACAGCACAGAATAGTACAGCACAGAGTAAACAGCACAGAATGAACAGCACAGAATAAACAGCACAGAATAAACAGCACAGAATAGTACAGCACAGAATAAATAGCACAGAATAAATAGCACACAATAAACAGCGCAGAATAAACAGCACAGATTGGACAGCACAGAATAAACTGCAGAGAATCATCAGCACTGAATAGTACAGAACAGAATAAACTGGACAGAAAACTACAGCACGGAATAATCAACACAGAATAAAAAGCAAAGAATAAACAGGACTGAATAAACAGGACAGAAAAAAAGCACAGAATATACAGGACTGAATAGTACAGCACAGAATAAACAGCACAGAATAAACAGCACAGTATAAACAGCATAGAACAAACAGCACAGAATAAACAACACAGAATAAACAGTGCAAAATAAACAGCGCAGTATAGTACAGCACAGCGTAAACAGCACAGAATAAACAGCACAGAATAGTACAGAACAGAAAATACAGCACAAAATAAACATCACAGAATAAACAGCACAGAATAAACAGCACAGAATAGTACAGCACAGAATAAACAGCTGAGAATAAACAGCTCAGAATAAACAGCACAGAATAAGTAGCATAGAATAAACAGGACAGAATAAACGGCACAGAATAAAGAGCAGAAACTAAACAGCACTGAATAAACAGCACTGAATAAACAGCACAGACTAAATAGCACAGAATAGTACAGCACAGAATAAACAGCACAGAATAGTACAGCACAGAGTAAACAGGACAGAATAAACAGCACACAATAAACAGCACAGAATAGTACAGCACAGAATAAATAGCACAGAATAAATAGTACACAATAAACAGCGCAGAATAAACAGCACAGAATAAACAACACAGAATAAACAGCACAGAATAAACAGCACAGATTGGACAGCACAGAATAAACTGCACAGAATCATCAGCACTGAATAGCACAGAACAGAATAAACTGGACAGAATACTACAGCACGGAATAATCAAAACAGAATAAAAAGCAAAGAATAAACAGGACTGAATAAACAAGACAGAAAAAAAGCACAGAATATACAGGACTGAATAGTACAGCACAGAATAAACAGCACAGAATAAACAGCACAGTATAAACAGCACAGAATAAACAGCACAGAACAAACAGCACAGAATAAACAGTGCAAAATAAACAGCACAGTATAGTACAGCACAGCATAAACAGCACGGAATAAACAGCACAGAATAGTACAGCACAGAATAAACAGCTGAGAATAAACAGCTCAGAATAAACAGCACAGAATAAGTAGCATAGAATAAACAGGACAGAATAAACTGCACAGAATAAAGAGCAGAGGCTAAACAGCACTGAATAAACAGCACAGAATAAATAGCACAGAGTAGTACAGCACAGAATAAACAGCACAGAATAGTACAGCACAGAATAAACAGCACAGAATAGTACAGCACAGAGTAAACAGCACAGAATAAACAGCACAGAATAAACAGCACAGAATAGTACAGCAGAGAGTAAACAGCACAGAATAAACAGCACAGAATAAACAGCACAGAATAGTACAGCACAGAGTAAACAGCACAGAATAAACAGCACAGAATAAACAGCACAGAATAGTACAGCACAGAATAAACAGCACAGAATAGTACAGAACAGAATAAATAGCACAGAATAAATAGCACACAATAAACAGCGCAGAATAAACAGCACAGAATCAACAACACAGAATAAACAGCACAGAATAAACAGCACAGATTGGACAGCACAGAATAAACTGCACAGTATCATCAGCACTGAATAGTACAGAACAGAATAAACTGGACAGAATACTACAGCACGGAATAATCAACACAGAATAAAAAACAAAGAATATAGAGGACTGAATAAACAAGACAGAAAAAAAGCACAGAATATAGAGGACTGAATAGTACAGCACAGAATAAACAGCACAGAATAAACAGCACAGTATAAACAGCACAGAACAAACAGCACAGAATAAACAGTGCAAAATAAACAGCACAGTATAGTACAGCGCAGCATAAACAGCAGAGAATAAACAGCACAGAATAGTACAGCACAGAATAAACAGCTGAGAATAAACAGCTCAGAATAAACAGCACAGAATAAGTAGCATAGAATAAACAGGACAGAATAAACTGCACAGAATAAAGAGCAGAGACTAAACAGCACTGAATAAACAGCACAAAATAAATAGCACAGAATAAATAGCACAGAATAAATAGCACACAATAAACAGCGCAGAATAAACAGCACAGATTGGACAGCACAGAATAAACTGCAGAGAATCATCAGCACTGAATAGTGCAGAACAGAATAAACTGGACAGAAAACTACAGCACGGAATAATCAACACAGAATAAAAAGCAAAGAATAAACAGGACTGAATAAACAGGACAGAAAAAAAGCACAGAATATACAGGACTGAATAGTACAGCACAGAATAAACAGCACAGAATAAACAGCACAGTATAAACAGCGCAGAATAAACAGCACAGAATAAACAACACAGAATAAACAGCACAGATTGGCAGCACAGAATAAACTGCACAGAATCATCAGCACTGAATAGTACAGAACAGAATAAACTGGACAGAATACTACAGCACGGAATAATCAACACGGAATAAAAAACAAAGAATATAGAGGACTGAATAAACAAGACAGAAAAAATGCACAGAATATACAGGACTGAATAGTACAGCACAGAATAAACAGCACAGAATAAACAGCACAGTATAAACAGCACAGAATAAACAGCACAGAATAAACAGCACAGAATAAACAGTGCAAAATAAACAGCACAGTATAGTACAGCGCAGCATAAACAGCACAGAATAAACAGCACAGAATAGTACAGCACAGAATAAACTGCTGAGAATAAACAGCTCAGAATAAACAGCACAGAATAAGTAGCATAGAATAAACAGGACAGAATAAACTGCACAGAATAAAGAGCAGAGACTAAACAGCACTGAATAAACAGCACAGAATAAATAGCACAGAATAGTACAGCACAGAATAAACAGCACAGAATAGTACAGCACAGAGTAAACAGCACAGAATAAACAGCACAGAATAAACAGCACAGAATAAACAGCACAGAATAGTACAGCACAGAATAAATAGCACAGAATAAATAGCACACAATAAACAGCGCAGAATAAACAGCACAGATTGGACAGCACAGAATAAACTGCAGAGAATCATCAGCACTGAATAGTACAGAACAGAATAAACTGGACAGAAACCTACAGCACGGAATAATCAACACAGAATAAAAAGCAAAGAATAAACAGGACTGAATAAACAAGACAGAAAAAAAGCACAGAATATACAGGACTGAATAGTACAGCACAGAATAAACAGCACAGAATAAACAGCACAGTATAAACAGCACAGAATAAACAGCACAGAATAAACAGCACAGAATAAACAGCGCAAAATAAACAGCACAGTATAGTACAGCACAGCATAAACAGCACAGAATAAACAGCACAGAATAGTACAGCACAGAATAAACAGATGAGAATAAACAGCTCAGATTAAACAGCACAGAATAAGTAACATAGAATAAACAGGAAAGAATAAACTGCACAGAATAAAGAGCAGAGAATAAACAGCACAGAATAAATAGCACAGAATAAATAGTACAGAACAAACAGCACAGAATAAACAGCACAGAATAAACAGCACAGAATCAACAGCACATTATTACTAGCACAGCATAGTACAGCACAGAATAAACAGCGCAGAATAGTACAGAACAGAATAAACTGGACAGAATAGTACAGCACAGAATAAATAGCACAGAATAAACACCACAAAATAAACAGCACAGAATAAACAGCACAGAATAAACAGCACATTATTACTAGCACAGCATAGTACAGCACAGAATAAACAGCGCAGAATAGTACAGAACAGAATAAACTCGACAGAATTGTACAGCATAGAATAAATAGCAAGAATAAACAGCACCGAATAAACTGCACAGAATTAACAGCAAAGGTTAAACGGCACAGTATAAACAACACAAAATAAATAGCACAGAATAAACAGCACAGAATAAAGAGCAGAGAATCCACAGCACTGAATAAACAGTACAGAATAAACAAGAAAGACAGAAAAAAAAGCACAGAATATACAGGACTGAATAGTACTGCACAGCATAAACAGCAAAGAATAGTGCTGCATAGAATAAACAGCACAGAATAAACAGCACAGAATAAACAGCACTGATTAAACTGCACAGAATAGTACAGCACAGAATAAACAGCACAGAATAAACTGCACAGTATAAACAGCACAGAATGGACAGCACAGAATAAAGAGCAGAGAATAAACAGCACAGAATAAATAGCACAGAATGAACAGCACAGAATATAGAGCACAGAAAAAAACAGCACAGAATAAGCAGTACAGAATAAACAGCGCGGAATAAACAGCACAGAATAAACAGCGCAGAATAAACAGCACAGAATAAACAGCAAAAATAAACTGCACAGTATAAAGTGCACAGAATAAAGAGCAAAGAATAAACAGCACAGCGTAAGTAGAACAGAATAAACAGAACAGAATAAACAGCATAGAATAAATAGCACAGAATAAATAGCACACAACAAAAAGCACAGAATAAACAGCACAGTATCAACAGCGCATTATAACCAGCACAGGATAGTATAGCAAAGAATAAACAGCACAGAATAGTACAGAACGAAATAAACTGGACAGAATAGTACAGCACAGAATACATAGCACAGAATAAACAGCACAAAATAAACAGCACAGAATAAACAGCACAGAATAATACAGCACAGAATAATACAGCACAGAATAACAGGAACAGAGTAAAGAGCAGAGAATAAACAGCAGATTAGAAATAGCACAGAATAGTACAGCACAGAATAAACAGCAAAAATAAACTGCACAGTATAAAGTGCACAGAATAAAGAGCAAAGAATAAACAGCACAGCATAAGTAGAACAGAATAAACAGAACAGAATAAACAGCATAGAATAAATAGCACAGAATAAATAGCACACAACAAAAAGCACAGAATAAACCGCACAGAATAAACAGCACAGAATCAGCAGCACATTATAACCAGCACAGAATAGTACAGCACAGAATAAACAGCAAAGAATAGTACAGAACAGAATAAACTGGACAGAATAGTACAGCACAGAATAAATAGCACAGAATAAACAGCACAGAATCAACAGCACAGAATAAACAGCACAGAATAAGCAACACAGAATAAACAGCACAGAATAATACAGCACAGAATAATACAGCACAGAATAACAGGAACAGAGTAAAGAGCAGAGAATAAACAGCACAGAATAAACAGCATAGAATATTAGAGAACAGAATAAACAGCACAGAATAAACAGCACATTATAAATAGCACAGAATAGTACAGCAGAATAAACAGCACAGAATAAACAGCACAGAATAACAGGAAAAGAATAAAGAGCAGAGAATAAACAGCACAGAATACTACAGCACCGAATAAACAGCACAGAATAAGCAGCAAAGAATATACAGTACAGAATAGTACTGCTCAGAATAAAGAGCACAGAATAGAACAGCACCGAATAAACAGTACAGAATAAACAGCACAGAATAGTACAGATCAGAAAATACAGCACAAAATAAACATCACAGAATTAACAGCACAGAATAAACAGCACAGAATAATAGAGAACAGAATAATGGGAACAGAGTAAAGAGCAGAGAATAAACAGCACAGAATAGTAAAGCACAGAATAAACAGCACAGAATAAACAGCACAGAATAAAGAGCAGTGAACAGTACAGCACAGAATAAACAGCAGAGAATAAACAGCACTGAATAGTACAGCACAGAATAAAAAGCAGAGAATAAACAACACAGAATAAATAGCACACAATAAACAGCACAGAATAAACAGCACCGAATAAACAAAACAGAATAAAGAGCAGCGAAGAAACAGCACAGAATAAATAGCACAGAATAAACAGAACAGAATAAAGAGCACAGAATAAACAGCACAGAATAAATACCACAGAACAGTATAGCACAGAATAAACTGCACAGAATAAATAGCACAGAATAAACAGCACAGAATAAACAGCACAGAATAAACAGCACAGAATAAATAAAACAGAACAGTACAGCACAGAATAAACAGCACAGAAGAAATAGCAACTTGTGAACATCACTGAATAAACAGCACAGAATAAATAGCACAGAATAGTACTGCATAGAATAAACAGCACAGAATAGTATAGCACAGAGTAAACAGCACAGAATAAACAGCACTGAATAGTACAGCACAGAACAAACAGCACAGAATAAACAGCGCAGAACAAAACAGCACAGAACAAATAGCACAGAATAAACAGCACAGAATAAACAGCACAGAATAAACAGCACAGAATAAACAGCACAGAATAAACAGCACAGAATAGTACAGCACAGAATAAACATCACAGAATGAACAGCACAGAATGAATTGCCGAATAAACAGCACAGAATAAACTGCACAGAATAGTACAGCACAGAATATTACAGCACTGAATAGTACAGCACAGAACAACCAGCACAGAATAAACAGCGCAGAACAAAACAGCACAGAACAAACAGCAAAGAATAAACAGCACAGAACAAACAGCACAGAATAAACAGCGCAGAACAAAACAGCACAGAACAAACAGCACAGAATAAACAGCACAGAATGAACAGCACAGAATAAACAGCACAGATTAAACAGCACAGAACAAACAGCACAGAATAAACAGCACAGAATAAACAGCACAGAATAGTACAGCACAGAATAAACACACAGAATATACAGCACAGAATAAACAGCACAGAATAAACAGCATAGAATAAACAGCACAGAAAAAACAGCACAGAATAGTACAGCACAGAATAAACAGCATAGAATAAACAGCAAAGAATAGACAGCATAGAATAAACAGCAGAGAATAAACAGCACAGAATAAACATCACAGAATAGTACAGCACAGCATAAACAGCATAGAATAAACAGCACAGAATAATCAGCATAGAATAAACAGCATAGAATAAACAGCACAGAATAAACTGCACAGAATAGTACAGCACAGAATAAACAGCATAGAATTAACAGCACGGAATAAACAGCATAGAAAAAACAGCACAGAATAAACAGCAAAGAATAAAAAGCACTGAATAGTGCAGCACAGAACAAACAGCACAGAATAAACAGCGCTGAACAAAACAGCACAGAATGAACAGCACAGATTAAACAGCACAGAATAAACAGCACAGAATGAATTGCACAGAATAAACAGCACAGAATAAACAGCACTGAATATACAGCACAGAATAAACAGCACAGAATATACAGCACAGAATAAACAGCACAGAACGAACAGCACAGATTATGCAGCACAGAATATACAGCACAGAATAAACAGTTCAGAATATGCAGCAGAGAATAAACAGCACAGAATATGCAGCAAAGAATAAACAGTAAAGAATAAACAGCACAGAATAAATAGCACAGAATAAACAGCGCAGAATAAACAGCACAGAATAAACAAACACGGAATAAACAGCACAGAATATACAGCAAAGAATAAACAGCGTAGAATAAGCAGCACAGAATAAACAGCACAGAAAAATCAGCACAGAATAGTACAGCACAGAATAAACAGCATAGAATAAACAGCAAAGAATAAACAACATAGAATAAACAGCATAGAATAAACAGCACAAAATAAACATCACAGAATAGTACAGCACAGAATAAACAGCATAGAATAAACAGCACAGAATAAACAGCATAGAATAAACAGCATAGAATAAACAGCACAGAATAAACAGCACAGAATAGTACAGCACTGAATAAACAGCATAGAATAAACAGCACAGAATAAACAGTAAAGAATAAAGAGCACAGAATAAACAGCACAGAAAAAAAAGCACAGAATAGTACAGCACAGAATAAAGATCACAGAATGAACAGCACAGAATGAACAGCAGAATAAACAGCACAGAATTAACAGCACAGAATAGCACAGCACAGAATATTACAGCACTGAATAATACAGCACAGAACAAACAGCACAGAATAAACAGCGCAGAACAAAACAGCACGGAATGAACAGCACAGATTAAACAGCACAGAATAAACAGCACAGAATAAATTGCACAGAATAAAAAGCACAGAATAAATAGCACAGAATAAGCAGCACAGAAAGAACAGCACAGAATAAATAGCACAGAATAAACAGCACAGAATAAACAGCACAGAATAAACAGCATAGAATACACAGCACAGAATACTACAGCACAGAATAAACAGCACAGAATAAACAGCATAGATTAAAGAGCACAGAATAGTCTAGCACAGAATAAACAGCATAGAATGAACTGCACAGAATAAACAGCAATGAATAAACAGTTCATTATAAGCTGCACAGAATATTACAGCACAGAATAAACAGCACAGAATTAGCAGCACAGAATAAAGAGCACAGAATAGGACAGCACAGAATAAATAGCACAGAATAAACAGCACAGAATAAACAGCACTGAATAAACAGCACAGAATAAATGGCACAGAATAGTACAGCACAGAATAAACGGCACAGAATAAATATCACAGAATAAACAGCACAGAAAAAATGGCACAGAATAAACAGCACAGAAAATAAAGCACAGAATAAACAAAACAGACTAAACAGCACAGAATATGCAGCACAGAATATACAGCACAGAATAATGAGCTCAGAATATGCAGCACAGAATAAACAGCAAAGAATAAACAACACAGAATAAAAAGCACAGAATAAAAAGCACAGAATAAACAGCACAAAATAAACAGCACAGAATAAAGAGCACAGAATAAACAGCACAGAATAAACAGCACAGAATAAACAGCACAGAATATACAGCACAGAATAAACAGCATAGAATAAGCAGCACAGAATAAACAGCACAGAATAAACCAGACAGAATAGTACAGCACAGAACAAACAGCACAGAATAAACAGCAAAGAATAAAAAGTACAGAATAAACAGCACAGAACAAACAGCACAGAATAGTACAGCACAGAATAAACATCACAGAATGAACAGCACAGAATGAACAGCAGAATTAACAGCAGAGAATAAACAGCACAGAATAAACAGCACAGAATAGTACAGCACAGAATATTACAGCACTGAATAGTACAGCACAGAACAAACAGCACTGAATAAACAGCGCAGAATAAACAGCACAGAATGAACAGCACAGATTAAACAGCACAGAATAAATAGCACAGAATGAATTGCACAGAATATACGGCACAGAATAAACAGCACAGAATGTACCGCACAGAATAAACAGCATAGAATAAGCAGCACAGAATAAACAGCACAGAATAAACAGCGCAGAATAGTACAGCACTGAACAAACAGCACAGAATAAACAGAAAAGAATAAACAGTTCATTATAAACAGCACTGAATAAAAAGTACAGATTAAACAGCACAGAACAAACAGCACAGAATAGACAGCAAAGAATAAACAGTTTATTATAAACAGCACAGAATAAACAGGACAGAATAAACAGAACAGAACATACAGCGCAGAATAAACAGCAAAGAATAAACAGCTTATCATAAACAGTACATAATAAACAGTCCATTAAAAACTGCACAGAATAAACAGTACAGAATAGTTCAGCACAGAATAAACAGTACAGAATAAACAGCACAGAATAGTACAGCACAGAATATTACGGCGCAGAATAGTACAGCACAGAATAAACTGCACAGAATAAGCAGCTCAGAATAAACAGCACAGAATAAACAGTTCATTATAAACAGCACAGAATAAGCAGTACAGAATAGTACAGCACAGAATAAACAGCACAGAATAAACAGCACAGATTAAACAGTCCAATAAAAACTGCACAGAATAAACAGTACAGAATAGTACAGCACAGAATAAACAGCACAGAATAAACAGCACAGATTAAACAGTCCATTAAAAACTGCACAGAATAAACAGTACAGAATAGTACAGCACAGAATAAACAGCACAGAATAAACAGCACAGAATAAACAGCACAGAAAAGTACAGCACAGAATAAATGGTACAGAATAAACAGCACAGAATTAACAGCACAGAATAAACAGCACGAAATAAACAGCACAGAATAAAGAGCACAGAAAAAACGCACAGAATAATGGCACAGTTTAAACAGCACAGAATAAATGGCAGAGAATATACAGCACATAATAAATGGCACAGAATAAACAACACAGAATAAATGGCACAGAATTAACAGCACAGAATAAACAGCACAGAATATACAGCAAAGAATAAGCAGCATTGAATAAAGAGCACAGAATAAACAGCACAAAATAAACAGAAGAGACTGGTACAGCACAGAATAAACAGCATAGAATAAACAGCACAGAATAAACAGCATAGAATAAACAGCATAGAATAAACAGCACAGAATAAACAGCACAGAATAGTTCAGCACAGAATAATCAGCATAGAATAAAAAGCACAGAATAAATAGCATAGAATAAACAGCATAGAATAAACAGCACAGAATAAACAGCACAGAAGAGTAGAGCACAGAATAAACAGCATAGAATAAACAGCACAGAATAAACAGCATAGAATAAACAGCACAGAATAAACAGCACAGAATAAACAGCACAGAATAGTACAGCACAGAATAAACATCACAGAATGAACAGCACAGAATGAACAGCAGAATAAACAGCACAGAATAAAAAGCACAGAATAAACAGCACAGAATAATACAGCACACAATATTACAGCACTGAATAGTACAGCACAGAACAAACAGCACAGAATAAACAGCGCAGAATAAACAGCACAAAATGAACAGCACAGATTAAACAGCACAGAATAAATAGCACAGAATGAAGTGCACAGAATAAACAGAACAGAATAAACAGCACAGAATAAACAGCACAGAAAGAACAGCACAGAATAAATAGCACAGAATAAACAGCACAGAATAAACAGCATAGAATAGTACAGCACAGAATAACAGCACAGAATAAACAGCATAGAATAAACCGCACAGAATAAACAGCAAAGAATAAAAAGTTTATTATAAGCAGCACAGAATATTACAGCACAGAATAAACAGCACAGAATTAGCAGCACAGAATAATCAGCACAGAATAGGACAGCACAGAACAAACAGCACTGAATAAACAGCGCAGAATAAATGGCACAGAATAGAACAGCTCAGAATAAATGGCACAGAATAAACAGCACAGAATAAACAGCACAGAATAAATGGCACAGAATAAACAGCACTGAATATACAGCACAGAATAAACAGCACAGAATATACAGCACAGAATAAACAGCACAGAATGAACAGCACAGAATATGCAGCACAAAATATATAGCGCAGAATAAAGAGCTCAGAATATGAAGGACAGAATAAACAGCACAGAATAAACAGCACAGAATAAACAGCACAGAATAAACAGCACAGAATAAACAGCATAGAATATACAGCGCAGAATAAACAGCACAGAATAATCAACACAGAATAAACAGCACTGAATAAACAGCATAGAATATACAGCACAGAATAAACAGCACAGAATAATCAACACAGAATAAACAGCACTGAATAAACATCACAGAAAGAACAGCACAGAATAAATAGCACAGAATAAACAGCACAGAATAGTACAGCACAGAATAAACAGCACAGAATAAACAGCATAGAATAAACAGCACAGAATAGTACAGCACAGAATAAACAGCTCAGAATAAACAGCATAGAATAAAGAGCACAGAATAGTGCAGCACAGAATAAACAGCATTGAATAAACCACAGAGAATCAACAGCAAAGAATAAACAGTTCATTATAAGCAGCACAGAATATTACAGCACAGAATAAACAGCACAGAATTAGCAGCACAGAATAAACAGCACAGAATAGGACAGCACAGGATAAACAGCACGGAATAAACAGCACAGAATAAACAGCACTGAATAAACAGCACAGAATAATTGGGACAGAATAGTACAGCACAGAATAAACGGCACAGAATAAACATCACAGAAAATACAGCACAGAATAAACAAAACAGAATAAACAGCAGAGAATATGCAGCACAGAATATACAGCACAGAATAAAGAGCATAGAATAAACAGCACAGAATAAACAGCACAGAATAAACAGCACAGAATAGTACAGCTCAGAATAAAGAGCATAGAATAAACAGCACAGAATAAACAGCAAAGAATAAACAGCATAGAATAAACAGCACAGAATAAACAGCACAGAATAGTACAGCACAGAAAAAACAGCCTAGAATAAACAGCACAGAAAAAACAGCATAGAATCAACAGCAGAGAATAAACAGCACAGAATAAATACCACAGAATAGTTCAGCACAGAATAAACAACATAGAATAAAGAGCACAGAATAAACAGCATAGAATAAACAGCACAGAATAAACAGCACAGAATAAACAGCACAGAATAGTATAGCACAGAATAAACATCACAGAATGAACAGCACAGATGAACAGCAGAATAAACAGCACAGAATAAACAGCACAGAACAAACAGCACAGAATAGTAAAGCACAGAATATTACAGCACTGAATAGTACAGCACAGAACAAACAGCACAGAATAAACAGCGCAGAATAAACAGCACAGAATGAGCAGCACAGATTAAACAGCACTGAACAAACAGCACAGAATGAATTTGCTCAGAACAAACAGCATGAATAAACTGCACAGAATAAACAGCACAGAATGAACAGCACAGAATAAATAGCACAGAATAAACAGCACGAAATAGTACAGCACTGAATAAACAGCACAGAATAAACAGCGTAGAATAAACAGCACAGATTAGTACAGCACAGAATAAACAGCACAGAAGAAACAGCATAGAATAAACAGCACAGAATAGTACAGCACAGAATAAACAGCATAGAATAAACCGCACACAATAAACTGCAAAGAATAAACAGTTCATTATAAGCAGCACAGAATATTACAGCACAGAATAAACAGCACAGAATTAGTAGCACAGAATAAGCAGCACAGAATAGGACAGCACAGGATAAACAGCACAGAATAAACAGAACAGAATAAACAGCACTGAATAAACAGCACAGAATAAATGGCACAGAATTGTACAGCTCAGAATAGACGGCACAGAATAAACAGCACAGAATAAACAGCACAGAATAAATGGCACAGAGTAAACAGCCCAGAATATAAAGCACAGAATAAACAGCACAGAATATACAGCACAGTATAAACAGCACAGTATAAACAGCACAGAATGTACAGCACAGAATATACAGCACAGAATAAACAGCTCAGAATATGCAGCACAGATTAAACAGCACAAAATATGCAGTACAGAATAAACAGCACAGAATAAACAGCACAGAAGAAACAGCTCAGAATAAACAGCACAGAATAAATAGCCCAGAATAAACAGCACAGAATATACAGCACAGAAAAAACAGCACAGAATAAACAGCACAGAATATACAGCACAGAATAAACAGCACAGAATATACAGCACAGAATAAACAGCACAGAATGAACAGCACAGAATATGCAGCACAAAATATATAGCGCAGAATAAAGAGCTCAGAATATGAAGGACAGAATAAACAGCACAGAATAAACAGCACAGAATAAACAGCACAGAATAAACAGCACAGAATAATCAACACAGAATAAACAGCACTGAATAAACAGCATAGAATATACAGCACAGAATAAACAGCACAGAATAATCAACACAGAATAAACAGCACTGAATAAACATCACAGAAAGAACAGCACAGAATAAATAGCACAGAATAAACAGCACAGAATAGTACAGCACAGAATAAACAGCACAGAATAAACAGCATAGAATAAACAGCACAGAATAGTACAGCACAGAATAAACAGCTCAGAATAAACAGCATAGAATAAAGAGCACAGAATAGTGCAGCACAGAATAAACAGCATTGAATAAACCACAGAGAATCAACAGCAAAGAATAAACAGTTCATTATAAGCAGCACAGAATATTACAGCACAGAATAAACAGCACAGAATTAGCAGCACAGAATAAACAGCACAGAATAGGACAGCACAGGATAAACAGCACGGAATAAACAGCACAGAATAAACAGCACTGAATAAACAGCACAGAATAATTGGGACAGAATAGTACAGCACAGAATAAACGGCACAGAATAAACATCACAGAAAATACAGCACAGAATAAACAAAACAGAATAAACAGCAGAGAATATGCAGCACAGAATATACAGCACAGAATAAAGAGCATAGAATAAACAGCACAGAATAAACAGCACAGAATAAACAGCACAGAATAGTACAGCTCAGAATAAAGAGCATAGAATAAACAGCACAGAATAAACAGCAAAGAATAAACAGCATAGAATAAACAGCACAGAATAAACAGCATAGAATATACAGCACAGAATAAACAGCACAGAATAATCAACACAGAATAAACAGCACTGAATAAACATCACAGAAAGAACAGCACAGAATAAATAGCACAGAATAAACAGCACAGAATAGTACAGCACAGAATAAACAGCACAGAATAAACAGCATAGAATAAACAGCACAGAATAGTACAGCACAGAATAAACAGCTCAGAATAAACAGCATAGAATAAAGAGCACAGAATAGTGCAGCACAGAATAAACAGCATTGAATAAACCACAGAGAATCAACAGCAAAGAATAAACAGTTCATTATAAGCAGCACAGAATATTACAGCACAGAATAAACAGCACAGAATTAGCAGCACAGAATAAACAGCACAGAATAGGACAGCACAGGATAAACAGCACGGAATAAACAGCACAGAATAAACAGCACTGAATAAACAGCACAGAATAATTGGGACAGAATAGTACAGCACAGAATAAACGGCACAGAATAAACATCACAGAAAATACAGCACAGAATAAACAAAACAGAATAAACAGCAGAGAATATGCAGCACAGAATATACAGCACAGAATAAAGAGCATAGAATAAACAGCACAGAATAAACAGCACAGAATAAACAGCACAGAATAGTACAGCTCAGAATAAAGAGCATAGAATAAACAGCACAGAATAAACAGCAAAGAATAAACAGCATAGAATAAACAGCACAGAATAAACAGCACAGAATAGTACAGCACAGAAAAAACAGCCTAGAATAAACAGCACAGAAAAAACAGCATAGAATCAACAGCAGAGAATAAACAGCACAGAATAAATACCACAGAATAGTTCAGCACAGAATAAACAACATAGAATAAAGAGCACAGAATAAACAGCATAGAATAAACAGCACAGAATAAACAGCACAGAATAAACAGCACAGAATAGTATAGCACAGAATAAACATCACAGAATGAACAGCACAGATGAACAGCAGAATAAACAGCACAGAATAAACAGAACAGAATAAAGAGCACAGAATAAACAGCACAGAATAAATACCACAGAACAGTATAGCACAGAATAAACTGCACAGAATAAATAGCACAGAATAAACAGCACAGAATAAACAGCACAGAATAAACAGCACAGAATAAATAAAACAGAACAGTACAGCACAGAATAAACAGCACAGAAGAAATAGCAACTTGTGAACATCACTGAATAAACAGCACAGAATAAATAGCACAGAATAGTACTGCATAGAATAAACAGCACAGAATAGTATAGCACAGAGTAAACAGCACAGAATAAACAGCACTGAATAGTACAGCACAGAACAAACAGCACAGAATAAACAGCGCAGAACAAAACAGCACAGAACAAATAGCACAGAATAAACAGCACAGAATAAACAGCACAGAATAAACAGCACAGAATAAACAGCACAGAATAAACAGCACAGAATAGTACAGCACAGAATAAACATCACAGAATGAACAGCACAGAATGAATTGCCGAATAAACAGCACAGAATAAACTGCACAGAATAGTACAGCACAGAATATTACAGCACTGAATAGTACAGCACAGAACAACCAGCACAGAATAAACAGCGCAGAACAAAACAGCACAGAACAAACAGCAAAGAATAAACAGCACAGAACAAACAGCACAGAATAAACAGCGCAGAACAAAACAGCACAGAACAAACAGCACAGAATAAACAGCACAGAATGAACAGCACAGAATAAACAGCACAGATTAAACAGCACAGAACAAACAGCACAGAATAAACAGCACAGAATAAACAGCACAGAATAGTACAGCACAGAATAAACACACAGAATATACAGCACAGAATAAACAGCACAGAATAAACAGCATAGAATAAACAGCACAGAAAAAACAGCACAGAATAGTACAGCACAGAATAAACAGCATAGAATAAACAGCAAAGAATAGACAGCATAGAATAAACAGCAGAGAATAAACAGCACAGAATAAACATCACAGAATAGTACAGCACAGCATAAACAGCATAGAATAAACAGCACAGAATAATCAGCATAGAATAAACAGCATAGAATAAACAGCACAGAATAAACTGCACAGAATAGTACAGCACAGAATAAACAGCATAGAATTAACAGCACGGAATAAACAGCATAGAAAAAACAGCACAGAATAAACAGCAAAGAATAAAAAGCACTGAATAGTGCAGCACAGAACAAACAGCACAGAATAAACAGCGCTGAACAAAACAGCACAGAATGAACAGCACAGATTAAACAGCACAGAATAAACAGCACAGAATGAATTGCACAGAATAAACAGCACAGAATAAACAGCACTGAATATACAGCACAGAATAAACAGCACAGAATATACAGCACAGAATAAACAGCACAGAACGAACAGCACAGATTATGCAGCACAGAATATACAGCACAGAATAAACAGTTCAGAATATGCAGCAGAGAATAAACAGCACAGAATATGCAGCAAAGAATAAACAGTAAAGAATAAACAGCACAGAATAAATAGCACAGAATAAACAGCGCAGAATAAACAGCACAGAATAAACAAACACGGAATAAACAGCACAGAATATACAGCAAAGAATAAACAGCGTAGAATAAGCAGCACAGAATAAACAGCACAGAAAAATCAGCACAGAATAGTACAGCACAGAATAAACAGCATAGAATAAACAGCAAAGAATAAACAACATAGAATAAACAGCATAGAATAAACAGCACAAAATAAACATCACAGAATAGTACAGCACAGAATAAACAGCATAGAATAAACAGCACAGAATAAACAGCATAGAATAAACAGCATAGAATAAACAGCACAGAATAAACAGCACAGAATAGTACAGCACTGAATAAACAGCATAGAATAAACAGCACAGAATAAACAGTAAAGAATAAAGAGCACAGAATAAACAGCACAGAAAAAAAAGCACAGAATAGTACAGCACAGAATAAAGATCACAGAATGAACAGCACAGAATGAACAGCAGAATAAACAGCACAGAATTAACAGCACAGAATAGCACAGCACAGAATATTACAGCACTGAATAATACAGCACAGAACAAACAGCACAGAATAAACAGCGCAGAACAAAACAGCACGGAATGAACAGCACAGATTAAACAGCACAGAATAAACAGCACAGAATAAATTGCACAGAATAAAAAGCACAGAATAAATAGCACAGAATAAGCAGCACAGAAAGAACAGCACAGAATAAATAGCACAGAATAAACAGCACAGAATAAACAGCACAGAATAAACAGCATAGAATACACAGCACAGAATACTACAGCACAGAATAAACAGCACAGAATAAACAGCATAGATTAAAGAGCACAGAATAGTCTAGCACAGAATAAACAGCATAGAATGAACTGCACAGAATAAACAGCAATGAATAAACAGTTCATTATAAGCTGCACAGAATATTACAGCACAGAATAAACAGCACAGAATTAGCAGCACAGAATAAAGAGCACAGAATAGGACAGCACAGAATAAATAGCACAGAATAAAGAGCACAGAATAGGACAGCACAGAATAAATAGCACAGAATAAACAGCACAGAATAAACAGCACTGAATAAACAGCACAGAATAAATGGCACAGAATAGTACAGCACAGAATAAACGGCACAGAATAAATATCACAGAATAAACAGCACAGAAAAAATGGCACAGAATAAACAGCACAGAAAATAAAGCACAGAATAAACAAAACAGACTAAACAGCACAGAATATGCAGCACAGAATATACAGCACAGAATAATGAGCTCAGAATATGCAGCACAGAATAAACAGCAAAGAATAAACAACACAGAATAAAAAGCACAGAATAAAAAGCACAGAATAAACAGCACAAAATAAACAGCACAGAATAAAGAGCACAGAATAAACAGCACAGAATAAACAGCACAGAATAAACAGCACAGAATATACAGCACAGAATAAACAGCATAGAATAAGCAGCACAGAATAAACAGCACAGAATAAACCAGACAGAATAGTACAGCACAGAACAAACAGCACAGAATAAACAGCAAAGAATAAAAAGTACAGAATAAACAGCACAGAACAAACAGCACAGAATAGTACAGCACAGAATAAACATCACAGAATGAACAGCACAGAATGAACAGCAGAATTAACAGCAGAGAATAAACAGCACAGAATAAACAGCACAGAATAGTACAGCACAGAATATTACAGCACTGAATAGTACAGCACAGAACAAACAGCACTGAATAAACAGCGCAGAATAAACAGCACAGAATGAACAGCACAGATTAAACAGCACAGAATAAATAGCACAGAATGAATTGCACAGAATATACGGCACAGAATAAACAGCACAGAATGTACCGCACAGAATAAACAGCATAGAATAAGCAGCACAGAATAAACAGCACAGAATAAACAGCGCAGAATAGTACAGCACTGAACAAACAGCACAGAATAAACAGAAAAGAATAAACAGTTCATTATAAACAGCACTGAATAAAAAGTACAGATTAAACAGCACAGAACAAACAGCACAGAATAGACAGCAAAGAATAAACAGTTTATTATAAACAGCACAGAATAAACAGGACAGAATAAACAGAACAGAACATACAGCGCAGAATAAACAGCAAAGAATAAACAGCTTATCATAAACAGTACATAATAAACAGTCCATTAAAAACTGCACAGAATAAACAGTACAGAATAGTTCAGCACAGAATAAACAGTACAGAATAAACAGCACAGAATAGTACAGCACAGAATATTACGGCGCAGAATAGTACAGCACAGAATAAACTGCACAGAATAAGCAGCTCAGAATAAACAGCACAGAATAAACAGTTCATTATAAACAGCACAGAATAAGCAGTACAGAATAGTACAACACAGAATAAACAGCACAGAATAAACAGCACAGATTAAACAGTCCAATAAAAACTGCACAGAATAAACAGTACAGAATAGTACAGCACAGAATAAACAGCACAGAATAAACAGCACAGATTAAACAGTCCATTAAAAACTGCACAGAATAAACAGTACAGAATAGTACAGCACAGAATAAACAGCACAGAATAAACAGCACAGAATAAACAGCACAGAAAAGTACAGCACAGAATAAATGGTACAGAATAAACAGCACAGAATTAACAGCACAGAATAAACAGCACGAAATAAACAGCACAGAATAAAGAGCACAGAAAAAACGCACAGAATAATGGCACAGTTTAAACAGCACAGAATAAATGGCAGAGAATATACAGCACATAATAAATGGCACAGAATAAACAACACAGAATAAATGGCACAGAATTAACAGCACAGAATAAACAGCACAGAATATACAGCAAAGAATAAGCAGCATTGAATAAAGAGCACAGAATAAACAGCACAAAATAAACAGAAGAGACTGGTACAGCACAGAATAAACAGCATAGAATAAACAGCACAGAATAAACAGCATAGAATAAACAGCATAGAATAAACAGCACAGAATAAACAGCACAGAATAGTTCAGCACAGAATAATCAGCATAGAATAAAAAGCACAGAATAAATAGCATAGAATAAACAGCATAGAATAAACAGCACAGAATAAACAGCACAGAAGAGTAGAGCACAGAATAAACAGCATAGAATAAACAGCACAGAATAAACAGCATAGAATAAACAGCACAGAATAAACAGCACAGAATAAACAGCACAGAATAGTACAGCACAGAATAAACATCACAGAATGAACAGCACAGAATGAACAGCAGAATAAACAGCACAGAATAAAAAGCACAGAATAAACAGCACAGAATAATACAGCACACAATATTACAGCACTGAATAGTACAGCACAGAACAAACAGCACAGAATAAACAGCGCAGAATAAACAGCACAAAATGAACAGCACAGATTAAACAGCACAGAATAAATAGCACAGAATGAAGTGCACAGAATAAACAGAACAGAATAAACAGCACAGAATAAACAGCACAGAAAGAACAGCACAGAATAAATAGCACAGAATAAACAGCACAGAATAAACAGCATAGAATAGTACAGCACAGAATAACAGCACAGAATAAACAGCATAGAATAAACCGCACAGAATAAACAGCAAAGAATAAAAAGTTTATTATAAGCAGCACAGAATATTACAGCACAGAATAAACAGCACAGAATTAGCAGCACAGAATAATCAGCACAGAATAGGACAGCACAGAACAAACAGCACTGAATAAACAGCGCAGAATAAATGGCACAGAATAGAACAGCTCAGAATAAATGGCACAGAATAAACAGCACAGAATAAACAGCACAGAATAAATGGCACAGAATAAACAGCACTGAATATACAGCACAGAATAAACAGCACAGAATATACAGCACAGAATAAACAGCACAGAATGAACAGCACAGAATATGCAGCACAAAATATATAGCGCAGAATAAAGAGCTCAGAATATGAAGGACAGAATAAACAGCACAGAATAAACAGCACAGAATAAACAGCACAGAATAAACAGCACAGAATAAACAGCATAGAATATACAGCGCAGAATAAACAGCACAGAATAATCAACACAGAATAAACAGCACTGAATAAACAGCATAGAATATACAGCACAGAATAAACAGCACAGAATAATCAACACAGAATAAACAGCACTGAATAAACATCACAGAAAGAACAGCACAGAATAAATAGCACAGAATAAACAGCACAGAATAGTACAGCACAGAATAAACAGCACAGAATAAACAGCATAGAATAAACAGCACAGAATAGTACAGCACAGAATAAACAGCTCAGAATAAACAGCATAGAATAAAGAGCACAGAATAGTGCAGCACAGAATAAACAGCATTGAATAAACCACAGAGAATCAACAGCAAAGAATAAACAGTTCATTATAAGCAGCACAGAATATTACAGCACAGAATAAACAGCACAGAATTAGCAGCACAGAATAAACAGCACAGAATAGGACAGCACAGGATAAACAGCACGGAATAAACAGCACAGAATAAACAGCACTGAATAAACAGCACAGAATAATTGGGACAGAATAGTACAGCACAGAATAAACGGCACAGAATAAACATCACAGAAAATACAGCACAGAATAAACAAAACAGAATAAACAGCAGAGAATATGCAGCACAGAATATACAGCACAGAATAAAGAGCATAGAATAAACAGCACAGAATAAACAGCACAGAATAAACAGCACAGAATAGTACAGCTCAGAATAAAGAGCATAGAATAAACAGCACAGAATAAACAGCAAAGAATAAACAGCATAGAATAAACAGCACAGAATAAACAGCACAGAATAGTACAGCACAGAAAAAACAGCCTAGAATAAACAGCACAGAAAAAACAGCATAGAATCAACAGCAGAGAATAAACAGCACAGAATAAATACCACAGAATAGTTCAGCACAGAATAAACAACATAGAATAAAGAGCACAGAATAAACAGCATAGAATAAACAGCACAGAATAAACAGCACAGAATAAACAGCACAGAATAGTATAGCACAGAATAAACATCACAGAATGAACAGCACAGATGAACAGCAGAATAAACAGCACAGAATAAACAGCACAGAACAAACAGCACAGAATAGTAAAGCACAGAATATTACAGCACTGAATAGTACAGCACAGAACAAACAGCACAGAATAAACAGCGCAGAATAAACAGCACAGAATGAGCAGCACAGATTAAACAGCACTGAACAAACAGCACAGAATGAATTTGCTCAGAACAAACAGCATGAATAAACTGCACAGAATAAACAGCACAGAATGAACAGCACAGAATAAATAGCACAGAATAAACAGCACGAAATAGTACAGCACTGAATAAACAGCACAGAATAAACAGCGTAGAATAAACAGCACAGATTAGTACAGCACAGAATAAACAGCACAGAAGAAACAGCATAGAATAAACAGCACAGAATAGTACAGCACAGAATAAACAGCATAGAATAAACCGCACACAATAAACTGCAAAGAATAAACAGTTCATTATAAGCAGCACAGAATATTACAGCACAGAATAAACAGCACAGAATTAGTAGCACAGAATAAGCAGCACAGAATAGGACAGCACAGGATAAACAGCACAGAATAAACAGAACAGAATAAACAGCACTGAATAAACAGCACAGAATAAATGGCACAGAATTGTACAGCTCAGAATAGACGGCACAGAATAAACAGCACAGAATAAACAGCACAGAATAAATGGCACAGAGTAAACAGCCCAGAATATAAAGCACAGAATAAACAGCACAGAATATACAGCACAGTATAAACAGCACAGTATAAACAGCACAGAATGTACAGCACAGAATATACAGCACAGAATAAACAGCTCAGAATATGCAGCACAGATTAAACAGCACAAAATATGCAGTACAGAATAAACAGCACAGAATAAACAGCACAGAAGAAACAGCTCAGAATAAACAGCACAGAATAAATAGCCCAGAATAAACAGCACAGAATATACAGCACAGAAAAAACAGCACAGAATAAACAGCACAGAATATACAGCACAGAATAAACAGCACAGAATATACAGCACAGAATAAACAGCACAGAATGAACAGCACAGAATATGCAGCACAAAATATATAGCGCAGAATAAAGAGCTCAGAATATGAAGGACAGAATAAACAGCACAGAATAAACAGCACAGAATAAACAGCACAGAATAAACAGCACAGAATAATCAACACAGAATAAACAGCACTGAATAAACAGCATAGAATATACAGCACAGAATAAACAGCACAGAATAATCAACACAGAATAAACAGCACTGAATAAACATCACAGAAAGAACAGCACAGAATAAATAGCACAGAATAAACAGCACAGAATAGTACAGCACAGAATAAACAGCACAGAATAAACAGCATAGAATAAACAGCACAGAATAGTACAGCACAGAATAAACAGCTCAGAATAAACAGCATAGAATAAAGAGCACAGAATAGTGCAGCACAGAATAAACAGCATTGAATAAACCACAGAGAATCAACAGCAAAGAATAAACAGTTCATTATAAGCAGCACAGAATATTACAGCACAGAATAAACAGCACAGAATTAGCAGCACAGAATAAACAGCACAGAATAGGACAGCACAGGATAAACAGCACGGAATAAACAGCACAGAATAAACAGCACTGAATAAACAGCACAGAATAATTGGGACAGAATAGTACAGCACAGAATAAACGGCACAGAATAAACATCACAGAAAATACAGCACAGAATAAACAAAACAGAATAAACAGCAGAGAATATGCAGCACAGAATATACAGCACAGAATAAAGAGCATAGAATAAACAGCACAGAATAAACAGCACAGAATAAACAGCACAGAATAGTACAGCTCAGAATAAAGAGCATAGAATAAACAGCACAGAATAAACAGCAAAGAATAAACAGCATAGAATAAACAGCACAGAATAAACAGCACAGAATAGTACAGCACAGAAAAAACAGCCTAGAATAAACAGCACAGAAAAAACAGCATAGAATCAACAGCAGAGAATAAACAGCACAGAATAAATACCACAGAATAGTTCAGCACAGAATAAACAACATAGAATAAAGAGCACAGAATAAACAGCATAGAATAAACAGCACAGAATAAACAGCACAGAATAAACAGCACAGAATAGTATAGCACAGAATAAACATCACAGAATGAACAGCACAGATGAACAGCAGAATAAACAGCACAGAATAAACAGCACAGAACAAACAGCACAGAATAGTAAAGCACAGAATATTACAGCACTGAATAGTACAGCACAGAACAAACAGCACAGAATAAACAGCGCAGAATAAACAGCACAGAATGAGCAGCACAGATTAAACAGCACTGAACAAACAGCACAGAATGAATTTGCTCAGAACAAACAGCATGAATAAACTGCACAGAATAAACAGCACAGAATGAACAGCACAGAATAAATAGCACAGAATAAACAGCACGAAATAGTACAGCACTGAATAAACAGCACAGAATAAACAGCGTAGAATAAACAGCACAGATTAGTACAGCACAGAATAAACAGCACAGAAGAAACAGCATAGAATAAACAGCACAGAATAGTACAGCACAGAATAAACAGCATAGAATAAACCGCACACAATAAACTGCAAAGAATAAACAGTTCATTATAAGCAGCACAGAATATTACAGCACAGAATAAACAGCACAGAATTAGTAGCACAGAATAAGCAGCACAGAATAGGACAGCACAGGATAAACAGCACAGAATAAACAGAACAGAATAAACAGCACTGAATAAACAGCACAGAATAAATGGCACAGAATTGTACAGCTCAGAATAGACGGCACAGAATAAACAGCACAGAATAAACAGCACAGAATAAATGGCACAGAGTAAACAGCCCAGAATATAAAGCACAGAATAAACAGCACAGAATATACAGCACAGTATAAACAGCACAGTATAAACAGCACAGAATGTACAGCACAGAATATACAGCACAGAATAAACAGCTCAGAATATGCAGCACAGATTAAACAGCACAAAATATGCAGTACAGAATAAACAGCACAGAATAAACAGCACAGAAGAAACAGCTCAGAATAAACAGCACAGAATAAATAGCCCAGAATAAACAGCACAGAATATACAGCACAGAAAAAACAGCACAGAATAAACAGCACAGAATATACAGCACAGAATAAACAGCACAGAATATACAGCACAGAATAAATAGCTCAGAATATACAGCACAGAATAAACAGCACAGAATAAACAGCACAGAATAAACAGCACGGAATAAACAGCACAGAATATAGAGCACAGAATAAACAGCTCAGAATATACAGCAAAGATTAAACAACACAGAATAAATGTCACAGAATAGTACAGCACAGAATACATTGCACATAATAAACAGTACCGAATAAACAGCACAGAATAAACAGCACAGAATAAACAGCACAGAATAAACAGCACAGAATAGTACAGCACAGAATAAACAGCACAGAATAAACAGCATAGAATAAACAGCACAGAATAGTACAGCACAGAATAAACAGCATAGAATAAACCGCACAGAATAAACAGCAAAGAATAAACAGTTCATTATAAGCAGCACAGAATATTACAGCACAGAATAAACAGCATAGAATTAGCAGCACAGAATAAAGAGCACAGAATAGGACAGCACAGGATAAACAGCACAGAATTAACAGCACAGAATCAACAGCACTGAATAACGAGCACAGAATAAATGGCACAGAGTAAACAGCACAGAATATACAGCACAGAATAAACAGCACAGAATATACAGCACAGAATAAACCGCACAGAATAAACAGCACAGAATATACAGCACAGAATAAACAGCTCAGAACATGCAGCACAGAATAAACAGCTCAGAATAAACAGCACAGAATATACAGCACAGAATAGGACAGCACAGGATAGACAGCACAGAATAAACAGCACAGAATAAACAGCACAGAATAAATGGCACAGTATAAACCGCACAGATTATACAGCACAGAATAAACAGCACAGAATAAACAGCTCAGAATAAACAGCACAGAATATACAGCACAGAATAAACAGCTCAGAATATACAGCACAGAATAAACAGCACAAAATATACAGCACAGAATAAACAGCACAGAATAAACAGCACAGAATAAACAGCACAGAATAAACAGCACAGAATATACAGCACAGAATATACAGCACAGAATAAACAGCACTGAATAAACAGCACAGAATATACAGCACAGAATTAATAGCTCAGTATATACAGCACAGAATAAACAGCACAGAATAAACAGCACAGAATATACAGCACAAAATAAACAGCACAGAATATACAGCACAGAATAAACAGCTCAGAATATACAGCAAAGAATAAACAACACAGAATAAATGTCACAGAATAGTACAGCACAGAATAAATTGCACAGAATAAACAGTACCGAATAAACTGCACAGAATAAACAGCACAGAATAAACAGCACAGAATAAACAGCATAGGATAAACAGCACAGAATAGTTCAGCACAGAATAAACAGCACAGAATAAACAGCATAGGATAAACAGCACAGAATAGTTCAGCACAGAATAAACAGCACAGAATAAACAGCATAGAATAAACAGCACAGAGTAGTACAGCACTGAATAAACAGCATAGAATAAACCGCACAGAATAAACAGCAAAGAATAAACATAAAAACAAAAAGCTAAAAGCTACTGCGGATGCTGGAAATCCAAAACAACACAAAAACAGAATTACCTGGAAAAACTCAGCAAGCCTGGCAGCATCGGCGGAGAAGAAATCAGTTAACGTTTCGAGCCTTCATGGCCCTTCGGCAGAACTGCAGCACAGTTTCAAAATGGGAGAAATATAAATTGGTTTAAGGTGGGTGGGGTGGGGTGGGGGGGAAGAGACACATTGAGGGTGTGGTGTGAGCAGATAATCCAAAGATGTCACAGACAAAAGGGTCAAAGAGGTGTTGAAGGTGGTGGTCTTTGTCTGAGAAAAGTGCTAATTAAGAATGGAAAACAGGATATTCAAAGTACAGCTCTAGTGGGGGTGGGGTGGAAAGACTAAAGGTTTTATTTTTTGATTTAAAAATAATGGAAATAGGTGGGGAAAGAAGAATCTATATAAATTACTGAAAAAAAAGCGGGTGGCGGGGTAAAAGAAACGGGGTGGGGATGGTGGGAGGGGGAGTTTAAGATCTGAAGTTGCTGAATTCAATATTCAGCCCAGAGGGCTGTAAAGTGCCTAGTCAGAAGATGAGGTGCTGTTCCTCCAGTTTGCGTTGGGCTTCACTGGAACTATGCAGCAGGCCAAGGACAGACATGTGGGCAAGAGAGCAGGGTGGAGTGTTAAAATGGCAAGCGACAGGGAGGTTTGGGTCTTTCTTGCGGACAGACCGCAGGTGTTCCGCAAAACGGTCGCCCAGTTTGCGTTTGGTCTCTCCAATGTAGAGGACATCGCATTGGGAGCAACGAATGCAGTAGACTAAGTTAGGGGAAATGCAAGTGAAATGCTGCTTCACTTGAAAGGAGTGTTTGGGCCCTTGGACGGTGAGGAGAGAGGAAATGAAGGGGCAGGTGTTGCATCTACTGCGTGGGCATGGGGAGGTGCCATAAGTGGGGGTTGAGGAGTAGGGGGTGATGGAGGAGTGGACCAGGGTGTCCCGGAGGGAACGATCCCTACGGAATGCCAACGGGGGGGGTGAAGGGAAGATGTGTTTGGTGGTGGCATAATGCTGGAGTTGGCGGAAATGGCGGATGATGATCCTTTGAATGCGGAGGCTGGTGGGGTGATAAGTGAGGACAAGGGGGACCCTATCAGAATAAACAGTTCATTATAAACAGGACAGAATATTACAGCACAGAATAAACAGCACAGAATTAGCAGCACAGAATAAAGAGCACTGAAAAGGACAGCACAGGATAAACAGCACAGAATATACAGCACAGAATAAATAGCTCAGAATATACAGCATAGAATAAACAGCTCAGAATAAACAGCACAGAATATACAGCACAGAATAAACAGCACAGAATATACAGCACAGAATAAATAGCTCAGAATATACAGCACGGAATAAACAGCACAGAATAGTACAGCACAGAATAAACAGCATAGAATAAACCGCACAGAATAAACAGCAAAGAATAAACAGTTCATTATAAGCAGCAAAGGATATTACAGCACAGAATAAACAGCACAGAATAGGACAGCACAGGATAAACAGCACAGAATAAACAGCACAGAATAAAAAGCACTGAATAAACAGCACAGAATAAATGGCACAGAATAGTACAGCTCAGAATAAACGGCACAGAATAAACAGCACAGAATAAACAGCACAGAATAAATGGCACAGAGTAAACAGCACAGAATATACAGCACAGAATAAACAGCACAGAATATACAGCACAGAATAAACAGCACAGAGTGTACAGCACAGAATAAACAGCTCAGAATATGCAGCACAGAATAAACAGCACAAAATAAACAGCACAGAATAAACAGCACAGAATATACAGCACAGAATATACAGCACAGGATAAACAGCACTGAATAAACAGCCTAGAATAAACAGCACAGAATATACAGCACAGACGAAATAGCTCAGAATATACAGCACGGAATAAACAGCACAGAATAAACAGCACAGAATATACAGCACAGAATAAACAGCACAGAATATACAGCACAGAATACATAGCTCAGTATATACAGCACAGAAAAAACAGCACAGAATAAACAGCACAGAATACACAGCACAGAATAAACAGCTCAGAATATGCAGCACAGAATAAACAGCACAAAATAAACAGCACAGAATAAACAGCACAGAATATACAGCACAGAATATACAGCACAGGATAAACAGAACTGAATAAACAGCCTAGAATAAACAGCACAGAATATACAGCACAGAAGAAATAGCTCAGAATATACAGCACGGAATAAACAGCACAGAATAAACAGCACAGAATATACAGCACAGAATAAACAGCACAGAATATACAGCACAGAATAAATAGCTCAGTATATACAGCACAGAAAAAACAGCACAGAATAAACAGCACAGAATACACAGCACAGAATAAACAGCTCAGAATATACAGCAAAGAATAAACAACACAGAATAAATGTCACAGAATAGTACAGCACAGAAAAAATGGCACAGAATAAACAGTACCGAATAAACAGCACAGAATAAACAGCACAGAATAAACAGCACAGAATAAACAGCATAGAATAAACAACACAGAATAGTACAGCACAGAATAAACAGCACAGAATAAACAGCATAGAATAAACAGCACAGAATAGTACAGCACAGAATAAACAGCATAGAATAAACCGCACAGAATAAACAGCAAAGAATAAACAGTTCATTATTAGCAGCACAGGATATTACAGCACAGAATAAAAAGCACAGAATTAGCAGCACAGAATAAAGAGCGCAGAATAGGACAGCACAGGATAAACAGCACAAAATAAACAGCACAGAATCAACAGCACTGAATAAACAGCACAGAATAAATGGCACAGAGTAAACAGCACAGAATATAAAGCACAGAATAAACAGCACAGAATATACAGCACAGAATAAACCGCACAGAATAAATAGCACAGAATATACAGCACAGAATATACAGCACAGAATAAACAGCACAGTATAAACAGCACAGAATAAACGGCACAGAATAAACAGCACAGAATATACAGCACAGAATAAACAGCACAGAATAAACAGCACAGAATAAACAGCACAGAATAAACAGCAAAGAATAAACAGTTCATTATAAGCAGCAAAGAATATTACAGCACAGAATAAACAGCACAGAATAAACAGCACTGAATAAACAGCACAGAATAAATGGCACAGAATAGTACAGCTCAGAATAAACGGCACAGAATAAACAGCACAGAATAAACAGCACAGAATAAATGGCACAGAGTAAACAGCACAGAATATACAGCACAGAATAAACAGCACAGAATATAAAGCACAGAATAAATGGCACAGAGTAAACAGCACAGAATATACAGCACAGAATAAACAGCACAGAATATACAGCACAGAATAAAAAGCTCAGAATATGCAGCACAGAATAAACAGCACAAAATATACAGCACAGAATAAACAGCACAGAATAAACAGCAAAGAATAAACAGCTCAGAATAAACAGCACAGAATATACAGTACACAATATAAAGCACAGAATAAACAGCACAGAATAAACAGCACAGAATGTACAGCACAGAATATAAAGCACAGAATAAACAGCTCAGAATATGCAGCACAGAATAAACAGCACAAAATATACAGCACAGAATAAACAGCACAGAATAAACAGCAAAGAATAAACAGCTCAGAATAAACAGCACAGAATATACAGTACACAATATAAAGCACAGAATAAACAGCACAGAATAAACAGCACAGAATATACAGCACAGAATAAACAGCACAGAATATACAGCAAAGAATAAATAGCTCAGTATATACAGCACAGAATAAACAGCACAGAATAAACAGCACAGAATATACAGCACAGAATAAACAGCACAGAATATACAGCACAGAATAAACAGCTCATAATATACAGCAAAGAATAAACAACGCAGAATAAATGTCACAGAATAGTACAGCACAGAATAAATTGCACGGAATAAACAGTACCGAATAAACAGCAAAGAATAGTTCAGCACAGAATAAACAGCACAGAATAAACAGCATAGAATAAACAGCACAGAATAGTACAGCACAGAATAAACAGCATAGAATAAATCGCACACAATAAACAGCAAAGAATAAACAGTTGATTATAAGCAGCACAGAATAATACAGCACAGAATAAACAGCACAGAACTAGCAGCACAGAATAAATAGCTCAGAATATACAGCACAGAATAAACAGCACAGAATAAACAGCACAGAATAAACAGCACAGAATATACAGCACAGAATAAATAGCTCAGAATATACAGCACAGAATAAACAGCACAGAATAAACAGCACAGAATAAACAGCACGGAACAAACAGCACAGAATATACAGCACAGACTAAACAGCTCAGAATATGCAGCAAAGAATAAACAACACAGAATAAATGTCACAGAATAGTACAGAACAGAACACATTGCACATAATAAACAGTACCGAATAAACAGCACAGAATAAACAGCACAGATAAACAGCACAGAGTAAACAGCATAGAATAAACAGCACAGAATAGTACAGCACAGAATAAACAGCATAGAATAAACAGCACCGAATAGTACAGCACAGATTAAACAGCATAGAATAAACCGCACAGAATAAACAGCAAAGAATAAACAGTTCATTATAAGCAGCACAGGATATTACAGCACAGAATAAAAAGCACAGAATTAGCAGCACAGAATAAAGAGCACAGAATAGGATAGCACAGGATAAACAGCACAGAATAAACAGCACAGAATAAACAGCACTGAATAAACAGCACAGAATAAATTGCACAGAACAGTACAGCTCAGAATAAACGGCACAGAATAAACAGCACAGAATAAACAGCACAGAATAAATGGCACAGAGTAAACAGCACAGAATATACAGCACAGAATAAACAGCACAGAATATACAGCACAGAATAAACCGCACAGAATAAACAGCACAGGATATTACAGCACAGAATAAACAACACAGAATTAGCAGCACAGAATAAAGAGCACAGAATAGGACAGCACAGGATAAACAGCACAGAATATACATCACAGAATAAATAGCTCAGAACATACAGCACAGAATAAACAGCACAGAATAAACAGCACAGAACATACAGCACAGAATAAACAGCACAGAATATACAGCACAGAATAAATAGCTCAGAATATACAGCACAGAATAAACAGCCCAGAATAAACTGCACAGAAATACAGCACGGAATAAACAGCACAGAATATACAGCACAGAATAAACAGCTCAGAATATGCAGCAAAGAATAAACAACACAGAATAAATGTCACAGAGTAGTACAGCACAGAATACTTTGCACATAATAAACGGTACCGAATAAACAGCACAGAATAAACTGCACAAATAAACAGCATAGAATAAACAGCACAGAATAGTACAGCACAGAATAAACAGCACAGAATAAACAGCATAGAATAAACAGCACAGAATAGTACAGCACAGAATAAACAGCATAGAATAAACCGCACAGAATAAACAGCAAAGAATAAACAGTTCATTTTTAGCAGCACAGGATATTACAGCACAGAATAAACAGCACAGAATTAGCAGCACAGAATAAAGAGCAAAGAATAGGACAGCACAGGATAAACAGCACAGAATAAACAGCTCAGAATAAACAGCACTGAATAAACAGCACAGAATAAATGGCACAGAATAGTACAGCTCAGAATAAACGGCACAGAATAAACAGCACAGAATAAACAGCACAGAATAAATGGCACAGAGTAAACAGCACAGAATATACAGCACAGAATAAATAGCACAGAATATACAGCACAGAATAAACCGTACATAATAAACAGCACAGAATATACATCACAGAATATACAGCACAGAATAAACAGCTCAGAATATGCAGCACAGAATAAACAGCACAGAATAAACAGCACAGAATATACAGCACAGAATAAACAGCACAGAATAAACAGCACAGAATAAACAGCACAGAATAAACAGCACAGAATAAATGGCACAGAATAAACAGCACAGATTATAAGCACAGAATAAACAGCACAGAATATACAGCTCAGAATAAACAGCACAGAATATACAGCACAGAATAAACAGCTCAGAATATACAGCACAGAATAAACAGCACAAAATATACAGCACAGAATAAACAGCACAGAATAAACAGCACAGAATTAACAGCTCAGAATAAATAGCACAGAATATACAGCACAGAATAAACAGCACAGAATATACAGCACAGAATAAACAGCACTGATTAAACAGCCCAGAATAAACAGCACAGAATATACAGAACCGAATAAATAGCTCAGAATATAGAGCACAGAATAAACAGTTCAAAATAAACAGCACTGAATATACAGCACAGAATAAACAGCACAGAATATACAGCACATAATAAATAGCACTGAATATAAAGCCCAGAATAAATAGCACAGAATATACAGCACAGAATAAACAGCTCAGAATATACAGAAAAGAATAAACAACACAGAATAAATGGCACAGAATAGTACAGCACAGAATAAACAGCACAGAATAAACAGCACAGAATAAACAGCATAGAATAAACAGCACAGAATAGTACAGCAGAGAATAAACAGCACAGAATAAACAGCATAGAATAAACAGCACAGAATAGTACAGCACAGAATAAACAGCATAGAATAAAACGCACAGAATAAACAACAGTTCATTATAAGCAGCACAGAATATTACAGCACTGAATAAACAGCACAGAAGTAGCCGCAGAGAATAAACAGCACGGAATAGGACAGCACAGGATAAACAGCGCAGAATATACAGCACAGAATAAATAGCTCAGAATATACAGCACAGAATAAACAGCACAGAATAAACGGCACAGAACATACAGCACAGAATAACAGCACAGAATATACAGCACAGAATAAACAGCTCAGAATATACAGGACAGAATAAACAGAACAGAATAAACAGCACAGAATAAACAGCACAGAATAAACAGCACAGAATATACAGCACAGAATAAACAGCTCAGAATATGCAGCATAGAATAAACAGCACAGAATAGTACAGCACAGAATAAACAGCACAGAATAAACAGCATAGAATAAGCAGCACAGAATAGTACAGCACAGAATAAACAGCATAGAATAAACCGCACAGAATAAACAGCAAAGAATAAACAGTTCATTATAAGCAGCACAGGATATTACAGCACAGAATAAACAGAACAGAATTGCAGCACAGAATAAAGAGCACAGAATAGGACAGCACAGGATAAACAGCACAGAATAAACAGCACAGAATCAACAGCACTGAATAAACAGCACAGAAAAAATGGCACAGAGTAAACAGCACAGAATATACAGCACAGAATAAACAGCACAGAATATACAGCACAGAATAAACCGCACAGAATAAACAGCACAGAATATACAGCACAGAATATACAGCACAGAATAAACAGCACTGTATAAACAGCACAGAATAAACAGCACAGAATAAACAGCACAGAATATACAGCACAGAATAAACAGCAGAGAATAAACAGCACAGAATAAACAGCACAGAATAAACAGCACAGAATAAACAGCTCAGAATTAGAAGCACAGAATAAAGAGCACAGAATAGCACAGCACAGGATAAACAGCACAGAATATACAGCACAGAATAAATAGCTCAGAATATACAGCATAGAATAAACAGCACAGAATAAACAGCACAGAATATACAGCACAGAATAAACAGCACAGAATATACAGCACAGAATAAATAGCTCAGAATATACAGCACAGAATAAACAGCACAGAATAAACAGCACAGAATAAACAGCACGGAATAAACAGCACAGAATATACTGCACAGAATAAACAGCTCAGAATATACAGCAAAGAATAAACAATACAGAATAAATGTCACAGAATAGTACAGCACAGAATACATTGCACATAATAAACAGTACCGAATAAACAGCAAAGAATAAACAGCACAGATAAACAGCACAGAATAAACAGCACAGATAAACAGCACAGAATAAACAGCATAGAATAAACAACACAGAATAGTACAGCACAGAATAAACAGCACAGAATTACCAGCATAGAATAAACGCACAGAATAGTACAGCACAGAATAAACAGCATAGAATAAAACGCACAGAATAAACAGCAAAGAATAAACAGTTCATAGTAAGCAGCAGAGGATATTGCAGCACAGAATAAACAGCACAGAATTAGCAGCACAGAATAAAGAGCACAGAATAGGACAGCACAGGATAAACAGCACAGAATAAACAGCACAGGATAAACAGCACTGAATAAACAGCACAGAATAAATGGCACAGAATCGTACAGCGCAGAATAAACAGCACAGAATAAACAGCACAGAATAAACAGCACAGAATAAATGGCACAGAGTAAACAGCACAGAATATACAGCACAGAAATACAGCACAGAATATATAGCACAGAATAAACAGCTCAGAATATGCAGCACAGAATAAACAGCACAAAATATACAGCACAGAACAAACAGCACAGAATAAACAGCAAAGAATAAACAGCTCAGAATAAACAGCACAGAATATACAGCACACAATATACAGCACAGAAAAAACTGCACAGAATAAACAGCACAGAATATACAGCACAGAATAAACAGCACAGAATATACAGCAAAGAATAAATAACTCAGTATATACAGCACAGAATAAACAGCACAGAATATACAGCACAGAATAAACAGCTCAGAATATACAGCAAAGAAAAAACAACACAGAATAAATGTCACAGAATAGTACAGCACAGAATAAATTGCACAGAATAAACAGCACAGATAAGCAGCACAGAGTAAACAGCATAGAATAAACAGCACAGATAAGCAGCACAGAGTAAACAGCATAGAATAAACAGCACAGAATAGTACAGCACAGAATAAACAGCATAGAATAAACAGCACCGAATAGTACAGCACAGATTAAACAGCACAGAATAAACCGCACAGAATAAACAGCAAAGAATAAACAGTTCATTATAAGCAGCACAGGGTATTACAGCACAGAATAAACAGCACAGAATTAGCAGCACAGAATAAAGAGCACAGAATAGGGCAGCACAGGATATACAGCACAGAATAAACAGCACAGTATAAACAGCACTGAATAAACAGCACAGAATAAATTGCACAGAACAGTACAGCTCAGAATAAACGGCACAGAATAAACAGCACAGAATAAACAGCACAGAATAAATGGCACAGAGTAAACAGGACAGAATATACAGCACAGAATCAACAGCACAGAATATAAAGCACAGAATAAACCGCACAGAATAAACAGCACAGGATATTACAGCACAGAATAAACAGCACAGAATTAGCAGCACAGAATAAAGAGCACAGAATAGGACAGCACAGGATAAACAGCACAGAATATACATCACAGAATAAATATCTCAGAACATACAGCACAGAATAAACAGCACAGAATAAACAGCACAGAATATACAGCACAGAATAAACAGCACAGAATATACAGCACAGAATAAATAGCTCAGAATTTACAGCACAGAATAAACAGCCCAGAATAAACAGCACAGAAATACAGCACGGAATAAACAGCACAGAATATACAGCACAGAATAAACAGCTCAGAATATGCAGCAAAGAATAAACAACACAGAATAAATGTCACAGAATAGTACAGCACAGAGTACTTTGCACATAATAAACGGTACCGAATAAACAGCACAGAATAAACAGCACAAATAAACAGCACAGAATAAACAGCATAGAATAAACAGCACAGAATAGTACAGCACAGAATAAACAGCACTGAATAAACAGCATAGAATAAACAGCACAGAATAGGACAGCACAGAATAAACAGCATAGAATAAACCGCACAGAATAAACAGCAAAGAATAAACAGTTCATTTTTAGCAGCACAGGATATTACAGCACAGAATAAATAGCACAGAATTAGCAGCACAGAATAAAGAGCACAGAATAGGACAGCACAGGATAAACGGCACTGAATAAACAGCACAGAATAAATGGCACAGAATAATACAGCTCAGAATAAACGGCACAGAAGAAACAGCACAGAATAAACAGCACAGAATAAATGGCACAGAGTAAACAGCACAGAATATACAGCACAGAATACATAGCACAGAATATACAGCACAGAATAAACAGCACATAATATACAGCACAGAATATACATCACAGAATATACAGCAAGAATAAACAGCTCAGAATATGCAGCACAGAATAAACAGCACAAAATATACAGCACAGAAAAAACTGCACAGAATAAACAGCACAGAATATACAGCACAGAATAAACAGCACAGAATATACAGCAAAGAATAAATAACTCAGTATATACAGCACAGAATAAACAGCACAGAATAAACAGCACAGAATATACAGCACAGAATAAACAGCTCAGAATATACAGCAAAGAAAAAACAACACAGAATAAATGTCACAGAATAGTACAGCACAGAATAAATTGCACAGAATAAACAGTACCGAATAAACAGCAAAGAATAGTTCAGCACAGAATAAACAGCACAGAATAAACAGCATAGAATAAACAGCACAGAATAGTACAGCACAGAATAAACAGCATAGAATAAACCGCACACAATAAATAGGAAAGAATAAACAGTTCATTATAAGCAGCACAGAATATTACAGCACAGAATAAACAGCACAGCATTAGCAGCACAGAATAAATAGCTCAGAATATACAGCACAGAATAAACAGCACAGAATAAACAGCACAGAATAAACAGCACAGAATATACAGCACAGAATAAATAGCTCAGAATATACAGCACAGAATAAACAGCACAGAATAAACAGCACAGAATAAACAGCACGGAATAAACAGCACAGAACATACAGCACAGAATAAACAGCTCAGAATATGCAGCAAAGAATAAACAACACAGAATAAATGTCACAGAATAGTACAGCACAGAATACATTGCACATAATAAACAGTACCGAATAAACAGCACAGAATAAACAGCACAGATAAGCAGCACAGAGTAAACAGCATAGAATAAACAGCACAGAATAGTACAGCACAGAATAAACAGCATAGAATTAACAGCACCGAATAGTACAGCACAGATTAAACAGCACAGAATAAACCGCACAGAATAAACAGCAAAGAATAAACAGTTCATTATAAGCAGCACAGGGTATTACAGCACAGAATAAACAGCACAGAATTAGCAGCACAGAATAAAGAGCACAGAATAGGGCAGCACAGGATATACAGCACAGAATAAACAGCACAGTATAAACAGCACTGAATAAACAGCACAGAATAAATTGCACAGAACAGTACAGCTCAGAATAAACGGCACAGAATAAACAGCACAGAATAAACAGCACAGAATAAATGGCACAGAGTAAACAGGACAGAATATACAGCACAGAATCAACAGCACAGAATATAGAGCACAGAATAAACCGCACAGAATAAACAGCACAGGATATTACAGCACAGAATAAACAGCACAGAATTAGCAGCACAGAATAAAGAGCACAGAATAGGACAGCACAGGATAAACAGCACAGAATATACATCACAGAATAAATATCTCAGAACATACAGCACAGAATAAACAGCACAGAATAAACAGCACAGAATATACAGCACAGAATAAACAGCACAGAATATACAGCACAGAATAAATAGCTCAGAATTTACAGCACAGAATAAACAGCCCAGAATAAACAGCACAGAAATACAGCACGGAATAAACAGCACAGAATATACAGCACAGAATAAACAGCTCAGAATATGCAGCAAAGAATAAACAACACAGAATAAATGTCACAGAATAGTACAGCACAGAGTACTTTGCACATAATAAACGGTACCGAATAAACAGCACAGAATAAACAGCACAAATAAACAGCACAGAATAAACAGCATAGAATAAACAGCACAGAATAGTACAGCACAGAATAAACAGCACTGAATAAACAGCATAGAATAAACAGCACAGAATAGGACAGCACAGAATAAACAGCATAGAATAAACCGCACAGAATAAACAGCAAAGAATAAACAGTTCATTTTTAGCAGCACAGGATATTACAGCACAGAATAAACAGCACAGAATTAGCAGCACAGAATATAGAGCACAGAATAAACAGTTCAAAATAAACAGCACTGAATATACAGCACAGAATAAACAGCACAGAATATACAGCACATAATAAATAGCACTGAATATAAAGCCCAGAATAAATAGCACAGAATATACAGCACAGAATAAACAGCTCAGAATATACAGAAAAGAATAAACAACACAGAATAAATGGCACAGAATAGTACAGCACAGAATAAACAGCACAGAATAAACAGCACAGAATAAACAGCATAGAATAAACAGCACAGAATAGTACAGCAGAGAATAAACAGCACAGAATAAACAGCATAGAATAAACAGCACAGAATAGTACAGCACAGAATAAACAGCATAGAATAAAACGCACAGAATAAACAACAGTTCATTATAAGCAGCACAGAATATTACAGCACTGAATAAACAGCACAGAACTAGCCGCAGAGAATAAACAGCACGGAATAGGACAGCACAGGATAAACAGCGCAGAATATACAGCACAGAATAAATAGCTCAGAATATACAGCACAGAATAAACAGCACAGAATAAACGGCACAGAACATACAGCACAGAATAACAGCACAGAATATACAGCACAGAATAAACAGCTCAGAATATACAGGACAGAATAAACAGAACAGAATAAACAGCACAGAATAAACAGCACAGAATAAACAGCACAGAATATACAGCACAGAATAAACAGCTCAGAATATGCAGCATAGAATAAACAGCACAGAATAGTACAGCACAGAATAAACAGCACAGAATAAACAGCATAGAATAAGCAGCACAGAATAGTACAGCACAGAATAAACAGCATAGAATAAACCGCACAGAATAAACAGCAAAGAATAAACAGTTCATTATAAGCAGCACAGGATATTACAGCACAGAATAAACAGAACAGAATTGCAGCACAGAATAAAGAGCACAGAATAGGACAGCACAGGATAAACAGCACAGAATAAACAGCACAGAATCAACAGCACTGAATAAACAGCACAGAAAAAATGGCACAGAGTAAACAGCACAGAATATACAGCACAGAATAAACAGCACAGAATATACAGCACAGAATAAACCGCACAGAATAAACAGCACAGAATATACAGCACAGAATATACAGCACAGAATAAACAGCACTGTATAAACAGCACAGAATAAACAGCACAGAATAAACAGCACAGAATATACAGCACAGAATAAACAGCAGAGAATAAACAGCACAGAATAAACAGCACAGAATAAACAGCACAGAATAAACAGCTCAGAATTAGAAGCACAGAATAAAGAGCACAGAATAGCACAGCACAGGATAAACAGCACAGAATATACAGCACAGAATAAATAGCTCAGAATATACAGCATAGAATAAACAGCACAGAATAAACAGCACAGAATATACAGCACAGAATAAACAGCACAGAATATACAGCACAGAATAAATAGCTCAGAATATACAGCACAGAATAAACAGCACAGAATAAACAGCACAGAATAAACAGCACGGAATAAACAGCACAGAATATACTGCACAGAATAAACAGCTCAGAATATACAGCAAAGAATAAACAATACAGAATAAATGTCACAGAATAGTACAGCACAGAATACATTGCACATAATAAACAGTACCGAATAAACAGCAAAGAATAAACAGCACAGATAAACAGCACAGAATAAACAGCACAGATAAACAGCACAGAATAAACAGCATAGAATAAACAACACAGAATAGTACAGCACAGAATAAACAGCACAGAATTACCAGCATAGAATAAACGCACAGAATAGTACAGCACAGAATAAACAGCATAGAATAAAACGCACAGAATAAACAGCAAAGAATAAACAGTTCATAGTAAGCAGCAGAGGATATTGCAGCACAGAATAAACAGCACAGAATTAGCAGCACAGAATAAAGAGCACAGAATAGGACAGCACAGGATAAACAGCACAGAATAAACAGCACAGGATAAACAGCACTGAATAAACAGCACAGAATAAATGGCACAGAATCGTACAGCGCAGAATAAACAGCACAGAATAAACAGCACAGAATAAACAGCACAGAATAAATGGCACAGAGTAAACAGCACAGAATATACAGCACAGAAATACAGCACAGAATATATAGCACAGAATAAACAGCTCAGAATATGCAGCACAGAATAAACAGCACAAAATATACAGCACAGAACAAACAGCACAGAATAAACAGCAAAGAATAAACAGCTCAGAATAAACAGCACAGAATATACAGCACACAATATACAGCACAGAAAAAACTGCACAGAATAAACAGCACAGAATATACAGCACAGAATAAACAGCACAGAATATACAGCAAAGAATAAATAACTCAGTATATACAGCACAGAATAAACAGCACAGAATATACAGCACAGAATAAACAGCTCAGAATATACAGCAAAGAAAAAACAACACAGAATAAATGTCACAGAATAGTACAGCACAGAATAAATTGCACAGAATAAACAGCACAGATAAGCAGCACAGAGTAAACAGCATAGAATAAACAGCACAGATAAGCAGCACAGAGTAAACAGCATAGAATAAACAGCACAGAATAGTACAGCACAGAATAAACAGCATAGAATAAACAGCACCGAATAGTACAGCACAGATTAAACAGCACAGAATAAACCGCACAGAATAAACAGCAAAGAATAAACAGTTCATTATAAGCAGCACAGGGTATTACAGCACAGAATAAACAGCACAGAATTAGCAGCACAGAATAAAGAGCACAGAATAGGGCAGCACAGGATATACAGCACAGAATAAACAGCACAGTATAAACAGCACTGAATAAACAGCACAGAATAAATTGCACAGAACAGTACAGCTCAGAATAAACGGCACAGAATAAACAGCACAGAATAAACAGCACAGAATAAATGGCACAGAGTAAACAGGACAGAATATACAGCACAGAATCAACAGCACAGAATATAAAGCACAGAATAAACCGCACAGAATAAACAGCACAGGATATTACAGCACAGAATAAACAGCACAGAATTAGCAGCACAGAATAAAGAGCACAGAATAGGACAGCACAGGATAAACAGCACAGAATATACATCACAGAATAAATATCTCAGAACATACAGCACAGAATAAACAGCACAGAATAAACAGCACAGAATATACAGCACAGAATAAACAGCACAGAATATACAGCACAGAATAAATAGCTCAGAATTTACAGCACAGAATAAACAGCCCAGAATAAACAGCACAGAAATACAGCACGGAATAAACAGCACAGAATATACAGCACAGAATAAACAGCTCAGAATATGCAGCAAAGAATAAACAACACAGAATAAATGTCACAGAATAGTACAGCACAGAGTACTTTGCACATAATAAACGGTACCGAATAAACAGCACAGAATAAACAGCACAAATAAACAGCACAGAATAAACAGCATAGAATAAACAGCACAGAATAGTACAGCACAGAATAAACAGCACTGAATAAACAGCATAGAATAAACAGCACAGAATAGGACAGCACAGAATAAACAGCATAGAATAAACCGCACAGAATAAACAGCAAAGAATAAACAGTTCATTTTTAGCAGCACAGGATATTACAGCACAGAATAAATAGCACAGAATTAGCAGCACAGAATAAAGAGCACAGAATAGGACAGCACAGGATAAACGGCACTGAATAAACAGCACAGAATAAATGGCACAGAATAATACAGCTCAGAATAAACGGCACAGAAGAAACAGCACAGAATAAACAGCACAGAATAAATGGCACAGAGTAAACAGCACAGAATATACAGCACAGAATACATAGCACAGAATATACAGCACAGAATAAACAGCACATAATATACAGCACAGAATATACATCACAGAATATACAGCAAGAATAAACAGCTCAGAATATGCAGCACAGAATAAACAGCACAAAATATACAGCACAGAAAAAACTGCACAGAATAAACAGCACAGAATATACAGCACAGAATAAACAGCACAGAATATACAGCAAAGAATAAATAACTCAGTATATACAGCACAGAATAAACAGCACAGAATAAACAGCACAGAATATACAGCACAGAATAAACAGCTCAGAATATACAGCAAAGAAAAAACAACACAGAATAAATGTCACAGAATAGTACAGCACAGAATAAATTGCACAGAATAAACAGTACCGAATAAACAGCAAAGAATAGTTCAGCACAGAATAAACAGCACAGAATAAACAGCATAGAATAAACAGCACAGAATAGTACAGCACAGAATAAACAGCATAGAATAAACCGCACACAATAAATAGGAAAGAATAAACAGTTCATTATAAGCAGCACAGAATATTACAGCACAGAATAAACAGCACAGCATTAGCAGCACAGAATAAATAGCTCAGAATATACAGCACAGAATAAACAGCACAGAATAAACAGCACAGAATAAACAGCACAGAATATACAGCACAGAATAAATAGCTCAGAATATACAGCACAGAATAAACAGCACAGAATAAACAGCACAGAATAAACAGCACGGAATAAACAGCACAGAACATACAGCACAGAATAAACAGCTCAGAATATGCAGCAAAGAATAAACAACACAGAATAAATGTCACAGAATAGTACAGCACAGAATACATTGCACATAATAAACAGTACCGAATAAACAGCACAGAATAAACAGCACAGATAAGCAGCACAGAGTAAACAGCATAGAATAAACAGCACAGAATAGTACAGCACAGAATAAACAGCATAGAATTAACAGCACCGAATAGTACAGCACAGATTAAACAGCACAGAATAAACCGCACAGAATAAACAGCAAAGAATAAACAGTTCATTATAAGCAGCACAGGGTATTACAGCACAGAATAAACAGCACAGAATTAGCAGCACAGAATAAAGAGCACAGAATAGGGCAGCACAGGATATACAGCACAGAATAAACAGCACAGTATAAACAGCACTGAATAAACAGCACAGAATAAATTGCACAGAACAGTACAGCTCAGAATAAACGGCACAGAATAAACAGCACAGAATAAACAGCACAGAATAAATGGCACAGAGTAAACAGGACAGAATATACAGCACAGAATCAACAGCACAGAATAAACAGCACAGAATATACAGCACAGAATAAACAGCACAGAATATACAGCACAGAATAAACAGCACAGAATATACAGCACATAATAAATAGCACAGAATATACAGCCCAGAATAAATAGCACAGAATATACAGCACAGAATAAACAGCTCAGAATTTACAGAAAAGAATAAACAACACAGAATAAATGGCACAGAATAGTACAGCACAGAATAAACAGCACAGAATAAACAGCACAGAATAAACAGCACAGAATAAACAGCACAGAATAAACAGCACAGAATAAACAGCATAGAATAAACAGCACAGAATAGTACAGCAGAGAATAAACAGCACAGAATAAACAGCATAGAATATACAGCACAGAATAGTACAGCACAGAATAAACAGCATAGAATAAACCGCACAGAATAAACAGCAAAGAATAAACAGTTCATTATAAGCAGCACAGAATATTACAGCACTGAATAACCAGCACAGAATTAGCAGCACAGAATAAACAGCACGGAATAGGACAGCACAGGATAAGCAGCGCAGAATATACAGCACAGAATAAATAGCTCAGAATATACAGCACAGAATAAACAGCACAGAATAAACAGCACAGAATATACAGCACAGAATAACAGCACAGAATATACAGCACAGAATAAATAGCTCAGAATATACAGCACAGAATAAACAGAACAGAATAAACAGCACAGAATAAACAGCACAGAATAAACAGCGCAGAATATACAGCACAGAATAAACAGCTCAGAATATACAGCAAAGAATAAACACCACAGAATAAATGTCACAGAATAGTACAGCACAGAATACATTGCACATAATAAACAGTACCGAATAAACAGCACAGAATAAACAGCACAGAATAAACAGCACAGAATAAACAGCATAGAATAAACAGCACAGAATAGTACAGCACAGAATAAACAGCACAGAATAAACAGCATAGAATAAACCGCACAGAATAGAGCAGCACAGAATAAACAGCATAGAATAAACCGCACAGAATAAACAGCACTGAATAAACAGCACAGAATAAATGGCACAGAATCGTACAGCTCAGAATAAACGGCACAGAATAAAAAGCACAGAATAAACAGCACAGAATAAATGGCACAGAGTAAACAGCACAGAATATACAGCGCAGAATAAACAGCAAAGAATATACAGCACAGAATAAACAGCAAAGAATATACAGCACAGAATAAACAGCACAGAATAAACAGCACAGAATAAACAGCGCAGAATATACAGCACAGAATAAATAGCTCAGAATATACAGCACAGAATAAACAGCACAGAATAAACAGCACAGAATAAACAGCACGGAATAAACAGCACAGAACATACAGCACAGAATAAACAGCTCAGAATATGCAGCAAAGAATAAACAACACAGAATAAATGTCACAGAATAGTACAGCACAGAATACATTGCACATAATAAACAGTACCGAATAAACAGCACAGAATAAACAGCACAGATAAGCAGCACAGAGTAAACAGCATAGAATAAACAGCACAGAATAGTACAGCACAGAATAAACAGCATAGAATAAACAGCACCGAATAGTACAGCACAGATTAAACAGCACAGAATAAACCGCACAGAATAAACAGCAAAGAATAAACAGTTCATTATAAGCAGCACAGGGTATTACAGCACAGAATAAACAGCACAGAATTAGCAGCACAGAATAAAGAGCACAGAATAGGGCAGCACAGGATATACAGCACAGAATAAACAGCACAGTATAAACAGCACTGAATAAACAGCACAGAATAAATTGCACAGAACAGTACAGCTCAGAATAAACGGCACAGAATAAACAGCACAGAATAAACAGCACAGAATAAATGGCACAGAGTAAACAGGACAGAATATACAGCACAGAATCAACAGCACAGAATACAGAGCACAGAATAAACCGCACAGAATAAACAGCACAGGATATTACAGCACAGAATAAACAGCACAGAATTAGCAGCACAGAATAAAGAGCACAGAATAGGACAGCACAGGATAAACAGCACAGAATATACATCACAGAATAAATAGCTCAGAACATACAGCACAGAATAAACAGCACAGAATAAAAAGCACAGAATATACAGCACAGAATAAACAGCACAGAATATACAGCACAGAATAAACAGCTCAGAATATGCAGCAAAGAATAAACAACACAGAATAAATGTCACAGAATAGTACAGCACAGAGTACTTTGCACATAATAAACGGTACCGAATAAACAGCACAGAATAAACAGCACAAATAAACAGCACAGAATAAACAGCATAGAATAAACAGCACAGAATAGTACAGCACAGAATAAACAGCACTGAATAAACAGCATAGAATAAACAGCACAGAATAGTACAGCACAGAATAAACAGCATAGAATAAACCGCACAGAATAAACAGCAAAGAATAAACAGTTCATTTTTAGCAGCACAGGATATTACAGCACAGAATAAACAGCACAGAATTAGCAGCACAGAATAAAGAGCACAGAATAGGACAGCACAGGATAAACGGCACTGAATAAACAGCACAGAATAAATGGCACAGAATAGTACAGCTCAGAATAAACGGCACAGAAGAAACAGCACAGAATAAACAGCACAGAATAAATCGCACAGAGTAAACAGCACAGAATATACAGCACAGAATACATAGCACAGAATATACAGCACAGAATAAACAGCACATAATATACAGCACAGAATATACATCACAGAATATACAGCAAGAATAAACAGCTCAGAATATGCAGCACAGAATAAACAGCACAGAATAAACAGCACAGAATATACAGCACAGAATAAACAGCACAGAATAAAAGCACAGAATAAACAGCACAGAATAAATGGCACAGAACAAACAGCACAGATTATAAGCAAAGAATAAACAGCACAGAATAAACAGCTCAGAACAAACAGCACAGAATATACAGCACAGAATAAACAGCTCAGAATATACAGCACAGAATAAACAGCACAAAATATACAGCACAGAATAAACAGCACAGAATAAACAGCACAGAATAAACAGCTCAGAATAAACAGCACAGAATATACAGCACAGAATAAACAGCAAAGAATATACAGCACAGAATAAACAGCACTGATTAAACAGCCCAGGATAAACAGCACAGAATATACAGAACAGAATAAATAGCTCAGAATATACAGCACAGAATAAACAGCACAGAATAAACAGCACAGAATATACAGCACAGAATAAACAGCACAGAATATACAGCACATAATAAATAGCACAGAATATACAGCCCAGAATAAATAGCACAGAATATACAGCACAGAATAAACAGCTCAGAATATACAGAAAAGAATAAACAACACAGAATAAATGGCACAGAATAGTACAGCACAGAATAAATTGCACAGAATAAACTCTACCGAATAAACAGCACAGAATAAACAGCACAGAATAAACAGCACAGAATAAACAGCATAGAATAAACAGCACAGAATAGTACAGCAGAGAATAAACAGCACAGAATAAACAGCATAGAATAAACAGCACAGAATAGTACAGCACAGAATAAACAGCATAGAATAAACCGCACAGAATAAACAGCAAAGAATAAACAGTTCATTATAAGCAGCACAGAATATGACAGCACTGAATAGCAGCACAGAATTAGCAGCACAGAATAAACAGCACGGAATAGGACAGCAGAGGATAAACAGCGCAGAATATACAGCACAGAATAAATAGCTCAGAATATACAGCACAGAATAAGCAGCAAAGAATAAACAGTTCATTTTTAGCAGCACAGGATATTACAGCACAGAATAAACAGCACAGAATTAGCAGCACAGAATAAAGAGCACAGAATAGGACAGCACAGGATAAACAGCACAGAATAGACAGCACAGAATAAACAGCACTGAATAAACAGCACAGAATAAATGGCACAGTATAGTACAGCTCAGAATAAACGGCACAGAATAAACAGCACAGAATAAACAGCACAGAATAAATGGCACAGAGTAAACAGCACAGAATATACAGCACAGAATAAATAGCACAGAATATACAGCACAGAATAAACCGCACATAATAAACAGCACAGAATATACATCACAGAATATACAGCACAGAATAAACAGCTCAGAATATGCAGCACAGAATAAACAGCACAGAATAAACAGCACAGAATATACAGCACAGAATTAACAGCACAGAATAAACAGCACAGAATAAACAGCACAGAATAAACAGCACAGAATAAATGGCACAGAATATACAGCACAGAATAAACAGCACAGAATAAACAGCACAGAATAAATAGCACAGAATATACAGCACAGAATAAACCGCACATAATAAACAGCACAGAATATACATCACAGAATATACAGCACAGAATAAACAGCTCAGAATATGCAGCACAGAATAAACAGCACAGAATAAACAGCACAGAATATACAGCACAGAATAAACAGCACAGAATAAACAGCACAGAATAAACAGCACAGAATAAACAGCACAGAATAAATGGCACAGAATAAACAGCACAGATTATAAGCACAGAATAAACAGCACAGAATAAACAGCTCAGAATAAACAGCACAGAATATACAGCACATTATAAACAGCTCAGAATATACAGCACAGAATAAACAGCACAAAATATACAGCGCAGAATAAAAAGCACAGAATAAACAGCACAGAATTAACAGCTCAGAATAAACAGCACAGAATATACAGCACAGAATAAACAGCACAGAATATACAGAACCGAATAAATAGCTCAGAATATACAGCACAGAATAAACAGCACAGAATAAACAGCACAGAATATACAGCACAGAATAAACAGCACAGAATATACAGCACAGAATAAACAGCACAGAATATACAGCACATAATAAATAGCACAGAATATACAGCCCAGAATAAATAGCACAGAATATACAGCACAGAATAAACAGCTCAGAATATACAGAAAAGAATAAACAACACAGAATAAAGGGCACAGAATAGTACAGCACAGAATAAACAGCACAGAATAAACAGCACAGAATAAACAGCACAGAATAAACAGCACAGAATAAACAGCATAGAATAAACAGCACAGAATAGTACAGCAGAGAATAAACAGCACAGAATAAACAGCATAGAATATACAGCACAGAATAGTACAGCACAGAATAAACAGCATAGAATAAACCGCACAGAATAAACAGCAAAGAATAAACAGTTCATTATAAGCAGCACAGAATATTACAGCACTGAATAACCAGCACAGAATTAGCAGCACAGAATAAACAGCACGGAATAGGACAGCACAGGATAAGCAGCGCTGAATATACAGCACAGAATAAATAGCTCAGAATATACAGCACAGAATAAACAGCACAGAATAAACAGCACAGAATATACAGCACAGAATAACAGCACAGAATATACAGCACAGAATAAATAGCTCAGAATATACAGCACAGAATAAACAGAACAGAATAAACAGCACAGAATAAACAGCACGGAATAAACAGCACAGAATATACAGCACAGAATAAACAGCTCAGAATATACAGCAAAGAATAAACACCACAGAATAAATGTCACAGAATAGTACAGCACAGAATACATTGCACATAATAAACAGTACCGAATAAACAGCACAGAATAAACAGCACAGAATAAACAGCACAGAATAAACAGCATAGAATAAACAGCACAGAATAGTACAGCACAGAATAAACAGCACAGAATAAACAGCATAGAATAAACCGCACAGAATAGAGCAGCACAGAATAAACAGCATAGAATAAACCGCACAGAATAAACAGCACTGAATAAACAGCACAGAATAAATGGCACAGAATCGTACAGCTCAGAATAAACGGCACAGAATAAAAAGCACAGAATAAACAGCACAGAATAAATGGCACAGAGTAAACAGCACAGAATATACAGCACAGAATAAACAGCAAAGAATATACAGCACAGAATAAACAGCAAAGAATATACAGCACAGAATAAACAGCACAGAATAAACAGCACAGAATAAACAGCACAGAATATACAGCACAGAATAAATAGCTCAGAATATACAGCACAGAATAAACAGCACAGAATAAACAGCACAGAATAAACAGCACGGAATAAACAGCACAGAACATACAGCACAGAATAAACAGCTCAGAATATGCAGCAAAGAATAAACAACACAGAATAAATGTCACAGAATAGTACAGCACAGAATACATTGCACATAATAAACAGTACCGAATAAACAGCACAGAATAAACAGCACAGATAAGCAGCACAGAGTAAACAGCATAGAATAAACAGCACAGAATAGTACAGCACAGAATAAACAGCATAGAATAAACAGCACCGAATAGTACAGCACAGATTAAACAGCACAGAATAAACCGCACAGAATAAACAGCAAAGAATAAACAGTTCATTATAAGCAGCACAGGGTATTACAGCACAGAATAAACAGCACAGAATTAGCAGCACAGAATAAAGAGCACAGAATAGGGCAGCACAGGATATACAGCACAGAATAAACAGCACAGTATAAACAGCACTGAATAAACAGCACAGAATAAATTGCACAGAACAGTACAGCTCAGAATAAACGGCACAGAATAAACAGCACAGAATAAACAGCACAGAATAAATGGCACAGAGTAAACAGGACAGAATATACAGCACAGAATCAACAGCACAGAATATAGAGCACAGAATAAACCGCACAGAATAAACAGCACAGGATATTACAGCACAGAATAAACAGCACAGAATTAGCAGCACAGAATAAAGAGCACAGAATAGGACAGCACAGGATAAACAGCACAGAATATACATCACAGAATAAATATCTCAGAACATACAGCACAGAATAAACAGCACAGAATAAACAGCACAGAATATACAGCACAGAATAAACAGCACAGAATATACAGCACAGAATAAATAGCTCAGAATTTACAGCACAGAATAAACAGCCCAGAATAAACAGCACAGAAATACAGCACGGAATAAACAGCACAGAATATACAGCACAGAATAAACAGCTCAGAATATGCAGCAAAGAATAAACAACACAGAATAAATGTCACAGAATAGTACAGCACAGAGTACTTTGCACATAATAAACGGTACCGAATAAACAGCACAGAATAAACAGCACAAATAAACAGCACAGAATAAACAGCATAGAATAAACAGCACAGAATAGTACAGCACAGAATAAACAGCACTGAATAAACAGCATAGAATAAACAGCACAGAATAGTACAGCACAGAATAAACAGCATAGAATAAACCGCACAGAATAAACAGCAAAGAATAAACAGTTCATTTTTAGCAGCACAGGATATTACAGCACAGAATAAACAGCACAGAATTAGCAGCACAGAATAAAGAGCACAGAATAGGACAGCACAGGATAAACGGCACTGAATAAACAGCACAGAATAAATGGCACAGAATAGTACAGCTCAGAATAAACGGCACAGAAGAAACAGCACAGAATAAACAGCACAGAATAAATGGCACAGAGTAAACAGCACAGAATATACAGCACAGAATACATAGCACAGAATATACAGCACAGAATAAACAGCACAGAATATACAGCACAGAATAAACAGCACTGATTAAACAGCCCAGGATAAACAGCACAGAATATACAGAACCGAATAAATAGCTCAGAATATACAGCACAGAATAAACAGCACAGAATAAACAGCACAGAATAAACAGCACAGAATAAACAGCACAGAATATACAGCACATAATAAATAGCACAGAATATACAGCCCAGAATAAATAGCACAGAATATACAGCACAGAATAAACAGCTCAGAATATACAGAAAAGAATAAACAACACAGAATAAATGGCACAGAATAGTAAAGCACAGAATAAACAGCACAGAATAAACAGCACAGAATAAACAGCACAGAATAAACAGCATAGAATAAACAGCACAGAATAGTACAGCAGAGAATAAGCAGCACAGAATAAACAGCATAGAATAAACAGCACAGAATAGTACAGCACAGAATAAACAGCATAGAATAAACTGCACAGAATAAACAGCAAAGAATAAACAGTTCATTATAAGCAGCACAGAATATGACAGCACTGAATAGCAGCACAGAATTAGCAGCACAGAATAAACAGCACGGAATAGGACAGCAGAGGATAAACAGCGCAGAATATACAGCACAGAATAAATAGCTCAGAATATACAGCACAGAATAAGCAGCAAAGAATAAACAGTTCATTTTTAGCAGCACAGGATATTACAGCACAGAATAAACAGCACAGAATTAGCAGCACAGAATAAAGAGCACAGAATAGGACAGCACAGGATAAACAGCACAGAATAGACAGCACAGAATAAACAGCACTGAATAAACAGCACAGAATAAATGGCACAGTATAGTACAGCTCAGAATAAACGGCACAGAATAAACAGCACAGAATAAACAGCACAGAATAAATGGCACAGAGTAAACAGCACAGAATATACAGCACAGAATAAATAGCACAGAATATACAGCACAGAATAAACCGCACATAATAAACAGCACAGAATATACATCACAGAATATACAGCACAGAATAAACAGCTCAGAATATACAGCACAGAATAAACAGCACAGAATAAACAGCACAGAATATACAGCACAGAATTAACAGCACAGAATAAACAGCACAGAATAAACAGCACAGAATAAACAGCACAGAATAAATGGCACAGAATATACAGCACAGAATAAACAGCACAGAATAAACAGCACAGAATAAATAGCACAGAATATACAGCACAGAATAAACCGCACATAATAAACAGCACAGAATATACATCACAGAATATACAGCACAGAATAAACAGCTCAGAATATGCAGCACAGAATAAACAGCACAGAATAAACAGCACAGAATATACAGCACAGAATAAACAGCACAGAATAAACAGCACAGAATAAACAGCACAGAATAAATGGCACAGAATAAACAGCACAGATTATAAACACAGAATAAACAGCACAGAATAAACAGCTCAGAATAAACAGCACAGAATATACAGCACATTATAAACAGCTCAGAATATACAGCACAGAATAAACAGCACAAAATATACAGCGCAGAATAAACAGCACAGAATAAACAGCACAGAATTAACAGCTCAGAATAAACAGCACAGAATATACAGCACAGAATAAACAGCACAGAATATACAGAACCGAATAAATAGCTCAGAATATACAGCACAGAATAAACAGCACAGAATAAACAGCACAGAATATACAGCACAGAATAAACAGCACAGAATATACAGCACAGAATAAACAGCACAGAATATACAGCACATAATAAATAGCACAGAATATACAGCCCAGAATAAATAGCACAGAATATACAGCACAGAATAAACAGCTCAGAATATACAGAAAAGAATAAACAACACAGAATAAATGGCACAGAATAGTACAGCACAGAATAAACAGCACAGAATAAACAGCACAGAATAAACAGCACAGAATAAACAGCACAGAATAAACAGCACAGAATAAACAGCATAGAATAAACAGCACAGAATAGTACAGCAGAGAATAAACAGCACAGAATAAACAGCATAGAATATACAGCACAGAATAGTACAGCACAGAATAAACAGCATAGAATAAACCGCACAGAATAAACAGCAAAGAATAAACAGTTCATTATAAGCAGCACAGAATATTACAGCACTGAATAACCAGCACAGAATTAGCAGCACAGAATAAACAGCACGGAATAGGACAGCACAGGATAAGCAGCGCTGAATATACAGCACAGAATAAATAGCTCAGAATATACAGCACAGAATAAACAGCACAGAATAAACAGCACAGAATATACAGCACAGAATAACAGCACAGAATATACAGCACAGAATAAATAGCTCAGAATATACAGCACAGAATAAACAGAACAGAATAAACAGCACAGAATAAACAGCACGGAATAAACAGCACAGAATATACAGCACAGAATAAACAGCTCAGAATATACAGCAAAGAATAAACACCACAGAATAAATGTCACAGAATAGTACAGCACAGAATACATTGCACATAATAAACAGTACCGAATAAACAGCACAGAATAAACAGCACAGAATAAACAGCACAGAATAAACAGCATAGAATAAACAGCACAGAATAGTACAGCACAGAATAAACAGCACAGAATAAACAGCATAGAATAAACCGCACAGAATAGAGCAGCACAGAATAAACAGCATAGAATAAACCGCACAGAATAAACAGCACTGAATAAACAGCACAGAATAAATGGCACAGAATCGTACAGCTCAGAATAAACGGCACAGAATAAAAAGCACAGAATAAACAGCACAGAATAAATGGCACAGAGTAAACAGCACAGAATATACAGCACAGAATAAACAGCAAAGAATATACAGCACAGAATAAACAGCAAAGAATATACAGCACAGAATAAACAGCACAGAATAAACAGCACAGAATAAACAGCACAGAATATACAGCACAGAATAAATAGCTCAGAATATACAGCACAGAATAAACAGCACAGAATAAACAGCACAGAATAAACAGCACGGAATAAACAGCACAGAACATACAGCACAGAATAAACAGCTCAGAATATGCAGCAAAGAATAAACAACACAGAATAAATGTCACAGAATAGTACAGCACAGAATACATTGCACATAATAAACAGTACCGAATAAACAGCACAGAATAAACAGCACAGATAAGCAGCACAGAGTAAACAGCATAGAATAAACAGCACAGAATAGTACAGCACAGAATAAACAGCATAGAATAAACAGCACCGAATAGTACAGCACAGATTAAACAGCACAGAATAAACCGCACAGAATAAACAGCAAAGAATAAACAGTTCATTATAAGCAGCACAGGGTATTACAGCACAGAATAAACAGCACAGAATTAGCAGCACAGAATAAAGAGCACAGAATAGGGCAGCACAGGATATACAGCACAGAATAAACAGCACAGTATAAACAGCACTGAATAAACAGCACAGAATAAATTGCACAGAACAGTACAGCTCAGAATAAACGGCACAGAATAAACAGCACAGAATAAACAGCACAGAATAAATGGCACAGAGTAAACAGGACAGAATATACAGCACAGAATCAACAGCACAGAATATAGAGCACAGAATAAACCGCACAGAATAAACAGCACAGGATATTACAGCACAGAATAAACAGCACAGAATTAGCAGCACAGAATAAAGAGCACAGAATAGGACAGCACAGGATAAACAGCACAGAATATACATCACAGAATAAATATCTCAGAACATACAGCACAGAATAAACAGCACAGAATAAACAGCACAGAATATACAGCACAGAATAAACAGCACAGAATATACAGCACAGAATAAATAGCTCAGAATTTACAGCACAGAATAAACAGCCCAGAATAAACAGCACAGAAATACAGCACGGAATAAACAGCACAGAATATACAGCACAGAATAAACAGCTCAGAATATGCAGCAAAGAATAAACAACACAGAATAAATGTCACAGAATAGTACAGCACAGAGTACTTTGCACATAATAAACGGTACCGAATAAACAGCACAGAATAAACAGCACAAATAAACAGCACAGAATAAACAGCATAGAATAAACAGCACAGAATAGTACAGCACAGAATAAACAGCACTGAATAAACAGCATAGAATAAACAGCACAGAATAGTACAGCACAGAATAAACAGCATAGAATAAACCGCACAGAATAAACAGCAAAGAATAAACAGTTCATTTTTAGCAGCACAGGATATTACAGCACAGAATAAACAGCACAGAATTAGCAGCACAGAATAAAGAGCACAGAATAGGACAGCACAGGATAAACGGCACTGAATAAACAGCACAGAATAAATGGCACAGAATAGTACAGCTCAGAATAAACGGCACAGAAGAAACAGCACAGAATAAACAGCACAGAATAAATGGCACAGAGTAAACAGCACAGAATATACAGCACAGAATACATAGCACAGAATATACAGCACAGAATAAACAGCACAGAATATACAGCACAGAATAAACAGCACTGATTGAACAGCCCAGGATAAACAGCACAGAATATACAGAACCGAATAAATAGCTCAGAATATACAGCACAGAATAAACAGCACAGAATAAACAGCACAGAATATACAGCACAGAATAAACAGCACAGAATATACAGCACATAATAAATAGCACAGAATATACAGCCCAGAATAAATAGCACAGAATATACAGCACAGAATAAACAGCTCAGAATATACAGAAAAGAATAAACAACACAGAATAAATGGCACAGAATAGTACAGCACAGAATAAATTGCACAGAATAAACTCTACCGAATAAACAGCACAGAATAAACAGCACAGAATAAACAGCACAGAATAAACAGCATAGAATAAACAGCACAGAATAGTACAGCAGAGAATAAACAGCACAGAATAAACAGCATAGAATAAACAGCACAGAATAGTACAGCACAGAATAAACAGCATAGAATAAACCGCACAGAATAAACAGCAAAGAATAAACAGTTCATTATAAGCAGCACAGAATATGACAGCACTGAATAGCAGCACAGAATTAGCAGCACAGAATAAACAGCACGGAATAGGACAGCAGAGGATAAACAGCGCAGAATATACAGCACAGAATAAATAGCTCAGAATATACAGCACAGAATAAGCAGCAAAGAATAAACAGTTCATTTTTAGCAGCACAGGATATTACAGCACAGAATAAACAGCACAGAATTAGCAGCACAGAATAAAGAGCACAGAATAGGACAGCACAGGATAAACAGCACAGAATAGACAGCACAGAATAAACAGCACTGAATAAACAGCACAGAATAAATGGCACAGTATAGTACAGCTCAGAATAAACGGCACAGAATAAACAGCACAGAATAAACAGCACAGAATAAATGGCACAGAGTAAACAGCACAGAATATACAGCACAGAATAAATAGCACAGAATATACAGCACAGAATAAACCGCACATAATAAACAGCACAGAATATACTTCACAGAATATACAGCACAGAATAAACAGCTCAGAATATGTAGCACAGAATAAACAGCACAGAATAAACAGCACAGAATATACAGCACAGAATTAACAGCACAGAATAAACAGCACAGAATAAACAGCACAGAATAAACAGCACAGAATAAATGGCACAGAATATACAGCACAGAATAAACAGCACAGAATAAACAGCACAGAATAAATAGCACAGAATATACAGCACAGAATAAACCGCACATAATAAACAGCACAGAATATACATCACAGAATATACAGCACAGAATAAACAGCTCAGAATATGCAGCACAGAATAAACAGCACAGAATAAACAGCACAGAATATACAGCACAGAATAAACAGCACAGAATAAACAGCACAGAATAAACAGCACAGAATAAACAGCACAGAATAAATGGCACAGAATAAACAGCACAGATTATAAGCACAGAATAAACAGCACAGAATAAACAGCTCAGAATAAACAGCACAGAATATACAGCACATTATAAACAGCTCAGAATATACAGCACAGAATAAACAGCACAAAATATACAGCGCAGAATAAACAGCACAGAATAAACAGCACAGAATTAACAGCTCAGAATAAACAGCACAGAATATACAGCACAGAATAAACAGCACAGAATATACAGAACCGAATAAATAGCTCAGAATATACAGCACAGAATAAACAGCACAGAATAAACAGCACAGAATATACAGCACAGAATAAACAGCACAGAATATACAGCACAGAATAAACAGCACAGAATATACAGCACATAATAAATAGCACAGAATATACAGCCCAGAATAAATAGCACAGAATATACAGCACAGAATAAACAGCTCAGAATATACAGAAAAGAATAAACAACACAGAATAAATGGCACAGAATAGTACAGCACAGAATAAACAGCACAGAATAAACAGCACAGAATAAACAGCACAGAATAAACAGCACAGAATAAACAGCACAGAATAAACAGCATAGAATAAACAGCACAGAATAGTACAGCAGAGAATAAACAGCACAGAATAAACAGCATAGAATATACAGCACAGAATAGTACAGCACAGAATAAACAGCATAGAATAAACCGCACAGAATAAACAGCAAAGAATAAACAGTTCATTATAAGCAGCACAGAATATTACAGCACTGAATAACCAGCACAGAATTAGCAGCACAGAATAAACAGCACGGAATAGGACAGCACAGGATAAGCAGCGCAGAATATACAGCACAGAATAAATAGCTCAGAATATACAGCACAGAATAAACAGCACAGAATAAACAGCACAGAATATACAGCACAGAATAACAGCACAGAATATAGAGCACAGAATAAACAGAACAGAATAAACAGCACAGAATAAACAGCACGGAATAAACAGCACAGAATATACAGCACAGAATAAACAGCTCAGAATATACAGCAAAGAATAAACACCACAGAATAAATGTCACAGAATAGTACAGCACAGAATACATTGCACATAATAAACAGTACCGAATAAACAGCACAGAATAAACAGCACAGAATAAACAGCACAGAATAAACAGCATAGAATAAACAGCACAGAATAGTACAGCACAGAATAAACAGCACAGAATAAACAGCATAGAATAAACCGCACAGAATAGAGCAGCACAGAATAAACAGCATAGAATAAACCGCACAGAATAAACAGCACTGAATAAACAGCACAGAATAAATGGCACAGAATAAAAAGCACAGAATAAACAGCACAGAATAAGCAGCACAGAATAAACAGCACGGAATAAACAGCACAGAACATACAGCACAGAATAAACAGCTCAGAATATGCAGCAAAGAATAAACAACACAGAATAAATGTCACAGAATAGTACAGCACAGAATACATTGCACATAATAAACAGTACCGAATAAACAGCACAGAATAAACAGCACAGATAAGCAGCACAGAGTAAACAGCATAGAATAAACAGCACAGAATAGTACAGCACAGAATAAACAGCATAGAATAAACAGCACCGAATAGTACAGCACAGATTAAACAGCACAGAATAAACCGCACAGAATAAACAGCAAAGAATAAACAGTTCATTATAAGCAGCACAGGGTATTACAGCACAGAATAAACAGCACAGAATTAGCAGCACAGAATAAAGAGCACAGAATAGGGCAGCACAGGATATACAGCACAGAATAAACAGCACAGTATAAACAGCACTGAATAAACAGCACAGAATAAATTGCACAGAACAGTACAGCTCAGAATAAACGGCACAGAATAAACAGCACAGAATAAACAGCACAGAATAAATGGCACAGAGTAAACAGGACAGAATATACAGCACAGAATCAACAGCACAGAATATAGAGCACAGAATAAACCGCACAGAATAAACAGCACAGGATATTACAGCACAGAATAAACAGCACAGAATTAGCAGCACAGAATAAAGAGCACAGAATAGGACAGCACAGGATAAACAGCACAGAATATACATCACAGAAAAAATAGCTCAGAACATACAGCACAGAATAAACAGCACAGAATAAACAGCACAGAATATACAGCACAGAATATACAGCACAGAATAAATAGCTCAGAATTTACAGCACAGAATAAACAGCCCAGAATAAACAGCACAGAAATACAGCACGGAATAAACAGCACAGAATATACAGCACAGAATAAACAGCTCAGAATATGCAGCAAAGAATAAACAACACAGAATAAATGTCACAGAATAGTACAGCACAGAGTACTTTGCACATAATAAACGGTACCGAATAAACAGCACAGAATAAACAGCACAAATAAACAGCACAGAATAAACAGCATAGAATAAACAGCACAGAATAGTACAGCACAGAATAAACAGCACTGAATAAACAGCATAGAATAAACAGCACAGAATAGTACAGCACAGAATAAACAGCATAGAATAAACCGCACAGAATAAACAGCAAAGAATAAACAGTTCATTTTTAGCAGCACAGGATATTACAGCACAGAATAAACAGCACAGAATTAGCAGCACAGAATAAAGAGCACAGAATAGGACAGCACAGGATAAACGGCACTGAATAAACAGCACAGAATAAATGGCACAGAATAGTACAGCTCAGAATAAACGGCACAGAAGAAACAGCACAGAATAAACAGCACAGAATAAATGGCACAGAGTAAACAGCACAGAATATACAGCACAGAATACATAGCACAGAATATACAGCACAGAATAAACAGCACATAATATACAGCACAGAATATACATCACAGAATATACAGCAAGAATAAACAGCTCAGAATATGCAGCACAGAATAAACAGCGCAGAATAAACAGCACAGAATATACAGCACAGAATAAACAGCACAGAATAAACAGCACAGAATAAACAGCACAGAATAAATGGCACAGAACAAACAGCACAGATTATAAGCAAAGAATAAACAGCACAGAATAAACAGCTCAGAATAAACAGCACAGAATATACAGCACAGAATAAACAGCTCAGAATATACAGCACAGAATAAAGAGCACAAAATATACAGCACAGAATAAACAGCACAGAATAAACAGCACAGAATAAACAGCTCAGAATAAACAGCACAGAATATACAGCACAGAATAAACAGCACAGAATATACAGCACAGAATAAACAGCACTGATTAAACAGCCCAGGATAAACAGCACAGAATATACAGAACCGAATAAATAGCTCAGAATATACAGCACCGAATAAACAGCACAGAATAAACAGCACAGAATATACAGCACAGAATAAACAGCACAGAATATACAGCACATAATAAATAGCACAGAATATACAGCCCAGAATAAATAGCACAGAATATACAGCACAGAATAAACAGCTCAGAATATACAGAAAAGAATAAACAACACAGAATAAATGGCACAGAATAGTACAGCACAGAATAAATTGCACAGAATAAACTCTACCGAATAAACAGCACAGAATAAACAGCACAGAATAAACAGCACAGAATAAACAGCATAGAATAAACAGCACAGAATAGTACAGCAGAGAATAAACAGCACAGAATAAACAGCATAGAATAAACAGCACTGAATAGTACAGCACAGAATAAACAGCATAGAATAAACCGCACAGAATAAACAGCAAAGAATAAACAGTTCATTATAAGCAGCACAGAATATGACAGCACTGAATAGCAGCACAGAATTAGCAGCACAGAATAAACAGCACGGAATAGGACAGCAGAGGATAAACAGCGCAGAATATACAGCACAGAATAAATAGCTCAGAATATACAGCACAGAATAAGCAGCAAAGAATAAACAGTTCATTTCTAGCAGCACAGGATATTACAGCACAGAATAAACAGCACAGAATTAGCAGCACAGAATAAAGAGCACAGAATAGGACAGCACAGGATAAACAGCACAGAATAGACAGCACAGAATAAACAGCACTGAATAAACAGCACAGAATAAACAGCACAGAATAAACAGCACAAAATAAATGGCACAGAGTAAACAGCACAGAATATACAGCACAGAATAAATAGCACAGAATATACAGCACAGAATAAACCGCACATAATAAACAGCACAGAATATACTTCACAGAATATACAGCACAGAATAAACAGCTCAGAATATGCAGCACAGAATAAACAGCACAGAATAAACAGCACAGAATATACAGCACAGAATTAACAGCACAGAATAAACAGCACAGAATAAACAGCACAGCATAAACAGCACAGAATAAATGGCACAGAATATACAGCACAGAATAAACAGCACAGAATAAACAGCACAGAATAAATAGCACAGAATATACAGCACAGAATAAACCGCACATAATAAACAGCACAGAATATACATCACAGAATATACATCACAGAATATACAGCAAGAATAAACAGCTCAGAATATGCAGCACAGAATAAACAGTGCAGAATAAACAGCACAGAATATACAGCACAGAATAAACAGCACAGAATAAACAGCACAGAATAAACAGCACAGAATAAATGGCACAGAACAAACAGCACAGATTATAAGCAAAGAATAAACAGCACAGAATAAACAGCTCAGAATAAACAGCACAGAATATACAGCACAGAATAAACAGCTCAGAATATACAGCACAGAATAAACAGCACAAAATATACAGCACAGAATAAACAGCACAGAATAAACAGCACAGAATAAACAGCTCAGAATAAACAGCACAGAATATACAGCACAGAATAAACAGCACAGAATATACAGCACAGAATAAACAGCACTGATTAAACAGCCCAGGATAAACAGCACAGAATATACAGAACCGAATAAATAGCTCAGAATATACAGCACAGAATAAACAGCACAGAATAAACAGCACAGAATATACAGCACAGAATAAACAGCACAGAATATACAGCACATAATAAATAGCACAGAATATACAGCCCAGAATAAATAGCACAGAATATACAGCACAGAATAAACAGCTCAGAATATACAGAAAAGAATAAACAACACAGAATAAATGGCACAGAATAGTACAGCACAGAATAAATTGCACAGAATAAACTCTACCGAATAAACAGCACAGAATAAACAGCACAGAATAAACAGCACAGAATAAACAGCATAGAATAAACAGCACAGAATAGTACAGCAGAGAATAAACAGCACAGAATAAACAGCATAGAATAAACAGCACAGAATAGTACAGCACAGAATAAACAGCATAGAATAAACCGCACAGAATAAACAGCAAAGAATAAACAGTTCATTATAAGCAGCACAGAATATGACAGCACTGAATAGCAGCACAGAATTAGCAGCACAGAATAAACAGCACGGAATAGGACAGCACAGGATAAACAGCGCAGAATATACAGCACAGAATAAATAGCTCAGAATATACAGCACAGAATAAGCAGCAAAGAATAAACAGTTCATTTCTAGCAGCACAGGATATTACAGCACAGAATAAACAGCACAGAATTAGCAGCACAGAATAATGAGCACAGAATAGGACAGCACAGGATAAACAGCACAGAATAGACAGCACAGAATAAACAGCACTGAATAAACAGCACAGAATAAACAGCACAGAATAAACAGCACAAAATAAATGGCACAGAGTAAACAGCACAGAATATACAGCACAGAATAAATAGCACAGAATATACAGCACAGAATAAACCGCACATAATAAACAGCACAGAATATACTTCACAGAATATACAGCACAGAATAAACAGCTCAGAATATGCAGCACAGAATAAACAGCACAGAATAAACAGCACAGAATATACAGCACAGAATTAACAGCACAGAATAAACAGCACAGAATAAACAGCACAGAATAAACAGCACAGAATAAATGGCACAGAATATACAGCACAGAATAAACAGCACAGAATAAACAGCACAGAATAAATAGCACAGAATATACAGCACAGAATAAACCGCACATAATAAACAGCACAGAATATACAGCACAGAATAAACAGCACAGAATAAACAGCACAGAATAAACAGCACAGAATAAACAGCACAGAATAAATGGCACAGAATAAACAGCACAGATTATAAGCACAGAATAAACAGCACAGAATAAACAGCTCAGAATAAACAGCACAGAATATACAGCACATTATAAACAGCTCAGAGTATACAGCACAGAATAAACAGCACAAAATATACAGCGCAGAATAAACAGCACAGAATAAACAGCACAGAATTAACAGCTCAGAATAAACAGCACAGAATATACAGCACAGAATAAACAGCACAGAATATACAGAACCGAATAAATAGCTCAGAATATACAGCACAGAATAAACAGCACAGAATAAACAGCACAGAATATACAGCACAGAATAAACAGCACAGAATATACAGCACAGAATAAACAGCACAGAATATACAGCACATAATAAATAGCACAGAATATACAGCCCAGAATAAATAGCACAGAATATACAGCACAGAATAAACAGCTCAGAATATACAGAAAAGAATAAACAACACAGAATAAATGGCACAGAATAGTACAGCACAGAATAAACAGCACAGAATAAACAGCACAGAATAAACAGCACAGAATAAAAAGCACAGAATAAACAGCACAGAATAAACAGCATAGAATAAACAGCACAGAATAGTACAGCAGAGAATAAACAGCACAGAATAAACAGCATAGAATATACAGCACAGAATAGTACAGCACAGAATAAACAGCACAGAATATACAGCACAGAATTAACAACACAGAATAAACAGCACAGAATAAACAGCACAGAATAAATGGCACAGAATATACAGCACAGAATAAACAGCACAGAATAAACAGCACAGAATAAATAGCACAGAATATACAGCACAGAATAAACCGCACATAATAAACAGCACAGAATATACATCACAGAATATACAGCACAGAATAAACAGCTCAGAATATGCAGCACAGAATAAACAGCACAGAATAAACAGCACAGAATATACAGCACAGAATAAACAGCACAGAATAAACAGCACAGAATAAACAGCACAGAATAAACAGCACAGAATAAATGGCACAGAATAAACAGCACAGATTATAAGCACAGAATAAACAGCACAGAATAAACAGCTCAGAATAAACAGCACAGAATATACAGCACATTATAAACAGCTCAGAATATACAGCACAGAATAAACAGCACAAAATATACAGCGCAGAATAAACAGCACAGAATAAACAGCACAGAATTAACAGCTCAGAATAAACAGCACAGAATATACCGCACAGAATAAACAGCACAGAATATACAGAACCGAATAAATAGCTCAGAATATACAGCACAGAATAAACAGCACAGAATAAACAGCACAGAATATACAGCACAGAATAAACAGCACAGAATATACAGCACAGAATAAACAGCACAGAATATACAGCACATAATAAATAGCACAGAATATACAGCCCAGAATAAATAGCACAGAATATACAGCACAGAATAAACAGCTCAGAATATACAGAAAAGAATAAACAACACAGAATAAATGGCACAGAATAGTACAGCACAGAATAAACAGCACAGAATAAACAGCACAGAATAAACAGCACAGAATAAACAGCACAGAATAAACAGCATAGAATAAACAGCACAGAATAGTACAGCAGAGAATAAACAGCACAGAATAAACAGCATAGAATATACAGCACAGAATAGTACAGCACAGAATAAACAGCATAGAATAAACCGCACAGAATAAACAGCAAAGAATAAACAGTTCATTATAAGCAGCACAGAATATTACAGCACTGAATAACCAGCACAGAATTAGCAGCACAGAATAAACAGCACGGAATAGGACAGCACAGGATAAGCAGCGCAGAATATACAGCACAGAATAAATAGCTCAGAATATACAGCACAGAATAAACAGCACAGAATAAACAGCACAGAATATACAGCACAGAATAACAGCACAGAATATAGAGCACAGAATAAACAGAACAGAATAAACAGCACAGAATAAACAGCACGGAATAAACAGCACAGAATAAACAGCACAGAATAAACAGCTCAGAATATACAGCAAAGAATAAACACCACAGAATAAATGTCACAGAATAGTACAGCACAGAATACATTGCACATAATAAACAGTACCGAATAAACAGCACAGAATAAACAGCACAGAATAAACAGCACAGAATAAACAGCATAGAATAAACAGCACAGAATAGTACAGCACAGAATAAACAGCACAGAATAAACAGCATAGAATAAACCGCACAGAATAGAGCAGCACAGAATAAACAGCATAGAATAAACCGCACAGAATAAACAGCACTGAATAAACAGCACAGAATAAATGGCACAGAATCGTACAGCTCAGAATAAACGGCACAGAATAAAAAGCACAGAATAAACAGCACAGAATAAACAGCACAAAATAAATGGCACAGAGTAAACAGCACAGAATATACAGCACAGAATAAATAGCACAGAATATACAGCACAGAATAAACCGCACATAATAAACAGCACAGAATATACTTCACAGAATATACAGCACAGAATAAACAGCTCAGAATATGCAGCACAGAATAAACAGCACAGAATAAACAGCACAGAATATACAGCACAGAATTAACAGCACAGAATAAACAGCACAGAATAAACAGCACAGCATAAACAGCACAGAATAAATGGCACAGAATATACAGCACAGAATAAACAGCACAGAATAAACAGCACAGAATAAATAGCACAGAATATACAGCACAGAATAAACCGCACATAATAAACAGCACAGAATATACATCACAGAATATACATCACAGAATATACAGCAAGAATAAACAGCTCAGAATATGCAGCACAGAATAAACAGTGCAGAATAAACAGCACAGAATATACAGCACAGAATAAACAGCACAGAATAAACAGCACAGAATAAACAGCACAGAATAAATGGCACAGAACAAACAGCACAGATTATAAGCAAAGAATAAACAGCACAGAATAAACAGCTCAGAATAAACAGCACAGAATATACAGCACAGAATAAACAGCTCAGAATATACAGCACAGAATAAACAGCACAAAATATACAGCACAGAATAAACAGCACAGAATAAACAGCACAGAATAAACAGCTCAGAATAAACAGCACAGAATATACAGCACAGAATAAACAGCACAGAATATACAGCACAGAATAAACAGCACTGATTAAACAGCCCAGGATAAACAGCACAGAATATACAGAACCGAATAAATAGCTCAGAATATACAGCACAGAATAAACAGCACAGAATAAACAGCACAGAATATACAGCACAGAATAAACAGCACAGAATATACAGCACATAATAAATAGCACAGAATATACAGCCCAGAATAAATAGCACAGAATATACAGCACAGAATAAACAGCTCAGAATATACAGAAAAGAATAAACAACACAGAATAAATGGCACAGAATAGTACAGCACAGAATAAATTGCACAGAATAAACTCTACCGAATAAACAGCACAGAATAAACAGCACAGAATAAACAGCACAGAATAAACAGCATAGAATAAACAGCACAGAATAGTACAGCAGAGAATAAACAGCACAGAATAAACAGCATAGAATAAACAGCACAGAATAGTACAGCACAGAATAAACAGCATAGAATAAACCGCACAGAATAAACAGCAAAGAATAAACAGTTCATTATAAGCAGCACAGAATATGACAGCACTGAATAGCAGCACAGAATTAGCAGCACAGAATAAACAGCACGGAATAGGACAGCACAGGATAAACAGCGCAGAATATACAGCACAGAATAAATAGCTCAGAATATACAGCACAGAATAAGCAGCAAAGAATAAACAGTTCATTTCTAGCAGCACAGGATATTACAGCACAGAATAAACAGCACAGAATTAGCAGCACAGAATAATGAGCACAGAATAGGACAGCACAGGATAAACAGCACAGAATAGACAGCACAGAATAAACAGCACTGAATAAACAGCACAGAATAAACAGCACAGAATAAACAGCACAAAATAAATGGCACAGAGTAAACAGCACAGAATATACAGCACAGAATAAATAGCACAGAATATACAGCACAGAATAAACCGCACATAATAAACAGCACAGAATATACTTCACAGAATATACAGCACAGAATAAACAGCTCAGAATATGCAGCACAGAATAAACAGCACAGAATAAACAGCACAGAATATACAGCACAGAATTAACAGCACAGAATAAACAGCACAGAATAAACAGCACAGAATAAACAGCACAGAATAAATGGCACAGAATATACAGCACAGAATAAACAGCACAGAATAAACAGCACAGAATAAATAGCACAGAATATACAGCACAGAATAAACCGCACATAATAAACAGCACAGAATATACATCACAGAATATACAGCACAGAATAAACAGCTCAGAATATGCAGCACAGAATAAACAGCACAGAATAAACATCACAGAATATACAGCACAGAATAAACAGCACAGAATAAACAGCACAGAATAAACAGCACAGAATAAACAGCACAGAATAAATGGCACAGAATAAACAGCACAGATTATAAGCACAGAATAAACAGCACAGAATAAACAGCTCAGAATAAACAGCACAGAATATACAGCACATTATAAACAGCTCAGAGTATACAGCACAGAATAAACAGCACAAAATATACAGCGCAGAATAAACAGCACAGAATAAACAGCACAGAATTAACAGCTCAGAATAAACAGCACAGAATATACAGCACAGAATAAACAGCACAGAATATACAGAACCGAATAAATAGCTCAGAATATACAGCACAGAATAAACAGCACAGAATAAACAGCACAGAATATACAGCACAGAATAAACAGCACAGAATATACAGCACAGAATAAACAGCACAGAATATACAGCACATAATAAATAGCACAGAATATACAGCCCAGAATAAATAGCACAGAATATACAGCACAGAATAAACAGCTCAGAATATACAGAAAAGAATAAACAACACAGAATAAATGGCACAGAATAGTACAGCACAGAATAAACAGCACAGAATAAACAGCACAGAATAAACAGCACAGAATAAAAAGCACAGAATAAACAGCACAGAATAAACAGCATAGAATAAACAGCACAGAATAGTACAGCAGAGAATAAACAGCACAGAATAAACAGCATAGAATATACAGCACAGAATAGTACAGCACAGAATAAACAGCACAGAATATACAGCACAGAATTAACAACACAGAATAAACAGCACAGAATAAACAGCACAGAATAAATGGCACAGAATATACAGCACAGAATAAACAGCACAGAATAAACAGCACAGAATAAATAGCACAGAATATACAGCACAGAATAAACCGCACATAATAAACAGCACAGAATATACATCACAGAATATACAGCACAGAATAAACAGCTCAGAATATGCAGCACAGAATAAACAGCACAGAATAAACAGCACAGAATATACAGCACAGAATAAACAGCACAGAATAAACAGCACAGAATAAACAGCACAGAATAAACAGCACAGAATAAATGGCACAGAATAAACAGCACAGATTATAAGCACAGAATAAACAGCACAGAATAAACAGCTCAGAATAAACAGCACAGAATATACAGCACATTATAAACAGCTCAGAATATACAGCACAGAATAAACAGCACAAAATATACAGCGCAGAATAAACAGCACAGAATAAACAGCACAGAATTAACAGCTCAGAATAAACAGCACAGAATATACCGCACAGAATAAACAGCACAGAATATACAGAACCGAATAAATAGCTCAGAATATACAGCACAGAATAAACAGCACAGAATAAACAGCACAGAATATACAGCACAGAATAAACAGCACAGAATATACAGCACAGAATAAACAGCACAGAATATACAGCACATAATAAATAGCACAGAATATACAGCCCAGAATAAATAGCACAGAATATACAGCACAGAATAAACAGCTCAGAATATACAGAAAAGAATAAACAACACAGAATAAATGGCACAGAATAGTACAGCACAGAATAAACAGCACAGAATAAACAGCACAGAATAAACAGCACAGAATAAACAGCACAGAATAAACAGCATAGAATAAACAGCACAGAATAGTACAGCAGAGAATAAACAGCACAGAATAAACAGCATAGAATATACAGCACAGAATAGTACAGCACAGAATAAACAGCATAGAATAAACCGCACAGAATAAACAGCAAAGAATAAACAGTTCATTATAAGCAGCACAGAATATTACAGCACTGAATAACCAGCACAGAATTAGCAGCACAGAATAAACAGCACGGAATAGGACAGCACAGGATAAGCAGCGCAGAATATACAGCACAGAATAAATAGCTCAGAATATACAGCACAGAATAAACAGCACAGAATAAACAGCACAGAATATACAGCACAGAATAACAGCACAGAATATAGAGCACAGAATAAACAGAACAGAATAAACAGCACAGAATAAACAGCACGGAATAAACAGCACAGAATAAACAGCACAGAATAAACAGCTCAGAATATACAGCAAAGAATAAACACCACAGAATAAATGTCACAGAATAGTACAGCACAGAATACATTGCACATAATAAACAGTACCGAATAAACAGCACAGAATAAACAGCACAGAATAAACAGCACAGAATAAACAGCATAGAATAAACAGCACAGAATAGTACAGCACAGAATAAACAGCACAGAATAAACAGCATAGAATAAACCGCACAGAATAGAGCAGCACAGAATAAACAGCATAGAATAAACCGCACAGAATAAACAGCACTGAATAAACAGCACAGAATAAATGGCACAGAATCGTACAGCTCAGAATAAACGGCACAGAATAAAAAGCACAGAATAAACAGCACAGAATAAACAGCACAGAATAAACAGCACGGAATAAACAGCACAGAACATACAGCACAGAATAAACAGCTCAGAATATGCAGCAAAGAATAAACAACACAGAATAAATGTCACAGAATAGTACAGCACAGAATACATTGCACATAATAAACAGTACCGAATAAACAGCACAGAATAAACAGCACAGATAAGCAGCACAGAGTAAACAGCATAGAATAAACAGCACAGAATAGTACAGCACAGAATAAACAGCATAGAATAAACAGCACCGAATAGTACAGCACAGATTAAACAGCACAGAATAAACCGCACAGAATAAACAGCAAAGAATAAACAGTTCATTATAAGCAGCACAGGGTATTACAGCACAGAATAAACAGCACAGAATTAGCAGCACAGAATAAAGAGCACAGAATAGGGCAGCACAGGATATACAGCACAGAATAAACAGCACAGTATAAACAGCACTGAATAAACAGCACAGAATAAATTGCACAGAACAGTACAGCTCAGAATAAACGGCACAGAATAAACAGCACAGAATAAACAGCACAGAATAAATGGCACAGAGTAAACAGGACAGAATATACAGCACAGAATCAACAGCACAGAATATAGAGCACAGAATAAACCGCACAGAATAAACAGCACAGGATTTTACAGCACAGAATAAACAGCACAGAATTAGCAGCACAGAATAAAGAGCACAGAATAGGACAGCACAGGATAAACAGCACAGAATATACATCACAGAAAAAATAGCTCAGAACATACAGCACAGAATAAACAGCACAGAATAAACAGCACAGAATATACAGCACAGAATAAACAGCACAGAATATACAGCACAGAATAAATAGCTCAGAATTTACAGCACAGAATAAACAGCCCAGAATAAACAGCACAGAAATACAGCACGGAATAAACAGCACAGAATATACAGCACAGAATAAACAGCTCAGAATATGCAGCAAAGAATAAACAACACAGAATAAATGTCACAGAATAGTACAGCACAGAGTACTTTGCACATAATAAACGGTACCGAATAAACAGCACAGAATAAACAGCACAAATAAACAGCACAGAATAAACAGCATAGAATAAACAGCACAGAATAGTACAGCACAGAATAAACAGCACTGAATAAACAGCATAGAATAAACAGCACAGAATAGTACAGCACAGAATAAACAGCATAGAATAAACCGCACAGAATAAACAGCAAAGAATAAACAGTTCATTTTTAGCAGCACAGGATATTACAGCACAGAATAAACAGCACAGAATTAGCAGCACAGAATAAAGAGCACAGAATAGGACAGCACAGGATAAACGGCACTGAATAAACAGCACAGAACAAATGGCACCGAATAGTACAGCTCAGAATAAACGGCACAGAAGAAACAGCACAGAATAAACAGCACAGAATAAATGGCACAGAGTAAACAGCACAGAATATACAGCACAGAATACATAGCACAGAATATACAGCACAGAATAAACAGCACATAATATACAGCACAGAATATACATCACAGAATATACAGCAAGAATAAACAGCTCAGAATATGCAGCACAGAATAAACAGCACAGAATAAACAGCACAGAATATACAGCACAGAATAAACAGCACAGAATAAACAGCACAGAATAAACAGCACAGAATAAATGGCACAGAACAAACAGCACAGATTATAAGCAAAGAATAAACAGCACAGAATAAACAGCTCAGAATAAACAGCACAGAATATACAGCACAGAATAAACAGCTCAGAATATACAGCACAGAATAAACAGCACAAAATATACAGCACAGAATAAACAGCACAGAATAAACAGCACAGAATAAACAGCTCAGAATAAACAGCACAGAATATACAGCACAGAATAAACAGCACAGAATATACAGCACAGAATAAACAGCACTGATTAAACAGCCCAGGATAAACAGCACAGAATATACAGAACCGAATAAATAGCTCAGAATATACAGCACAGAATAAACAGCACAGAATAAACAGCACAGAATATACAGCACAGAATAAACAGCACAGAATATACAGCACATAATAAATAGCACAGAATATACAGCCCAGAATAAATAGCACAGAATATACAGCACAGAATAAACAGCTCAGAATATACAGAAAAGAATAAACAACACAGAATAAATGGCACAGAATAGTACAGCACAGAATAAATTGCACAGAATAAACTCTACCGAATAAACAGCACAGAATAAACAGCACAGAATAAACAGCACAGAATAAACAGCATAGAATAAACAGCACAGAATAGTACAGCAGAGAATAAACAGCACAGAATAAACAGCATAGAATAAACAGCACAGAATAGTACAGCACAGAATAAACAGCATAGAATAAACCGCACAGAATAAACAGCAAAGAATAAACAGTTCATTATAAGCAGCACAGAATATGACAGCACTGAATAGCAGCACAGAATTAGCAGCACAGAATAAACAGCACGGAATAGGACAGCACAGGATAAACAGCGCAGAATATACAGCACAGAATAAATAGCTCAGAATATACAGCACAGAATAAGCAGCAAAGAATAAACAGTTCATTTCTAGCAGCACAGGATATTACAGCACAGAATAAACAGCACAGAATTAGCAGCACAGAATAAAGAGCACAGAATAGGACAGCACAGGATAAACAGCACAGAATAGACAGCACAGAATAAACAGCACTGAATAAACAGCTCAGAATATGCAGCACAGAATAAACAGCACAGAATAAACAGGACAGAATATACAGCACAGAATCAACAGCACAGAATATAGAGCACAGAATAAACCGCACAGAATAAACAGCACAGGATATTACAGCACAGAATAAACAGCACAGAATTAGCAGCACAGAATAAAGAGCACAGAATAGGACAGCACAGGATAAACAGCACAGAATATACATCACAGAAAAAATAGCTCAGAACATACAGCACAGAATAAACAGCACAGAATAAACAGCACAGAATATACAGCACAGAATAAACAGCACAGAATATACAGCACAGAATAAATAGCTCAGAATTTACAGCACAGAATAAACAGCCCAGAATAAACAGCACAGAAATACAGCACGGAATAAACAGCACAGAATATACAGCACAGAATAAACAGCTCAGAATATGCAGCAAAGAATAAACAACACAGAATAAATGTCACAGAATAGTACAGCACAGAGTACTTTGCACATAATAAACGGTACCGAATAAACAGCACAGAATAAACAGCACAAATAAACAGCACAGAATAAACAGCATAGAATAAACAGCACAGAATAGTACAGCACAGAATAAACAGCACTGAATAAACAGCATAGAATAAACAGCACAGAATAGTACAGCACAGAATAAACAGCATAGAATAAACCGCACAGAATAAACAGCAAAGAATAAACAGTTCATTTTTAGCAGCACAGGATATTACAGCACAGAATAAACAGCACAGAATTAGCAGCACAGAATAAAGAGCACAGAATAGGACAGCACAGGATAAACGGCACTGAATAAACAGCACAGAATAAATGGCACCGAATAGTACAGCTCAGAATAAACGGCACAGAAGAAACAGCACAGAATAAACAGCACAGAATAAATGGCACAGAGTAAACAGCACAGAATATACAGCACAGAATACATAGCACAGAATATACAGCACAGAATAAACAGCACATAATATACAGCACAGAATATACATCACAGAATATACAGCAAGAATAAACAGCTCAGAATATGCAGCACAGAATAAACAGCACAGAATAAACAGCACAGAATATACAGCACAGAATAAACAGCACAGAATAAACAGCACAGAATAAACAGCACAGAATAAATGGCACAGAACAAACAGCACAGATTATAAGCAAAGAATAAACAGCACAGAATAAACAGCTCAGAATAAACAGCACAGAATATACAGCACAGAATAAACAGCTCAGAATATACAGCACAGAATAAACAGCACAAAATATACAGCACAGAATAAACAGCACAGAATAAACAGCACAGAATAAACAGCTCAGAATAAACAGCACAGAATATACAGCACAGAATAAACAGCACAGAATATACAGCACAGAATAAACAGCACTGATTAAACAGCCCAGGATAAACAGCACAGAATATACAGAACCGAATAAATAGCTCAGAATATACAGCACAGAATAAACAGCACAGAATAAACAGCACAGAATATACAGCACAGAATAAACAGCACAGAATATACAGCACATAATAAATAGCACAGAATATACAGCCCAGAATAAATAGCACAGAATATACAGCACAGAATAAACAGCTCAGAATATACAGAAAAGAATAAACAACACAGAATAAATGGCACAGAATAGTACAGCACAGAATAAATTGCACAGAATAAACTCTACCGAATAAACAGCACAGAATAAACAGCACAGAATAAACAGCACAGAATAAACAGCATAGAATAAACAGCACAGAATAGTACAGCAGAGAATAAACAGCACAGAATAAACAGCATAGAATAAACAGCACAGAATAGTACAGCACAGAATAAACAGCATAGAATAAACCGCACAGAATAAACAGCAAAGAATAAACAGTTCATTATAAGCAGCACAGAATATGACAGCACTGAATAGCAGCACAGAATTAGCAGCACAGAATAAACAGCACGGAATAGGACAGCACAGGATAAACAGCGCAGAATATACAGCACAGAATAAATAGCTCAGAATATACAGCACAGAATAAGCAGCAAAGAATAAACAGTTCATTTCTAGCAGCACAGGATATTACAGCACAGAATAAACAGCACAGAATTAGCAGCACAGAATAAAGAGCACAGAATAGGACAGCACAGGATAAACAGCACAGAATAGACAGCACAGAATAAACAGCACTGAATAAACAGCACAGAATAAACAGCACAGAATAAACAGCACAAAATAAATGGCACAGAGTAAACAGCACAGAATATACAGCACAGAATAAATAGCACAGAATATACAGCACAGAATAAACCGCACATAATAAACAGCACAGAATATACTTCACAGAATATACAGCACAGAATAAACAGCTCAGAATATGCAGCACAGAATAAACAGCACAGAATAAACAGCACAGAATATACAGCACAGAATTAACAGCACAGAATAAACAGCACAGAATAAACAGCACAGAATAAACAGCACAGAATAAATGGCACAGAATATACAGCACAGAATAAACAGCACAGAATAAACAGCACAGAATAAATAGCACAGAATATACAGCACAGAATAAACCGCACATAATAAACAGCACAGAATATACATCACAGAATATACAGCACAGAATAAACAGCTCAGAATATGCAGCACAGAATAAACAGCACAGAATAAACAGCACAGAATATACAGCACAGAATAAACAGCACAGAATAAACAGCACAGAATAAACAGCACAGAATAAACAGCACAGAATAAATGGCACAGAATAAACAGCACAGATTATAAGCACAGAATAAACAGCACAGAATAAACAGCTCAGAATAAACAGCACAGAATATACAGCACATTATAAACAGCTCAGAATATACAGGACAGAATAAACAGCACAAAATATACAGCGCAGAATAAACAGCACAGAATAAACAGCACAGAATTAACAGCTCAGAATAAACAGCACAGAATATACAGCACAGAATAAACAGCACAGAATATACAGAACCGAATAAATAGCTCAGAATATACAGCACAGAATAAACAGCACAGAATAAACAGCACAGAATATACAGCACAGAATAAACAGCACAGAATATACAGCACAGTATAAACAGCACAGAATATACAGCACATAATAAATAGCACAGAATATACAGCCCAGAATAAATAGCACAGAATATACAGCACAGAATAAACAGCTCAGAATATACAGAAAAGAATAAACAACACAGAATAAATGGCACAGAATAGTACAGCACAGAATAAACAGCACAGAATAAACAGCACAGAATAAACAGCACAGAATAAACAGCACAGAATAAACAGCACAGAATAAACAGCATAGAATAAACAGCACAGAATAGTACAGCAGAGAATAAACAGCACAGAATAAACAGCATAGAATATACAGCACAGAATAGTACAGCACAGAATAAACAGCATAGAATAAACCGCACAGAATAAACAGCAAAGAATAAACAGTTCATTATAAGCAGCACAGAATATTACAGCACTGAATAACCAGCACAGAATTAGCAGCACAGAATAAACAGCACGGAATAGGACAGCACAGGATAAGCAGCGCAGAATATACAGCACAGAATAAATAGCTCAGAATATACAGCACAGAATAAACGGCACAGAATAAACAGCACAGAATATACAGCACAGAATAACAGCACAGATTATACAGCACAGAATAAATAGCTCAGAATATACAGCACAGAATAAACAGAACAGAATAAACAGCACAGAATAAACAGCACGGAATAAACAGCACAGAATATACAGCACAGAATAAACAGCTCAGAATATACAGCAAAGAATAAACACCACAGAATAAATGTCACAGAATAGTACAGCACAGAATACATTGCACATAATAAACAGTACCGAATAAACAGCACAGAATAAACAGCACAGAATAAACAGCACAGAATAAATAGCATAGAATAAACAGCACAGAATAGTACAGCACAGAATAAACAGCACAGAATAAACAGCATAGAATAAACCGCACAGAATAGAGCAGCACAGAATAAACAGCATAGAATAAACCGCACAGAATAAACAGCAAAGAATAAACAGTTCATTATAAGCAGCACAGAATATTACAGCAGAGAATAAACAGCACAGAATTAGCAGCACAGAATAAAGAGCACAGGATAGCACAGCACAGGATAAACAGCACGGAATAAACAGCACAGAATAAACAGCACTGAATAAACAGCACAGAATAAATGGCACAGAATCGTACAGCTCAGAATAAACGGCACAGAATAAAAAGCACAGAATAAACAGCACAGAATAAATGGCACAGAGTAAACAGCACAGAATATACAGCACAGAATAATCAGCAAAGAATATACAGCACAGAATAAACCGCTCAGAATAAACAGCACAGAATATACAGTACAGAATATACAGCACAGAATAAACTGCTCAGAATATGCAGCACAGAATAAACAGCACAGAATAAACAGCACAGAATATACAGCACAGAATAAACAGCACAGAATAAACAGCACAGAATAAATGGCACAGAATAAACAGCACAGATTATACAGCACTGAATAAACAGCACAGAATAAACTGCTCAGAATAAACAGCACAGAACATACAGCACAGAATAAACAGCTCAGAATATACAGCACAGAATAAGCAGCACAAAATATACAGCACCGAATAAACAGCACAGAATAAACAGCACAGAATAAACAGCTCAGAATAAACAGCACAGAATATACAGCACAGAATAAACAGCACAGAATATACAGCACAGAATAAACAGCACTGAATAAACAGCCCAGAATAAACAGCACAGAATATACAGCACAGACTAAATAGCTCAGAATATACAGCACAGAATAAACAGCACAGAATAAACAGCACAGAATATACAGCACAGAATATACAGCACAGAATATACAGCACAGAATAAATAGCTCAGTATATACAGCACAGAATAAACAGCACAGAATATACAGCACAGAATATACAGCACAGAATATACAGCACAGAATAAATAGCTCAGTATATACATCACAGAATATACAGCACAGAATGAACAGCTCAGAATATACAGCAAGGAATAAACATCACAGAATAAATGTCACAGAATAGTACAGCACAGAATAAATTGCACAGAATAAACAGTACCGAATAAACAGCACAGAATAAACAGCATAGAATAAACAGCACAGAATAGTACAGCAGAGAATAAACAGCACAGAATAAACAGCATAGAATAAACAGCACAGAATAGTACAGCACAGAATAAACAGCATAGAATAAACCGCACAGAATAAACAACAAAGAATAAACAGTTCATTATAAGCAGCACTGAATATTACAGCACAGAATAAACAGCACAGAATTAGCAGCACAGAATAAACAGCACAGAACAGGACAGCACAGGATAAACAGCACAGATTATCAGCACAGAATAAACAGCACTGAATAAACAGCACTGAATAGTACAGCACAGAATAAATGGCACAGAACCGTACAGCACAATATACGGCTCAGAGTAAACAGCACAGAATATACAGCACAGAATAAACAGCACAGAATCAACAGCTCAGAATAAACAGCGCAGAATATACAGCAAAGAATAAATGTCACAGAATAGTACAGCACAGAATAAATTGCACTGAATAAACAGCACAGAATAAACAGCACAGAATAAACAGCACAGAATAAATAGCACAGAATAAACAGCGCAGTCTCAACTGTACAGAATAGTGAAGCACAGAAAATGATGGTAGAGTCATCCTGACACACAATGCCATTCGGCCCATCGATGCTACCGGCTTTGGAGAAGACCATTCCAGTTCTTTCCACACCTCTGATCTTTCTTTCTGGCCCACTGGTCTCCTTTTCTCCCTTGCACTATCCCACCCCCCTCACTGCCACACCACCCCTCTCACTGCCATTCCTGTGCCCCTAGGAACCACCCTCACCCCCCTTCACTTCCACTATCTCCATTTTCCCTCCTTTCCCCTTGATTCCCTCCCTTCCTGAACCATGAGCTCACATCTTGCTCCAGTTCCCCTCCTCCCACGCCCTCTCCGAGTCTGGTTGGCTCACCTCCTGCTCCCTCAATCCCATTCCCGGGAAACTACCGATCCCCCAACATCGTCCCCCGGGAGTGGGACAAGAGGCCCCCAGCTTCCTGCTTTGTGGGGGGCGAGGCTGCTGCCAACAAAACCCACTAGTGTGCGTTTCCCATCTCCCCTTTCCTTTTACCTCGCGAATCCTCCCCCCTCTATCCTGGAATTCCGTGTTTCCAGCCGGGTTCCCCGCCTGCCTCAGGAGTGAATCGGAAAGTCACCGATCACATCCTGTGTGACTGTGACAGAGGTAAACTTTTCCCTCCTCGTCTCCCTCGACCCCTCCACCTCCTTTCACACGGTCGACCAGACCATCTTCCTCCAACATCTCTCCCGCTCTCCACCATCTGGGCAGGACCGCACTCACCTGGTCCCTCCTTACCTGTCCAATCATAGCCAGAGAGTCTCTGGCAATGGCTTCTCTTCCTGCCCCCACACTCTTACCTCTGGTGTCCCCCAACCATCAGCCCTCGGCCCCCTCCCAATTACCCCTCGAGAGGCAGCCCCCCCCTGCAGCATTATCCAAAAGCACGGTGTTAGTATTCATGGTGCTGACATCCCACCTCTCCCTCACCTCCACTCTCCCAACTGGCGCTAGATTATCACATCGCTGATCCCACATCCGCCACTTTAGGGAAAGACTGAGCTGCTCACCCTCGGTCCTGCCACAAACTGATCCCCCGGCTAACAGCTCCGCCCCTCTCCCCTGCCCATTTCAATCAGATTGTACCAGTCCCTTCGCCACTTTGGTGCCACATTTTAACCCTCAGGTGAGCTCATGACCTGGTAACTGTGCCACACAAACAGGGCTTCCTGCACTCACTGCAGAGACAGCAGCTCACCATCAGAAACAGCTCAACAAGCCCAACACTATCCTGACCGCACACCGATCTCCAGCCCTTACTCCACTCCCAGTTGCACCAGAGCTACATCTGGATCCAGCCCCTACAACCCTCCCTATCTCTGTAATCTCCTCCAGCCCCTACACCCCTCCCTATCTCTGTAATCTCCTCCAGCCCCTACACCCCTCCCTATCTCTGTAACCTCCTCCAGTCCCTACAACACTCCCTATCTCTGTAACCTCCTCCAGCCCCTACACCCCTCCCTACCTCTGTAATCTCCGCAAGCCCCTACACCCCTCCCTATCTCTGTAACCTCCTCCAGCCCTTACATGCCTCCCTATCTCTGTAACCTCCTCCAGGCCCTACACCCCTCCCTATCTCTGTAACCTCCTCCAGCCCCTACAACCCACCCTATCTCTGAAACCTCCTCCAGCCCCTAGAACACTCCCTATCTCTGTAACCTCCTCCAGCCCCTACACCCCTCCCTATCTCTGTAAACTGCTCCAGCCCCTACAATCCTCAATATCCCTGTAACATCCTCCAGCCTCTACATCCCTCCCTATCTCTGTAACCTCCGCCAGCCCCTACAAACCTCCCTATCTCTGTAACCTCCACCAGCCTCTACAACCCTCCCTATCTCTGTAACCTCCTCCAGCCCCCACACTGCTCCCTATTTCTGTAACCTTCTCCAGCCCCCACAACACTCCCTATCTCTGTAACCTCCTCCAGCTCCTACAACCCTCCCTATCTCTGTAACCTCCTCCAGCCCCTACACCCCTCCCTATCTCCGTAACCTCCTCCAGCCCCTACAACCCTCCCTATCTCTGTAACGTCCTCCAGCCCCTACACCCCTCCCTATCTCTGTAATCTCCTCCAGCCCCTACACCCCTCCCTATCTCTGTAACCTCCTCCAGCCCTTACACGCCTCCCTATCTCTGTAACCTCCTCCAGGCCTTACACCCCTCCCTATCTCTGTAACCTCCTCCAGCCCCTACAACCCACCCTATCTCTGAAACCTCCTCCAGCCCCTAGAACACTCCCTATCTCTGTAACCTCCCCCAGCCCCTACACCCCTCCCTATCTCTGTAAACTGCTCCAGCCCCTACAATCCTCAATATCCCTGTAACATCCTCCAGCCTCTACATCCCTCCCTATCTCTGTAACCTCCGCCAGCCCCTACAAACCTCCCTATCTCTGTAACCTCCACCAGCCTCTACAACCCTCCCTATCTCTGTAACCTCCTCCAGCCCCCACACTGCTCCCTATTTCTGTAACCTTCTCCAGCCCCCACAACCCTCCCTATCTCTGTAACATCCACCAGGCCCTACAACCCTCCCTATCTCTGTAACCTCCTCCGGACCCTCAACCCTACCTATCTATGTAATCTTCTCCAGGACCTTCACTCCTCCCTATCTCTGTAACCTCCTCCAGCCCCTACAACCTTCCCAATCTCTGTAAACATCCCCAGCCCCTACAACCCTCCCTATCACTGTGACCTCCTCCAGTTCCTACAACCCTCCCTGTCAATGCAACCTCTTCCAGCCACTACAACCCTCCCTATCTCTGTAACCTCCTCCAGCCCCTACACACCTCCCTATCTCTGTAATCTCCTCCAGACCCTCAACCCACCCTATCTCTGTAACCTCCTCCAGCTCCTACACCCCCCCCATCTCTGTAACCTCCTCCGGACCCTACAACCCTCCCTATCTCTGTAACCTCCTCCAGCCCCTACAACCCTCCCTATCTCTGTAACCTCCTCCAGCCCCTACAGCCCTCCCTATTTCTGTAAACTCCTCCAGCCCGTACAACCCTCCCTATCTCTGAAACCTCCTCCAGTCCCTACAACACTCCCTATCTCAGTAAACTCCTCCAGCCTCTACAACCCTCCCTATCTCTGTAGCCTCCTCCAGTCACTACATCCCTCCCTATCTCTGTATCGTCCTCCAGCCCCTACAACCCTCCCTATCTCTATAACCTCCTCCAGTCCCTACAACCCTCCCTATCTCTGTAACCTCCTCCAGCTCCAACAACCCTCCCTATATCAGTAACCTCCACCAGGCCCTACAGCCCTCCCTATCTCTGTAACCTCCTCCAGACCCTTAGCCCTCCCTATCAACGTAATCTCCTCCAGGCCCTTCACCCCTCCCTATCTATGTAACCTCTTCCAGCCCCTACAACCCTCCCTAACTCTGTAAACATCCCCAGCCCCTACAATCCTCCCTATCTCTGTAGCCTCCTCCAGTCACTAGATCCCTCCCTATCTCTGTATCCTCCTCCAGCCCCTACAACCCTCCCTATCTCTGTAACCTCCTCCAGCCCCTACAACACTCCCTATCTCTGTAACTTCCTCCAGCCTCTACAACCCTCCCTATCTCAGTAGCCTCCTCCAGTCACTGCATCCCTCCCTATCCGTGTATCATCCTCCAGCCCCTACAAGCCTCCCTATCTCAGTAGCCTCCTCCAGTCACTAGATCCCTCCCTATCTCTGTATCCTCCTCCAGCCCCTACAACCCTCCCTATCTCTGTAACCTCCTCCAGCCCCTACAACACTCTCTATCTCTGTAACCTCCTCCAGCCTCTACAACCCTCCCTATCTCAGTAGCCTCCTCCAGTCACTACATCCCTCCCTATCTCTGTATCATCCTCCAGCCCCTACAACCCTCCCTATTTGTATAACCTCCTCCAGTCCCTACAACCCTCCCTATCTCTGTAACCTCCTCCAGCTCCTACAACCCTCCCTATCTCTGTAACACCCACCAGGACCTACAACCCTCACTATCTCTGTAACCTCCTCCAGCTCCTACAGCCCTCCATATCTCTGTAACCTCCTCCAGACCCTCAACCCTCCCTATCTCTGTAACCTCCCCCTGCCCCTACAACTCTACCTATCTCTGTAACCTCCTCCAGCCCCTACACCCCTCCCTATCTCTGTAACCTCCTCCAGCCCCTACAACCCTCCCTATCTCTGTAACCTCCTCCAGCCCCTACACCCCTCCCTATCTCTGTAACCTCCTTTAGCCCCTACACCCCTCCCTATCTCTGTAACCTCCTCCAGCCCCTACAACCCTCCCTATCAATGTAATCTCCTCCAGGACCTTCACCCCTCCCTATCTCTGTAACCTCCTCCAGCCCCTTCAACCTTCCCTATCTCTGTAAACACCCCCAGCCCCTACAACCCTCCCTATCACTGTGACCTCCTCCAGTTCCTACAACCCTCCCTGTCAATGCAACCTCTTCCAGCCCCTACAACCCTCCCTATCTCTGTAACCTCCTCCAGTCCCTACACCCCTCCCTATCTTTGTAACCTCCTCCAGCCCCTACAACTCTCCCTATCTCTGTAACCTCCTCCAGCCCCTACACCCCTCCCTATCTCTGTAACCTCCTCCAGTCCCTACAACCCTCCCTATCTCTGTAACCTCCTCCAGCCCCTACAACCCTCCGACATCTCTGTAACCTCCTCCAGCCCCTACAACCCTCCCTATGTCAGTTACCTCCTCCAGCCCCTACACCCCTCCCTATCTCTGTAACCTCCTCCAGCCCCTACACCCCTCCCTATCTCTGTAACCTCCTCCAGCCCCTACAACCCTCCGACATCTCTGTAACCTCCTCCAGTCCCTACAACCCTCCCTATCTCTGTAACCTCCTCCAGCCCCTACAACCCTCCGACATCTCTGTAACCTCCTCCAGCCCCTACACCCCTCCCTATCTCTGTAACCTCCTCCAGCCCCTACACCCCTCCCTATCTCTGTAACCTCCTCCAGCCCCTACAACCCCCCGACATCTCTGTAACCTCCTCCAGCCCCTACACCCCTCCCTATCTCTGTAACCTCCTCCAGCCCCTGCAACCCTTCCTATCTCTGTAACCTCCCCAGCCCCTACATCCCTCCGAGATCTCTGCGCTCCTCCAATTCCAGCCTCTTGAGTATCCCCCAATTCCCATTGTTCCACCATCGGCGGCCGTGCCTTCAGCTGTCTGGGGTCCCTGAGCTCTGGGATTCCCTCCCTAGACCCTCTCTGCCTCTCCTTTCTCTTTTAAGGCTTTACTTAAACTGTCCATCCAACAGCCGGTCTTTTCCAGTTTCCCTAACTCGAGTTGAGTTTTGTTCCTGTGTATCACATTCAGCATGTTGTGCAATGTTGTTGCTGTGTGAGTGTTTGGTCCCTGGAATTGGAAGGACTATGTACGTGTGGGGTTTTGGAATAACTGTGATCTCTCCACACTAGGCCATCAATTTGCTGAGTGGATTGGATGGAGATCTGAGCTTTGCGTGTTGCTCTGGGAGTCAGGTTATGCCATGTAGTAACTGTTGCTTCATGACTCAGCCTGTCAATATGCAAATAGTCGGTGAGGATGCTAACAATGAGCCCAGTGGTAGCGGGTGGCTGCCTGCGATGTTCCACTGCCCAGTCAGCAGTCTGACATTCACATTCCCACCCTAAACCTGTCACAGTAGCACACTGATTCCTCCCACCACACTGAGACCACTCTCTCTCTCTCCCACCACACTGAGATCACTCTCTCTCTCTCTCCCACCACACTGAGATCACTCTCTTTCTCTCTCTCCCACCACACTGAGATCACTCTCTCTCCCTCCACACTGAGACCACTCTCTCTCTCCCTCCACACTGAGTCCACTCTCTCTCTCTCTCCCTCCACACTGAGATCACTCTCTCTCTCTCTCCCTCCACACTGAGATCACTCTCTCTCTCTCTCCCTCCACACTGAGATCACTCTCTCTCTCCCTCCACACTGAGATCACTCTCTCTCTCTCCACACTGAGATCACTCTCTCTCTCTCTCTCTCCCTCCACACTGAGATCACTCTCTTTCTCTCTCCACACTGAGATCACTCTCTCTCTCTCTCTCTCCCTCCACACTGAGATCACTCTCTCTCTCCCTCCACACTGAGATCACTCTCTCTCTCTCCACACTGAGATCACTCTCTCTCTCCCTCGACCCTGCGATCACTCTCTCTCCCTCCCTCGACCCTGCGATCACTCTCTCCCCCTCCCTCGACCCTGCGATCACTCTCTCCCGCCCTCCCTCGATCCTACGATCACTCTCTCTCCCTCCCTCGACCCTATGGTCACTCTCTCTCTCTCTCCCTTGACCCTGCGATCACTCTCTCTCTCCATTCGGCCCCTCGAACCTGCTCCCCCATTCAGTATGATCATGGCTGATCTGATTGTGATCTCAGCTCCACTTTCCTGTCTGTTCCTCCCTTAACCCTCGTCTCCCTCCTCCATCAAAAATCTCTCTAACCCGGCCATGAATAAATTCGGAGACCCAGCCCCCGCTGCTCTCTGCCGGGGGGAGGATTCCTCTGACTAATGACCCCCTGAGAGGAAACTGTCTCCTCATCTCCATCTTGAACGTCAGACCCCTTATTTTTAAACTGTGCCCCCTCCTCGTTCTAGATTCCCCCGCGAGGGTCATCATCCTCTCAGCCTCCACCCTGTCAAAGCCCCTCCGTCCGCCCTACAGTCGATTGAATAACAGCTCATGGTATCACCTTGACTCAGGAACGGAGGGAGACAGAAAGCAGGAAACTTCAGGCCTGTTAGCCTCATATCTCTCAGAGAGAGATTGTTGTTAAGGAGGTTATAGCAGGATACCTCGAAATTCAGAATTTGACCAGGCAGAGTCAAGATCATAAGACCATAAGACATAGGAGCAGAAATTAGGCCATTCGGCCCATCGAGTCTGCTCCGCCATTCAATCACGGCTGATAAGTTTCTCAAACCCCATTCTCCCGCCTTCTCCCCGTAACCTTTGATCCCCCTTACCAATCAAGAACCTATCTATCTTGGTCTTAAACACACTCAATGACCTGGCCTCCACAGCCTTCTGTGGCAATGAATTCCATAGATTCACCACTCTCTCTGGCTAAAGAAGTTTCTCCTCATCTCTGTTCTAAAAGGTCTTCCCTTTACTCTGAGGCTGTGCCCTCGGGTCCTAGTCTCTCCTACTAATGGAAACATCTTCCCCACGTCCCACTCTATCCAGGCCTTTCAGTATTCTGTAAGTTTCAATCAGATCCCCCCTCATCCTTCTAAACTCCATCGAGTATAGACCCAGAGTCCTCAAACGTTACTCATATGTTAAGCCTTTCATTCCTGGGATCGTTCTCGTGAACCTCCCCTGGACCCTCTCCAGGGCCAGCACATCCTTCCTGAGATACGGGGCCCAAAATTGCTCACAATATTCTAAATGTGGTCTGACCAGAGCCTTATAAAGCCTCAGCAGCACATCCCTGCTTTTATATTCTAGTCCTCTCGAAATAAATGCCAACATTGCATTTGCCTTCCTAACTACCGACTCAACCTGCAAGTTAACCTTAAGAGAATCCTGGACTAGGACTCCCAAGTCCCTTTGCACTCCAGACTTCTGAATTCTCTCCCCATTTAGAAAATAGTCTATGCCTCTATTCTTCCTACCAAAGTGCATGACCTCACACTTCCCCACCTTGTATTCCATCTGCCACTTCTTTGCCCATTCTCCTAACCTGTCCAAATCCTTCTGAAGCCTCCCCGCCTCCTCAATACTACCTGTCCCTCCACCTATCTTTGTATCATCTGCAAACTTAGCCAGGATGCCCTCAGTTCCTTCATCTAGATCATTAATGTATAAAGTGAAAAGTTGTGGTCCCAACACTGACCCCTGCGGAACTCCACTAGTCACCAGCCACCATCCTGAGAAGGACCCCCTTATCCCCACTCTCTGCCTCCTGCCAGACAGCCAATCTTCTATCCATGCTAGTACCTTGCCTCTAACACCATGGGCTCTTATCTTACTGAACAGCCTCCTGTGCGGCACCTTGTCAAAGTCCAAGTAGATAACATCCATTGGCTTTCAATTGTCTAACCTACTCATTACCTCCTCAAAGAATTCTAACAGATTTGTCAGGCATGACCTCCCCTTGATGAAACCATGCTGACTTTGCCCGATTTTACCATGCACTTCCAAGTATTCTGAAATCTCATCCTTAATAATGGACTCTAAAATCTTACCAACGACCGAGGTCAGGCTAATCGGCCTGTAATTTCCCGTCTTTTGCCTCACTCCCTTCTTAAACAGGGGGGGGTTACATTAGTGATTTTCCAGTCCTCTGGGACCCACCCCGACTCCAGTGATTCCTGAAAGTTCACCAGTAACGCCTCCACTATCTCTTCAGCTATCTCCTTCAGAACATGGCTTTGTGAAAGGGAAATCATGTTGAACTAATTTATTAGAGGTTTTTGAGGGAGTAACATGCCAAGGGAGGCCGTGGGGTAGTGGTAATGTCACTGGGCTATTAATCCCGATACCTCGGGTAATACTCTGGGGACCCAGGTTTTAATCCTGCCACGGTAATTGTTGGTATTTGAATTTAAAAAGTCTGATGGTGACCCTTAAACAATTGTTGTAAAAACCCATCTGGTTCGATAATGCCTGATCGGGCCTACATGTGACTCCAGACTCTTCAATGTACAAGGGCAATAAATGGTTGTTAGTCTCTGTATCTGTGAAGGGGCTGAATGTATGGGAAATTTGACAAGAGGAGATAAAGGGTCTGCAGAAGGGATATGGATAGGTTAAGCGAGTGGACAAAAATGTAGCAGATGGAGCATAATGTGGGTAAATGCCAACTTGGGTAGGAAGAGTAGAATATTATTTAACTAGAGAGAGAGGCTGCAGAACTTAGTGGCGCAGAGGGATCTGGGTGTCCTGGTACATGAACCACAGAAAGTTAGTGTGCAAGTGCTGAGGGAGGCAAAGGGAGTGTTGGTGTTTATTGCAAGAGGAATGAATTATGAAAGGAGGGAAGTTTTACTGCAGCTGTACTGAGATCACATCTGGAATTCTGTGCAGTGTTTGGGTCACCTCATTTGAAAATTGCATTCGAAGCAGTTCAGAGAAGGTTCGCTCGACTCATTCCTGGGATGAGGGGCTTTTCGTATGAGGAAAGGTTGGGCCTGTACCCATTGGAGTTTAGAAGAATGAGAGGGGACCTTATTGAAACAGAAGATCCTGTGAGGATTGGACAGGTTGGATAACAGGAGGATGTTTCCACTTGTTAGGGAGGCGAGAACCAGGGGGCACAGTTTCAGATAAAGAATTCTACTGTTTAAGATGGGGATGAGCAGAACTTTGTTCTCCCAGAGGGTCACTAGCCTGTGGAATTCTCCTCCCCAGAGAGCAGCGGGGGCTGGGTCAATGAATATATTCAAGGCCGCGTTAGACAGATTTTTGATCGACCAGAGAGTTAAGGGTTATGGAGAACAGGCAGGACAGTGGACATTCCAGATCAGCCATGACCTTACTGAATGGCGGAGCAGGCTCGAAGGGCTGAATGGCCTTCTCCTGCTCCTGGGTCCTGTGGTCCCAGGTTCCCTACTTTATTCTGAGGGGCGGGAGCAATAAACACCAACACTCCCTTTGCCTCCCTCATCACTCGCTGGTCCTGCACATTAACTTTCTGTGATTCATGTACCAGGACGCCCAGGTCCCTCTGCACCACAGATCCCTCTGCATCAGTAAGTCCTGCAGCCTCTCTTGCGATTGAAATAATATACAGCTTTTCTATTCCTCCTGTCACAGTGGACACGTTACAGTCCAGCCGCCCACTCCCTCACTCTGCCCGTCTCCCTCTGCGAACTCTTTGTATCTCCCACGCAGCTTCCTCACAGCCTGTGTCTCCGAGGCCAGCCTCGGCACAGGCAGAGCCGCGCTGGCTGCCTCCGGCTCACTGAGGGCTGCGGCAGGAACGCCTGTCGGCAGACGTGTTCCGTCTCTGGTGTGGAAAACAAGCGGCAGCGGCCCCGCTTTGAATCCGATTGTTGAAGACAAGGGGGAGGAAGGAAGTGAAACTGTGCCAAACCCCAGACTTCCTGGCACTTGTCAGTGATCTGCAGCATTGGCAAGGCCGGGTCATCAACCAGCCCCTATCCACCCCCAACTCCCACCCTCTTCCCCCCTCCCCCAACCCCACCCCACCCTCCCCCAACCCCACCCCCCCTCCCCCAGCCCCAATATGCTGCTATCCGAGAATCCTGCATGTGGCCCTCTCTTCACTTTTAGTTTCTGTTTCCAATAAGCCGACACTCTCTCCCTTTCCACCTCCCGTTCTCTCTCCCCTCACTTGGGAATGAGTTTCAGAGCCATTGACCCCTTCACCAGCTTAGCCCTGTGGGTGTTGCTGAGGAGAGACGGTTTGCTGGGGGGGTTGCAGGAGAGCAGAGCTGACAGAGGCTCGAGGGTGTTTGTGGGGAATCCAGGCCCAACGCCGGGTGAGGTCAGTGAGCTGGATCACTAGGCCGAGGATGGAACCTGGGCCTTTCCTGCTCTGAGCGCGGGGGGCTCCAGTCCCTCACCGGGTAAGATCAGTGAGCTCGATCACTAGGCCGAGGATGGAGCCTGGGCCTTTCCTGCGATGTGGAAGCCCAGTCCCACAGTGAGCTCAGTGTTGACCAGCCTAGGCTGAGTATGGAGCCTCCACCTTCCCTTCCTCTGTATGGGGTTCAATCCCTCACTGGGTGAGATCAGTGAACTCGATCACCAGGCCAAGGATGGAGCCTGGGCCTTTCCTGTTCTGCGCGCAGGGCTCCAGTCCCTCACCGGGTGAGATCAGTGAACTCGATCACTAGGCCGAGAATGGCGCCTGGGCCTTTCCTGTTCTGCGCGCAGGGCTCCAGTCCCTCACCAGGTGAGATCAGTGAACTTGATCACTAGGCCAAGGATGGAGCCTGGGCCTTTCCTGTTCTGCGCGCAGGGCTCCAGTCCCTCACCAGGTGAGATCAGTGAACTTGATCACTAGGCCAAGGATGGAGCCTGGGCCTTTCCTGTTCTGCGCGCGGGGCTCCAGACTCTCACCGGGTGAGATTAGTGAACTCGATCACTAGGCCGAGGATGAAGCCTTGGCCTTTCCTGTTCTGTGCGCGGGACTCCAGTCCCTCACTGGGTGAGATTAGTGAACTCACTAGGCCAACAATGAAGCCTGGGCCTTTCCTGCTCTGTGTAGTTCAAGCTGCTCACTGTCTTCAACGTGCTGAGCTACTGGAGGAGCCAGGAGGCGCTCCTTTTTGAACCAATGTGTTGCTGTTGATCACGGTGTGTGTGGATGAACAAGAGGGAGACCCAGAGCATGTGACATTCACATCAGTGACACAGACTTACAAACAGCCACTACCTATAAGAATAACTTTGTTTAAATAGATGAAAGTTGGACAGGAAAGTGGGGGAAGTGACAATGATCAGTGAGACCTGGGTGTGCGCAAGTGACAGACAGTCCAGTGCCTAACTCCCTGAAAGGGGAGAGCTAGCCTTGGGGTGTTAGATTAAATTGGGAACTATCATGGGCCTGTATCTGTGCTTAAACCCTCATGTTCTTGGTATACAAAATAATCTGTCTCTTCTTCCACTTTGTCTCTCCCTGTCTCTATCTCTCACTTCTCTCTCAATCTCTCCCTCATTCTCTGTCTGTCCCCTCTCTGAACCTCTCACTCACTTTCTCCCTGTCTCGATCATTCATTCTCTCTCCCTCCTTCCCTCATTCTCAATTACCTCTCTCTCTGTCTCTTTGTCTCTCTTTCTCTCCCTCTATCTCTTTCTGTCTCTCACTGTCCGTCTCTCTCTCTCTCTCACTATTTATATCTCTCTCAACCTGTGCCACATTCTGCCTCTCTTTCTCTTGATTGTCTCTCTCTGTCTCTGTCTCTGTCTCCATTTCTCCCTATCCCTCTGTCTCTCCCTCTCTCTATCTCTGTCTCTCTCCCTCTGTCTCTCTATCTCTGTCTCTCTGTCTCTGCCTCCGTTTCCCCCCTTTCTTTCTCTCTCTCTCCCTCTGTCTCTTTCTCTCTCCCTTTGTCTTTCTCATTCTCCCTCTGTCTAACCCTCTGTGTCTCTCTGTGTCTCTCTCTGTCTCTCTCTCTCTGTCTCTCTCTCTCTCCCTCTATCTCTCTCCCTCTATCTCTCTCCCTCTCCCTCTGTCTATCAGTTTGTCTCTCTCTCTCCCTCTGTCTCTTTCTCTCTCCCTTTGTCTTTCTCATTCTACCTCTGTCTATTCCTCTGTGTCTCTCTGTGTCTCTCTCTGTCTCTCTCTCTCTCTGTCTCTCTCTCTCTCCCTCTATCTCTCTCCCTCTCCCTCTGTCTATCAGTCTGTCTCTCTCTCTCCCTCTCTCCCTCTGTCTATCCCTCTGTCTCTGACTCTTTCTCTCTCCCTCTCTCTCTCTCTCTCTCCCTCTGTCTCTCTCTCTCTCTCCCTCTGTCTCCCTCTCTCTCTCTCTCCCTCTCTCTCTCTCCCTCTCTCTCTCTCTCTCTCTCTCCTTCTCTCCCTCTCCCTCTCCCTCTAGCTCTCTCCCTCTCTCTCTGTCTATCCCTCTGTCTCTCTCTCTCTCTCTCTGTCCCTCCACCTCGCTCTGGTTGATTGTTATCGGTTCTAAGTGTTTTATTTCTTTCTCTTTTGCAGAAATAAGAATGAACAAAGGGACAGAATGTGAGAATCCCAGGTTGGATTCGCAGTTGGAGCTGACAGGTATTGTGGAGCCTCGCTCTTCCGATCTAACCTCACGCGCCTCCTCTCACCCTCTGCCCGTGCTCCCAGTGATGTGTGTCATTCTCGCTCTCTCCCTCTCCCATCCCGTGCCGCAGTGTCCATCCATTCTCCCAGCAGCATGTGCACCTCCCCCATTCGGGGCACTCCACCTTGTCCAGCTCTCCCATGTTGGCTGCCGATCAGGAACGTGTTTGACAGGGGGAAATGTTCGGGGCGATTTGGGAGCAGACGATTGGGGCTGGTGGGGCTGTGAATTGGGATGTGGTGTGTATCGGGGGGTGGGTGTGTATCGGGGAGTGGGGTGGGTGTGTATCGGGGAGTGGGGTGTATCGGGGGGGTGGGTGTGTATCGGGTGAGTGGCGTGGGGTGTATCGGGTTAGTGGGGTCGGTGTGTATTGGGGGGTGGGATGGGGTGTATAGGGGGTGGGTGTGTATCGGGGGGGGTGGGTGGGTATCGGGGGGGTGGGTGTGTATCGGGGGGTGGGGTGAGGTGTATCGGGGGGGTGGGGTGTATCGGGGGGTGGGGTGGGTGTGTATCGGGGGAGTGGGGTGTATCGGGGGGTGGGGTGGGGTGTGTATTGGGGGTTGGGGTGGGGTGTATCGGGGAGTGGGGTGGGTATCGGGGGGTGGATGTGTATCGGGGGGTGGGGTGGGGTGTGTATCGGGGGAGTGGGGTGTGTATCGGGAGTGGGGTGGGTGTGTATCGGGAGTGGGGTGTGTATCAGGGAGTGGGGTGTGTATCGGGGGTGCGGTGGGTGTGAATCAGGGAGTGGGGTGTGTATCGGGGGTGGGGTGGGTGTGTACAGGGGGGTGGATGGGGTGTATAGGGGGATGGGTGGGTATCGGGGGTGTGGGTGTTTATCGGGGGGTGGGGTGAGGTGTATCGGGGGGGTGGGGTGTATCGGGGGGTGGGGTGGGTATGTATCGGAGGAGTGGGGTGTATCGGGGGGTGGGGTGGGGTGTATCGGGGGGTGGGGTGGGGTGTGTATCGGGGAGTGGGGTGTGTATTGGGGGTTGGGGTGGGTGGGTATTAGGGAGTGGGGTGTGTATCGGGGGAGTGGGGTGTGTATCGGGGGGTGGGGTGTGTATCGGGGGAGTGGGGTGTATCGGGGAGTGGGGTGGGTATCGGGGGGGTGGATGTGTATCAGGGAGTGGGGTGTGTATCGGGGGTGGGGTGGGTGTGTATCGGGGGTGGGGTGTGTATCGGGGGTGGGGTGGGTGTGTATCAGGGAGTGGGGTGTGTATCGGGGGTGGGGTGGGTGTGTATCAGGGAGTGCGGTGTGTATCGGGGGTGGGGTGGGTATCGGGGGAGTGGGGTGTGTATCGAGTGGGGTGGGTGTGTTTCGGGGGGTGGGGTGGGTGTGTATCAGGGAGTGGGGTAAGTATCGGGGAGTGGGGTGTGTATTGGGGGTGGGGTGTGTATCGGGGGTGGGGTGGGTATCGGGGGAGTGGGGTGTGTATCGGGGGTGGGGTGTGTATCAGGGAGTGGGGTGTGTATCGGGGGTGGGGTGGGTATCGGGGGAGTGGGGTGTGTATTTGGGGTGGGGTGTGTATCGGGGGTGGGGTGGGTATCGGGGGAGTGGGGTGTGTATCGGGGGTGGGGTGTGTATCAGGGAGTGGGGTGTGTATCGGGGGTGGGGTGTGTATCAGGGAGTGGGGTGTGTATCGGGGGTGGGGTGAGTATCGGGGGAGTGGGGTGTGTATCGGGTGGGGTGGGTGTGTTTCGGGGGGTGGGGTGGGTGTGTATCAGGGAGTGGGGTGAGTATCGGGGGGTGGGGTGGGTATCGGGGGTGGGATGGGGTATTTGAGACAGACTCCGCCATGGGGGCAGCGTTGAGATGGGAACCTCATCCAATTCCACGGGTGAAATGGAGAAAGGAAACAAGGGTGGAAACCCCTGTTCTGGACTCCAGGCTCTGTGATGGAGAGATTCACACTGGGGCCCCGGGGAAGCTGACCCTGGGTAGTCTTACCCTGGTCAGTTCACCAGATGTGCACCCACGAGGCGCTGGCCAATCCTGGCGGCGGAGATGGGCAGGAGTCACCATCCTCACCCTTACCTCATGGGGCTAAAGGTCCGGGCGCCATGTTTGAGGGGCACCCAGGCAACCTACACCATCCCTCCCCCCTTCACCCGCCCTCTGCTCCACCCTCACCCACTAACCCTCCCTCCCTCCCTCCATCCCTCCGACATCCTCCACACAGCCTGCACTGCCGCCATCCGCTCTCAGGTACAGGCTGAGGTTTAACAGGCACCCCCCCCAGTCCTCCCCGAAGAGGACCCCGCCGCAGCAGCTCACCGTTACCCCCGCGAGGAGTGGACCTCCTCGAGCGTTACGCCACTCCCGGGGCAGCTCCGAAAGCGAAGACTGGAATTCCGGAGCCGCGGGGAGTTGGATTTGGATGGGGTGCTGAGCACCGGTGGGTTGGCCTGTTCATGAGTGTACGCCACACGCTGAGGCCAAAGGGCTCCCCGAAACTGTCCATTGGGAAACTCCACCCTGCCCCTGATCTTCCGGGTTGCTCAGGTTGATGCCAGGGGGACTGATTCTTGGCCACACTGACCCCGCCCACTTGCCAGGCTCTCCACTGCCCGCGGGGTTGGGAGGTTACCCCCCCCAAGTGTCTAATTCACCCCCCACCACCTCCCTGATGTGCAGAATGATGACCAGTGTACAGCACAGAAGCCGTCCTCTCAACCCCAGTGCACCCATGGTCATGTTTTGGCTACACACGGAACCTCCTCCCTCCCATCTTCATCTCACCCCACCAGCAGGTCCCTCTCTCCCTTTCGCTGCTCACCGCTCCCTGCCCGAATTACCTCCACATCACCACCAAGAGCTTTCTCCTCAACACAGTTGGCCATCTGCTAACCACCTTATACTCGGGCGGGGGTCTTGTGGTGCATCCCTGACTCTGAGACAGAAACCCGGGGCCTCGAGTCCCACCCCAGGCCAAAGGAGGTGGCGTTGACCACACGGCCAAACAGGTTCAATATTAACCTGTAAATCCTTCCAACACACGCCAGTGACAGGCGGTCAGAGCGGGAGAGACTCCTGGTCAGCCGTGCGATAGAAAGGACATTGGAGCCTCTCCCATCACCATCCACAGTCCAGACGACAACAGACATGTAAGAGTGCGCATTACCATAGCAACTCGGACTCCCCGAATGAACTGTCCTGGAACTCCCCTCCCTAACAGCACTGTGGGTGTACCTACACCACAGGGACAAAATCCTGGAACTCCCCTCCCTAACAGCACAGTGGATGTACCTACACCACACGGACTGCAGCGGTTCCAGAAGGCAGCTCACCACCACCTTCTCAAGGGGCAATTAGGGATGGGCAATAAATGCTGGGCCCAGCCAGTGACACACACACCCCATAAACGAATAAAAAAATCAATAGCACACCACCATCTTATTTTTATTGTTTTCTAACTTTGGTGGAAACCCCTTAATAATTTTAAATAACGTTCTATCAGGTCATCCCCCTCGGCCTTCTCTTTTCCAGACTGTTCCATCTTTCCTGTAAGCTAGATTCCCTCAGTTCTGGTATCATCCTGGTGATCTTTTATTGCCCCTTCTCCAGTGGCCCTGAATCCTTTTTTCAAGTGCAATCCACCCAGGTTCCTGTGTACGTTTAGCGCAGTGTCTCTGCTTTTCAATTCTCTACCTTTAGAAAGGAACTCCAGTGCTTCTTATACTTACAGACGGCCTGGTTAACAAGCACTGCTACTTCTAGTGAGATCCCTCAGCACCACTACCCTGTTTAAACTGACTTTCCAATAAGTAACATTCACACCACACAAGTGTCAGGCAATCACCATGTCCAACAAGAGAGAATCTAACCATCGCCCCTTAACATTCAATGGCATTACCATCACTGAATCCCCCACTATCAACATCCTGGGGGTTACCATTGACCAGAAACTGAACTGGACCAGCCATATAAATACTGTGGCTACAAAAGCAGGTCAGAGTCTGGGAATCCTGCGGTGAGTAACTCACCTCCTGACTCCCCAAAGCCTGTCCACCATCTACAAGGCACAAGTCAGGAGTGTGATGGAATACTCTCCACTTGCCTGGATGAGTGCAGCTCCCACAACACTCAAGAAGTTCGACACCATCCAGGACAAAGCAGCCCTGCTTAATCGGCACCACATCCACAAACATTCACTCCCTCCACCACCGACGCACAGTAGCAGCAGTGTGTGTACCATCTACAAGATGCACTGCAGGAACTCACCAAGGCTCCTTAGACAGCACCTTCCAAACCCACAACCATCTAGAAGGACAAGGGCAGCAGACACATGGGAACACCACCACCTGGAAGTTCCCCTCCAAGTCACTCACCATCCTGATTTGGAAATATATCGGCCGTTCCTTCACTGTCACTGGGTCAAAATCCTGGAACTCCCTCCCTAACAGCACGGTGGGTGTACCTTCACCACAGGGACTGCAGCGACTCAAGAAGGCAGCTCACCAACACCTTCTCAAGGGGTAATTAGGGATGGGCAATAAATGCTGGGCCCAGCCAGCAATGCCATTTCAGGGGGCAGTTAAGAGTCAGCCACATTGCTGTGGGTCTGGAGTCACATGTAGGCCAGACTGGGTAAGGACAGCAGATTTCCCCCCCTAAAGGGCATTAGTGATCCAGATGGGTTTTTACAAGAATTGATGATAGTTTCCTGGTCACCATCACTGAGACGAGTTTTATATTCTGGATTTATTAACCGAATTTAAATTCTATCAACTGCTGGGATGGGATTTGAGCTCCTGTCCCCAGAGTGTTAGCCTGGGCCTCTGGGTTACTAGCCCAGTGACATTACCACTACACCAACATCTCCCATTGAAAATTAAGATTAAACCATGCACCATTCAAAAATGTCGGTCATTTTGAAGGCTAGAGATTTGAATTGTACAGTGTTAAAACGTTATAAACCCCCATGTTATTAAAGTTTAATAGCTGCACAGGATCTTTCTAAACTGCCCAACTCTCTCCCCAGCAAATATGAAAATTATAAGACGCACATTCGCGGCCCCAGTATCGAGCCTTGCACAACACATCCTCACCCTTTTTACCAGTCTGGATGGTGCTGGTGTGTTACCGTTCACTCAGAGACCCCACATCGCTGGCTCTTGTCACCACTCACTGGGGACAGTGCACTGCAATCTCAGGCCCCACTGCTCCCTGAGCTGCCACAAAGGGGAAAAGTTTGGTCAACCCACCTGACTGTTTAATTTAGGCTAACAGAAAACGAGCACCAGGTTTGTAAACTTAATAAATATATAACTGTTTATTGAACAAATTGACTTTAGCCAGTGGCAAAGGAAAGGAATATAACCCTATAACATAAACTCTACCCCTTCTTAAACCCCTACACACACGCATACAAGACACATGTAAGACACACAAAGACATGGATTTTAAGGGTGGGATAAAACAGTTCAATAGCACTAATTCCAGAGTACAAGATTCGATGGGTGGATTCTGATCGATGTCTTCCCAAATTCCCTTCAGTTCTTGTTGATGACACAAAGTGGTCTTCCAGCACTTTCCATCTTTACTTCACTGGTTGAAAACTTGCCTTTCAATGTCTCTAACAGTAATTTTCCACTTTGCCTCTTGACAGGGGTTTTCAGAGAGAGAGAGCAGGTTATAGAGATACGAGGAGAAAAAGCCAGCTAGTTATTATTGTAGAATTATTGGAATCCTACACACACAGGAGACAGAGGTTTTAGGTCATTTTACTTTCAGGCTAAGAGCTATTCTCCTGCTCTTGTTCTCACACAAAACCCTCGTCACCTGGTCAGGAGCCAATTAAAACCTTGTTGCCAGGTAGTTCCCCATTAGACCAGACTCCTCCTCAGCACCATCCTGTCTTTCATGGCACACACTGTTCCAGGACAGAAACATTGTTTATACCCCTCACACTGTTCCAGTAAACATGGTCTTCAAACTGCAGCCATTGTCATTTTAAGCCTCAGTCCAACAGAAATAAAAAGTTACATTCTTTACACAACATGCACTTTTATATGGATGTTGTAGTCTGAATCTCACCTGCTCTTGCCACCTGTCACTGGCATGTGTTGGAAGGATTTACAGGTTAATACTCAACCTCTTTGGCCACTTTACGAATGGACCTTCCTTGGCCATCAGGTCCTGGGCTGGGACTTGAACCTGCTGCTTCTGGCTCAGAGGCAGGGAAGCTACCCACTGCCGGTAAAGTTGCAAAGAGTTATAGTCATCCTGAGGATTGGGAGTGTTTGAGGAAGCAGCAAAGAGCAACCAAAAAGTTGATAAAAAGGGAACAAAATAGAATACGGGAGTAAACAAGCCAGGAATATAAAAAAAAACAGATTGTAACAGCTTTTATAGGGATATAAAAAGTAGGAGAGTAGCTAAAGTACGTGTTGGATCTTAGAGCCAGAGAAAGGGGAAATTCCATGGGAAAACAGAAACAGGAGACACATTGACCCATTGACACATTTTGTGTCTGTCTCCACAATAAAAAGGCACAAATTACATCCCAGAAATAGAGGATAACCGAGGGCTAATAAGAGGGAGGAAATTAAGGTAAGGGAGAAAAGCAGTGATAAAAATACTGTAGAAACTTAAGGGGCTAAAATCCAGTAAATTGTCAGGGCCTGGTGGCCTACGCCCTAGGGTTCCAAAAGAGATAGCTGCAGAGATAGTGGATGCTCGAGCTATGATTTTCCAAAATTCCCTAGACCCTTCAGAGGTCTGAGTGGATTGTACTTTAGCAAATGTGACACCGCTATTCAAAAAAAATGGAGGGAGAGAGAACAGGGATATACAGGCCAGTTGCATTTTACAATCTGAATAATATCCAGTGAGAAGAGGAACTCTCCGCGCTATAGTTACAATGTAGTTAATGCCCAGAGAAAGGGAATCTTTCCTGATGTATTTACGATGTAGTTAATGCCTCAGTGACAAGATGAAACATTCCCGGTGTATTTACGATGTAGTTAATGCTCAGTGACAAGACAAAACATTCCCGGTGTATTTACGATGTAGTTAATGCTCAGTGACAAGAGGAAACTTTTGCAGATATTTACGATGTAGTTAATGTCCAGAGAAAGGGGAAACTTTCCTGATATTTTTACAATATAGTTAATGCCCAGTGACAAGATGAAACTTTTGCGATGTATTTATGATGTAGTTAATGCCCAGTGACTAAAGGAAACTTTCCCGAGGTATTTACGATATAGTTAATGCCCAGTGACAAGAGGAAACTTTCCCGATGCATTTACAATGTAGTCAATGCTCAGTGAGAAGATGAAACATTCCCGATGTAATTATGATGTAGTTAATGCCTCAGTGACAACAGGAAACTTTTGCGATGTATTTACAATGTAGTTAATGCCCAGAGAAAGTGGAAGCTTTCCTGGTGTATTTTTGGTGTAGTTAATGCTCAGTGACAAGAGGAAATTTTCCTGATGTATTTACGGTGTATTAAATGTCCCAGTGACAAGAGGAAACTTCCCTGATATTTTTATGATGTAGTTAATGCCCAGAGAAAGCGGAAGCCTTCCTGGTGTATTTTTGGTGTAGTTAATGCTCAGTGACAAGAGGAAACGTTTGCGATGTATTTACGACGTCATTAACATATAGGGTGGAGAGGAAACCTTGTGCTGTGATTCCTGTTAGGGGCTGGGAAGTAGCTATGGACTTGTCTGAGGGACAAAATGAGTATTTTTCATCTGTCTTGGCCTCGGGCTGAGTGCTCACCTACGTACTCAGCAGAACCCCACCAAACACCCCAGATGATGAACATCTTCACTTCAGAGGAGGAACAAGCCACCCAGGAGGAAGATACTGTCAAAGTCACAGTGAAAGAGGAGGTGACTGAGATAGCAGAGGGGCTAGAAGTTGACGAAGAGGGAGCTTGGCTGCACTGAAAGGTTGGGAAGTCACCGGGAACGGATTGGATGTAGAAGTGGAAACCGCGGAGGCTCTGACCATCATCTTTAAGCCCACCTTCGATTGAGGGGGTGGTGCGAGAGGACTGGAGAATTGCGAACGTTCAAGAAAGGGAGCAAGGAATAAACCCCACAGTGACAATCCGGACAGTTTCACCTCAACATTGACAGTCACGTGGACAAGTGCAGATGAATTACCGCAGGTTCCAGTGTTTCCCTGGTGTGTGAGGCCAGTTTCCTGGGCTCCAATAGTCTTGTTTTTGGATATACTCACCGGGTAAGCGGACCCTCTCCCGCCACTCCCAATTTTAAGCAACAACATGTTACGCCCGCATTCATGGCCCAGCCTGCATTTCTCACCAGGCATATGGATGTCTTACTGAGTGATACCTCCTAACCGGGCAGGATGGATCGAGCGGGCGATACCAGCTGAGCCACGGAGACACCTGGGAGTTTTACAGACTCGTCCACACAGAGCCGAAACCCACCTGGCAAACGCCAAGGTGGCGTCCGTCCGCACCCACGCCGGAGGGTTTTTGGGAGGGATTTCGCCAGGCGCCATAGTTTGACTCCCACGCTGACACCGAGGGTGGTGAGGAGCCAGAACAGGGTTTAGCCGAGGGCAAACTGTGCCCGAAGGACTCGATGGTCATAGGGCAGACTTGGCAGTGAAGTCGGAGGTCGCAGAATGAAACCGGACGTGAGGGTGTGGAGCTGGCTGAGCGGCAGGAGGCAGAGAGCAGAGGAGGAGAGTTTGTGTTCGGACTGGGGGCTGGATGGAGAGCAGGGGGTTCCCCTCAGGGCCGGGCATTGCTTTCCTTGCTCTGTACCTAGTGACTCAGACGCGGGCGTGAGGGGCACAGTTTAACCATTCACTGAACTTTGGGAGGATTGTGAACCTGGAGAAGGATAGTGATAGAGTTCACAGACAGGTCAGGGGGATGTCCGGAGAAGTGGCCGATGCAATTCCTGCAGAGAGACGTGAGGTAGGATATTTTGGAAGGAAGTACATGGGGAGACCATCTAAAGAAAAGGACACGGGTCTAAGGGATCAGAGAGTGTCATAGACTCATAGACCTTTACAGCACAGGAGGAGGCCATTCAGCCCTTCATGTCCGCACCCGTCAACAAAGATCTGACTGCACTAAACCCATTTTCCAACGCTGGGCCCATAGCCCTAGAGGCTAAGGCAACACAAGTGAATATCTAAATACTTCTTAAATGTTACAAGAGTTTCTGACTCAACCACCCTTTCAGGAAGTGAGTTCCAGACTCCCAACACCCTCCGGGTGAAAACATTTCCCAACTGCGCGGTTCATATCGCTACAGAACCTTCCCAACTCCCCGATTCCCATCCCTACAGAAACTTCCCAACTCCCCGATTCCCATCCCAACAGAACCTTCCCAACTCCCCGATTCCCATCGATACAGAACCTTCCCAACTCCCCGATTCCCATCCCTACAGAACAATCCCAACTCCCCGATTCCCATCCCTACAGAACCTTCCCAACTCCCCGATTCCCTTCGCTACATAACGCTCCCAAAGCCCCGATTCCCACCGCTACAGAACCTTCCCAACTCCCAGATTCCCATCGCTACAGAACCATCCCAACTCGCTGATTCCCATCGCTACAGAACCTTCCCAACTCCTCAGTTCCCATCCATACAGAACCTTCCCAACTCCCCGTTTCCCATCGCTACAAATCCTTCCCAACTCCCCGATTCCCATCGCTTCAGGACCATCCCTACTTCCCGACTCCCATCCCAACAGAACCTTGCCAACTCCCCGATTCCCATCGCTACAGAACCTTCCCAACACCCCGATTCCCATCCCAACAGAACCTTGCCAACTCCCCGATTCCCATCGATACAGAACCTTCCCCACTCCCCGATTACCATAGCTACAGAACCTTCCAAACTCCCCGATTCCCATTGATACATAAACTTCCCAACTCCCCGATTCCCATCGCTACAGACCCTACCCAACTCCCAGATTCCCATCGCTACAGAACCTTCCAAACTCCCCCATTCCCATCCCTACAGAACCTTCCCAACTCACTGAGTCCCATCGCTACAGAACCTTCCCAACTCCCCGATTCCCATCCCTACAAAACCTTCCACACACCCTGATTCCCATCGATACAGAACCTTCACAACTCGCCGATTCCCAACCCTTCTGAAACTTCCCAACTCCCCGATTCCCATCGATACTGAACCATCCCAAGTCCCCGATTCCCATCACTACTGAACCTTCCCAACTCCCCAATACCCATCCCTAGAGAACCTTCCCAACTCCCAAATTCCCATCGCTACAGAACCTTCCCAACTCCCCGATTCCCATCCCTACAGAACCTTCGCAACTCCCGGAATCCCATCGCTACAGACCCTACCCAACTCCCAGATTCCCATCGCTACAGAAGCTTCCAAACTCCCCCATTCCCATCCCTACAGAACCTTCCCAACTCACTGAGTCCCATCGCTACAGAACCTTCCCAACTCCCCGATTCCCATCCCTACAAAACCTTCCAAACACCCTGATTCCCATCGATACAGAACCTTCCCAACTCGCTGATTCCCAACCCTTCTGAAACTTCCCAACTCCCTGATTCCCATCGATACTGAACCATCCCAAGTCCCCGATTCCCATCACTACTGAACCTTCCCAACTCCCCAATACCCATCCCTAGAGAACCTTCCCAACTCCCCGATTCTCATCCCTACAGACCGTTACCAACTCCCCGATTCCCTTCGCTACCGAACCTTCCCAAGTCCCCGATTCACATCGCTACAGACCCTTCCCAACTCCCAAATTCCCATCGCTACAGAACCTTCCCAACTCCCCGATTCCCATCCCTACAGAACCTTCCCCAACTCCCCGATTACCATCGCTACAGAACTTTCCCAACTCCCTGATTCCCCTCCTTACAGAACATTCCCAACTCCATGATTCCCATCCCTACAGAACCTTCCCAACTCCCCGATTCCCATCCCTACAGAACCTTCCCAACTCCCAATTCCTATCCCTACAGAAACTTCCCAACTCTCCGATTCCCATCGCTAGAGAACCTTCCCAACTCCCCAATTCCCATCACTACAGAACCTTACCAACTCCCCGATTCTCATCGCTACAGAACCTTCCCAACTCCCCGATTCACAACCCCACAGAACCTTCCCAACTCCCCGTCTCCCATCTCTACAGAACCATCCCAACTCCCCAATTCCCATCGCTACAGAACGCTCCCAATGCCCCGATTCCCACCACTACAGAACCTTCCCAACTCCCAGATTCCCATCGCTACAGAACCATCCCAACTCGCCGATTCCCATCGCTACAGAACCTTCCCAACTCCCCAGTTCCGATCCCTACAGAACCTTGCCAACTCCCCGATTCCCATCGATACTGAACCTTCCCAACTCCCCAATTCCCATCGCTATCGAACTTTCCCAACTCCCCGAATCCCATCGCTACAGAACCTTCCCCATTCCCCGATTCCCATAGCTACAGAACCTTCCCAACTCCTCGATTCCCATTGAAACATAACCTTCCCAACTCCCCGATTCCCATCGCTACAAACCCTTCCCAACTCCTAGATTCCCATCGCTACAGAACCTTCCCAACTCCCCCATTCCCATCCCTACAGAACCTTCCCAACTCACTGAGTCCCATCGCTACAGAACCTTCCCAACTCCCCGATTCCCATCCCTAAAGAACATTCACAACACACCGATTCCTATCGCTACAGAACCTTCCCAACTCCCCGATTCCCATCCCTACAGAACATTCCCAACTCCCCATCTCCCTTCGATATAGAACCTTCCCAACTCCCCGATTCCCATCTCTACAGAACCTTCCCAACTCCCCGATTCCCATCGCTACAGAAGCATCCCAACTCCCCGATTTCCATGGCTACAGACCCTTCCCAAGTCCCCAGTTCCCATCCCAACAGAACCTTCCCAACTCCCCAATTCCCATCGCTACAGATCCTTCCCAACTCCCCAATTCCCATCGCTACAGCCCCTTCCCAACTCCCAGATTCCCATCGTTACAGACCCTTCCCAACTCCCCGATTCCCATCCCTACAGAACCTTCCCAAACTCCCCGATTACCGTCGTTACAGAACTTTCCCAACTCCCCGATTCCCATCCTTACAGAACATTCCCAACTGCTCGATTCCCATCGCTACAGAACCTTCACAACTCTCTGATTCTCATCCCAACAGAACCTTCCAAACTCCCCGATTCCCATCCCTACAGATCCTTCCCAACTCCCTGATTCCCATCCCTACACAAACTTCCCAACTCCCCGATTCCCATCGCTACAGATCCTTCCCAACTCCCCAATTCCCATCACTACAGAACCTTCCCAACTCCCCGATTCTCATCCCTACAGAATCTTCCCAACTCCCCGATTCACATCCCCACAGAACCTTCCCAACTACCGGTCTCCCATTGCAACAGAACCTTCCCAACTTCCCGATTCCCAACGCTACAGAACGCTCCCAACTCCCCGATTCCCACCGCTACAGAAACTTCCCAACTCCTAGATGCCCATCGATACAGAAGCATCCCAACTCCCCCTTTTCCATCCCTACAGAACCTTCCCAACTCCGCGATTCCCATCGCTACAGATACTTCCCAATTCCCCGATTCCCATTGCTACAGAACCTTCCTAACTTCCCGACTCCCATCCCTACACAACCTTGCCAACTCCCCGATTCCCATCACTACAGAACCTTCCCAACTCCCCGATTCCCCTCCTTACAGAACATTCCCAACTCCCCGATTCCCAATGCTACAGAACCTTCCCAACTCCCTGATTCCCATCCCTACAGAACCTTCCCAACTCCCCTATTCCCATCCCTACCGAACCTTCCCAACTCCCGGATTCCCACCGCTACAGAACCTTCCCAACTCCCCAATTCCCATCACTACAGAACCTTCCCAACTCCCCGATTCTCATCCCTACAGGCCGTTACCAACTCCCCGATTCCCTTCGCTACCGAACCTTCCCAAGTCCCCAATTCACATCGTTACAGAACCTTCCCAACACCCCCATTCCCATCCCTACAGAACCTTCCCAACTCATCGATTCCCATCGCTATAGAACCTTCCCAACTCCCCGATTCCCATCCCTAATGATCATTCCAAACACACCGATTACCATCGCTACACAACCTTCCCCACTCCCCATTTTCCATCCCTACAGAAACTTCCCAGCTCCCCGTCTCCCATCGCTACACAACCTTCCCAACTCCCCGATTCCCATCGCTACAGAACGTTCCCAACTCCCCGATTCCCATCGCTACAGAACCGTCCAAACTCCCCGATTCCCATAGCTACAGAAACTTCCCAACTCCCTGATTCCCATCGCTACAGAACCTTCCAAAAACCCCGATTCCCATCGCTACGGAACATTCCCAACTCCCCAATTCCTATTCCTACAGAACCTTCCCAACTCCCCGATTCCCATCACTACAGACCCTTCCCAACTCCATGATTCCCATCCCTACAGACCCTTCCCAACTCCCCGATTCCCTTCGCTACAGACCTTCCCAACTCCCCGATACCCATCCCTACAGAACCTTCCCACCTCCCCGATTCCCATCGCTACAGAATCTTCCCCACTCCCCGATTCCCATAGCTACAGAAACTTCCCAACTCCCCGATTCCCATCGCTACAGAACCTTCCCAACTCCCCAATTCCCATCGCTATAGAACCTTCCCAACTCCCCGATTCCCATCCCTACAGAACCTGACCAAGTCCCCGATTCCCACCGATACAGAATCTTCCCAACTCCCCGATTCCCATCACTACAGAACCTTCCCAACTCCTCGATTCCCATCGATACAGAACCTTCCCAACTCCCCGATTCCCATCCCAATAAGAAACTTCCCAATCCCCGATTCCCTTCCCAAAAGAACCTTCCCAACTCCCCGATTCCCATCCCTACTGAACCTTCCCTACTCGCTGATTCCCATTGCTACAGAACCTTCCCAAATCCACGATACCCATCCCTACAGAAACTTCCCACCTCCCCGATTCCAAATCACTACAGAACGTTCACCACTCCCCAATTCCCATAGCTACAGGAACTTCCCAACTCCCCGATTCCCATCTCTACAGAACCTTCCCAAGTCCCCAAATCGCATCGCTACAGAACCTTCCCAACTCCCCCATTCCCATCCCTACAGAACCTTCACAACTCACCGATTCCCATCGCTACAGAACCTTCCCAACTCCCCGATTCCCATCCCTAAAGAATGATCCCAACACCCCGATTCCCATCGCTACAGAACCTTCCCAACTCCCCGATTCCCATCCCTACAGAACCTTCCCAACTCCCCATCTCCCATCGCTACAGAACGTTCCCAACTCCCCGATTCCCATCGGTACAGAACCTTCCCAACTTCCCGATTCCCATCGCCACAGAAACTTCCCAACTCCCCGATTCCCATCCCAAAGGAACCTTCCCAACTCCCCGATTCACATCCCAAAAGAACATTCCCAACTCCCCGATTCCCATCGCTACAGAACCTTCCCAACTCCCCGATTCCATTCCCTACAGAAGCTTCCCAACTCGCCGAATCCCTTTGCTACAGAACCTTCCCAACTCCACGATAACCATCCCTACAGAACCTTCCCACCTCATCGGTTCCCATCGCTACAACGCACTCCCCGATTCCCATATCTACCGAACCTTCCCAACTACTCGATTCCCATCTCTACAGAACATCCCAAGTCCCCAATTCCCATCACTACAGACCCTTCCCAACTGCCCCATTCCCATCCCTACTGAAACGTCCCAACTCACCGATTCCCATAGCTACAGAACCTTCCCAACTCTGCGATTCCCATCCCTAAAGAACCTTCCCAACTCCACGTCTCACATCGCTACAGAATCTTCTAAACTCCCCGATTCCCATCGCTACAGAACCTTCCCAACTGCCTGATTTCCATCGCTACAGAACCTTCCCAAGTCCCCGATTCCCATCCCTACAGCACCTTCCCAACACTCTGATTCCCATCACTACAGAACCTTCCCAACACCCCGATTCCCATCCCTACAGAACCTTCCCAACTCCCCGATTCCCATCCCTACTGAACCTTCCCTACTCGCCGATTCCCATTGCTACAGAACCTTCCCAAATCCACGATACCCATCCCTACAGAAACTTCCCACCTCCCCGATTCCAAATCACTACAGAACGTTCACCACTCCCCAATTCCCATAGCTACAGGAACTTCCCAACTCCCCGATTCCCATCTCTACAGAACCTTCCCAAGTCCCCAAATCGCATCGCTACAGAACCTTCCCAACTCCCCCATTCCCATCCCTACAGAACCTTCACAACTCACCGATTCCCATCGCTACAGAACCTTCCCAACTCCCCGATTCCCATCCCTAAAGAACGATCCCAACACCCCGATTCCCATCGCTACAGAACCTTCCCAACTCCCCGATTCCCATCCCTACAGAACCTTCCCAACTCCCCATCTCCCATCGCTACAGAACGTTCCCAACTCCCCGATTCCCATCGGTACAGAACCTTCCCAACTTCCCGATTCCCATCGCCACAGAAACTTCCCAACTCCCCGATTCCCATCCCAAAGGAACCTTCCCAACTCCCCGATTCACATCCCAAAAGAACATTCCCAACTCCCCGATTCCCATCGCTACAGAACCTTCCCAACTCCCCGATTCCATTCCCTACAGAAGCTTCCCAACTCGCCGAATCCCTTTGCTACAGAACCTTCCCAACTCCACGATAACCATCCCTACAGAACCTTCCCACCTCATCGGTTCCCATCGCTACAACGCACTCCCCGATTCCCATATCTACAGAACCTTCCCAACTACTCGATTCCCATCTCTACAGAACATCCCAAGTCCCCAATTCCCATCACTACAGACCCTTCCCAACTGCCCCATTCCCATCCCTACTGAAACGTCCCAACTCACCGATTCCCATAGCTACAGAACCTTCCCAACTCTGCGATTCCCATCCCTAAAGAACCTTCCCAACTCCACGTCTCACATCGCTACAGAATCTTCTAAACTCCCCGATTCCCATCGCTACAGAACCTTCCCAACTGCCCGATTTCCATCGCTACAGAACCTTCCCAAGTCCCCGATTCCCATCCCTACAGCACCTTCCCAACACTCTGATTCCCATCACTACAGAACCTTCCCAACACCCCGATTCCCATCCCTACAGAACCTTCCCAACTCCCCGATTCCCATCGCTACAGAACCTTCCCAACTCCCCGATTCCCTTCGCTACAGAACCTTCCCAACACCCCGAAACCCATCCCTACAGAACCTTCCCAACTCCCCGACTCCCATCGCTACAGAACCTTCCCAACTCCCCGATTCCGATCCCTACAGAACCTGCCCAACTCCCCGATTCACATCGCTACAGAACCTTCCCAACTCCCCGATTCACATCGATACAGTACCATCCCAACTACCCGATTCCCATCCCAAAACAACCCTCCCATCTCCCCGATTCCCATCCCAAAAGAACCTTCCCAACTCCCCGATTCCCATCGCTACAGAACCTTCCCAACTCCCCGATTCCCACTGCTACAGAACCTTCCCAACTCCCCGATTCCTATCCCTACAGAAGCTTCCCAACTCGCCAATTCCCATTGCTACAGAACTTTCCCAACTCCCCGATACCCATCCCTACAGAAACTTCCCACATCCCCAATTCCCATCCCTACAGAACCTTCCCAACTCCCCGATTCCCATCTCTACAGAATCTTCCCAAGTCCCCAAATCCCATCGCTACAGAACCTTCCCAACTCCCCCATTCCCATCCCTACAGAACCTTCCCAACACACCGATTCCCATCGCTACAGAATGTTCCCAACTCCCCGAATCCCATCCCTAAAGAACCATCACAACACCCCGATTCCCATCGCTGCAGAACCTTCCCAACTCCCCGATTCCCATCCCTACAGAGCCTTCCCAACTCCCCGTCTCCTATCGCTACAGAATCTTCCCAACTCCCCGATTCCCATCGGTACAGAACCTTCCCAACACCCCGATTCCCATCGCTACAGAACCTTCCCAACTCCCCGATTCCCATCGCCACAGAACCTTCCCAACTCCCCGATTCCCACTGCTACAGAGCCTTCCCAACGCCCCAATTCCCATCCCTGCTGAAGCTTCTCTACTCGCCGATTCCCATTGCTACAGAACCTTCCCAAATCCCCGATACCCATCCCTACAGAAACTTCCCACCTCCCCCATTCCCATCGCTACAGAACGTTCACCACTCCCCGATTCCCATAGCTACAGAAACTTCCCAACTCCCCGATTCCCATCTCTACAGAACCTTCCCAAGTCCCCAAATCGCATCGCTACAGAACCTTCCCAACTCCCCCATTCCCATCCCTACAGAACCTTCACAACTCACCGATTCCCATCCCTACAGAACCTACCCAACTCCCCGTCTCCCATCGCTACAGAACCTTCTAAGCTCCCCAATTCCCATCGCTACAGAACCTTCCCAAGTACCCAATTGCCATCGCTACGGAACCTTCCCATGTCCCCGATTCCCATCACTACAGAACCTTCCAAACTCCCCGATTCCCATCCCTACAGAACCTTCCCAACTCCCCGATTTCCATCGCTACAGAACTTTCCCAACTCCCCGAATGCCATCGCTACAGAACATTCCCAACTCCCCGATTTCCATCCCTACAGAACCTGCCCAACTCCACGATTCCCATCGCGACTGTACCTTCCCAACTCCCCGATTCCCATCGCTACAGAACCTTCCCAACTCCCCTATTCCCATCGATACAGAACCTTCCCAACTCCCCGAAACCCATCCCAAAGGAACCTTCCCAACTCCCCGATTCCCATCCCAAAAGATCCTTCCCAACTCCCCGATTCCCATCGCTACAGAACCTTCCCAACTCCCGGATTCCCATCACTACAGAACCTTCCCAACTCCCCGATTCCCATCCCTACAGAACCTTCCCAACTCGTCGATTCCCATTGCTACAAAACCTTCCCAACTCCCCGATACCCTTCCCTACATAATCTTCCCAACTCCCTGATTCCCATCGCTACAGAACCTTCCGAACTCCCCGATTCCCATCGCTAAAGAACCTTCAAAACTCCCCGATTACCATCCCTACAGAACCTTGCCAATGCCCCGATTCCCATCGCTACAGAACCTTCACAACTCCCCGATTCCCATCGCAACACAACATTCCCAACTTCCCCACTCCCATCCCTACAGAACCTTGCCAATGCCCCGATTCCCATCACTACAGATCCTTCCCAACTCTCCGATTCGCAACCCTACAGAACCTTCCCAACTCCCCGATTGCCATCGCTACAGAAACTTCTCAACTCCCTGATTCCCATCCCTACAGAACCTTCCCAACTCCCCGATTCCCATGGATACAAATTCTTCCCAACTCTCCGATTCACATCCCAAAGGAACCTTCCCAACTCCCCGATTGCCATCCCAAAAGAACCTTCCCAACTCCCCGATTCCCATCCGTACAGAACCTGCCCAACTCCCCGATTCCCATCGATACAGAACCATCCCAACTCCCTGATTCCCATCGCTACAGAACCTTCCCAACTCCCCGATTCCGTTCGATACAGGACCTTCCCAACTCCCCAATTCCCATCCCAAAAGAACCTTCCCAACTCCCCAATTCCCATCCCTAAAGAACATTCCCAACTCCTCGATTCCCATCGATACAGAACCTTCCCAAAGCCCCGATGCCCATCCCTACAGAAGCTTCCCAACTCGCCGATTCCCATTGCTACAGAACCTTCCCAACTCTTCGATACCCATCCCTACTGAAACTTCCCACCTCCCCAATTCCCATCACTACAGAACCTTCAGCACTCCTCGTTTCCCATAGCTACAGACGCATCCCAACTCCCCAATTCCCATCTCTACAGAAACTTCCCAAGTCCCCAAATCCCATCGCTACAGAACCTTCCCAAATTCCCGCATTCCCATCCCTACAGAATCTTCCCAACTCACCGATTCCCATCACTACAGAACCTTCCCAACTCCCCGATTGCCATCCCAAAGGAACCTTCCCAACTCCCTGATTCCCATCCCTACAGAAGCTTCCCAACTCGCCGATTCCCATTGCTACAGAACCTTCCCAACTCTTCGATACACATCCTTGCTGAAACTTCCCACCTACCCGATTCCCATCGCTACAGAACCTTCACCACTCTCCGAATCCCATAGCTACAGAACCTTGCCAACTCCCCGATTCCCATCGCTACAGAACCTTCCCAACTCTCCAACTGCAATCCCTACTGAACCTTCCCAACTCCCCGATTCCCATTCCTACACAACCTTCCCAACTCCCAGATTCCCATCCCTACAGAACATTCCGAACTCCGCGATTCCCATCGCCACAGAACATTCCCTACTCCCCGATTCCCATCCCTACAGACCCTGCCCAGCATCCCCGATTCCCATAGCTACAGAACCTTCCCAACTCTCCGATTCCCATCGGTACAGAACCTTCACAACTCCCCGATTCCCATCGCTACAGAACCTTCCCATCTCCCCGATTCCCATCCCAAAGGAACCTTCCCAACTCGCCGATTCCCATTGCTACAGAACCTTCCCAACTCACCGATACCCATCCCTGCAGAACCTTCCCAACTCCCCGATTCCCATCGCTACTACCCACTCCCCGATTCCCATAGCTACAGAACCTTCCCAACTCCCCGATTCCCACTGCTACAGAACCTTCCCAACTCCCCGATTCCCACTGCTACAGAACCTTCCCAACGCCCCGATGCCCATCCCTACAGAAGCTTCCCAACTCGCCGATTCCCATTGCTACAGAACCTTCCCAACTCTTCGATACCCATCCCTACTGAAACTTCCCACCTCCCCGATTCCCATCGCTACAGAACCTTCAGCACTCCTCGTTTCCCATAGCTACAGACGCGTCCCAACTCCCCAATTCCCATCTCTACAGAACCTTCCCAAGTCCCCAAATCCCATCGCTACAGAACCTTCCCAAATTCACGCATCCCATCCCTACAGAATCTTCCCAACTCACCGATTCCCATCACTACAGAATCTTCCCAACTCCCCGATTACCATCCCGACAGCACTTTCCCAACTCCCCGTCTCCCATCGCTACAGAACCTTCTCAACTCCCCGATTCCCATCGCTACAGAACCTTCCAAACTCCCCGATTACCATCCCTACAGAACCTTCCCAACTCCCCGATTGCCATCCCAAAAGATCCTTCCCAACTCCCTGATTCCCATCCCTACAGAAGCTTCCCAACTCGCCGATTCCCATTGCTACAGAACCTTCCCAACTCTTCGATACACATCCTTGCTGAAACTTCCCACCTCCCCGATTCCCATCGCTACAGAACCTTCACCACTCCCCGAATCCCATAGCTACAGAACCTTGCCAACTACCCGATTCCCATCGCTACAGAACCTTCCCAACTCTCCAACTGCAATCCCTACTGAACCTTCCCAACTCCCCGATTCCCATTCCTACACAACCTTCCCAACTTCCAGATTCCCATCCCTACAGAACATTCCCAACTCCCCGATTCCCATCGCCACAGAACATTCCCTACTCCCCGATTCCCATCCCTACAGACCCTGCCCAGCATCCCCGATTCCCATCGCTACAGAACCTTCCCATCTCCCCGATTCCCATCCCAAAGGAACCTTCCCAACTCGCCGATTCCCATTGCTACAGAACCTTCCAAACTCACCGATACCCATCCCTGCAGAACCTTCCCAACTCCCCGATTCCCATCGCTACTACCCATTCCCCGATTCCCATAGCTACAGAACCTTCCCAACTCCCCGATTCCCACTGCTACAGAATCTTCCCAACGCCCCAATGCCCATCCCTACAGAAGGTTCCCAACTCGCCGATTCCCATTGCTACAGAACCTTCCCAACTCTTCGATACCCATCCCTACTGAAACTTCCCACCTCCCCGATTCCCATCGCTAGAGAACCTTCAGCACTCCTCGTTTCCCATAGCTACAGACGCGTCCCAACTCCCCAATTCCCATCTCTACAGAACCTTCCCAAGTCCCCAAATCCCATCGCTACAGAGCCTTCCCAAATTCCCGCATCCCATCCCTACAGAATCTTCCCAACTCACCGATTCCCATCACTACAGAACCTTCCCAACTCCCCGATTACTATCCCGACAGCACTTTCCCAACTCCCCGTCTCCCATCGCTACAGAACCTTCTCAACTCCCCGATTCCCATCGCTACAGAACCTTCCGAACTCCCCGATTCCCTTCGCTAAAGAACCTTCATAACTCCCCGATTATCATCCCTACAGAACCTTCCCAATTCCCCAATTGCCATCCCAAAAGAACCTTCCCAACTCCCTGATTCCCATCCCTGCAGAAGCTTCCCAACTCGCCGATTCCCATTGCTACAGAACCTTCCCAACTCTTCGATACACATCCCTACTGAAACTTCCCACCTACCCGATTCCCATCGCTACAGAACCTTCACCACTCCCCGAATCCCATAGCTACAGAACCTTGCCAACTCCCCGATTCCCATCGCTACAGAACCTTCCCAACTCTCCAACTGCAATCCCTACTGAACATTCCCAACTCCCCGATTCCCATTCCTACACAACCTTCCCAACTCCCAGATTCCCATCCCTACAGTACATTCCCAATTCCCCGATTCCCATCGCTACAGAACATTTCCTACTCCACGATTCCCATCCCTACAGACCCTGCCCAACATCCCCGATTCCAATCGCTACAGAATCTTCCCAACTCTCCGATTCCCATCGGTACAGAACCTTCACAACTCCCCGATTCCCATCGCTACAGAACCTTCCCATCTCCCCTATTCCCATCCCAAAGGAACCTTCCCAACTCCCCGATTCCCATCCCTACAGAAGCTTCCCAACTCGCCGATTCCCATTGCTACAGAACCTTCCCAACTCACCAATACCCATCCCTGCAGAACCTTCCCAACTCCCCGATTCCCATCGATACTACCCACTCCCCGATTCCCATAGCTACAGAACCTTCCCAACTCCTCGATTCCCATCTCTACAGAACCTTCCCATGTCCCCAATTCCAATCGCTACAGATCCTTCCCAACTGCCCCATTCCCATCCCTACAGAACCTTCCCAACTCACCGATTCCCATAGCTACAGAACCTTCCCAGCTCCACGATTCCAATCCCTAAAGAACATTCCAAACACCCCGATTCCCATCGCTACAGAACCTTCCCAACTCCCCAATTCCCATCCATACAGAACCTTCCCAACTCCCCGATTTCCATCGCTACAGAACTTTCCCAACTCCTCGATTCCCATCCCTACAGTACCTTCCCAACTCCCCGATTCCCTTCGCTACAGAACCTTCCCAACTCCCCAATACCCATCCCTACAGAACCTTCCCAACTCCCCGATTCCCATCGCTACAGATCCTTCCCAACTCCCCGATTCCCATCCCTACAGAACCTGCCGAACTCCCCGATTCCCATCGATACAGAACCATCCCAACTCCCCGATTCCCATCGCTACAGAACCTTCCAAACTCCCCGATTCCCATCGATATAGAAATTTCCCAACTCCCCGATTCCCATCCCAAAGGAACCTTCCCAACTCCCCGATTCCCATCCCAAAAGAACCTTCCCAACTCCCCGATTCCCATCGCTACAGAACCTTCCCAACTCCCCGATTCCCACTGCTACAGAACCTTCCCAATTCCCCGATTCCCATCGCTACCGAACCTTCCCAACTCCCTGATTCCCATCGCTACAGAACCTTCCCAACTCCCCGATTCCCATCCCTACAGAAGCTTCCCAAATCGCCGATTCCCATTGCTACAGAACCTTCCAAACTCCCCGATACCCATCCCTGCAGAACCTTCCCAACTTCCCGATTCACATTCCTACACAACCTTCCCAACTCCCAGATTCCCATCCCTACAGAACATTCCCAACTCTCCGATTCCCATCGCCACAGAACATTCCCTACTCCCCGATTCCCATCCCTACAGACCCTGCCCAACATCCCCGATTCCCATCGCTACAGAACCTACCCAACTCTCCGATTCCCATCGGTACAGAACCTTCACAACTCCCCGATTCCCATCGATACAGAACCTTCCCATCTCCCCGATTCCCATCCCAAAGGAACCTTCCCAACTCCCCGATTCCCAACCCAAAAGAACATTCCCAACTCCACGATTCCCATCGCTACAGAACTTTCCCAACTCCCTGATTTCCATCGCTACAGAACCATCCCAACTCCCCGATTCACATCCCTGCAGAAGCTTCCCAACTCGCCGATTCCCATTGCTACAGAACCTTCCCAACTCACCGATACCCATCCCTGCAGAACCTTCCCAACTCCCCGATTCCCATCGCTACTACCCACTCCCCGATTCCCATAGCTACAGAACCTTCCCAACTCCTCGATTCCCATCTCTACAGAACCTTCCCAAGTCCCCAATTCCAATCGCTACAGATCCTTCCCAACTGCCCCATTCCCATCCCTACAGAACCTTCCCAACTCACCGATTCCCATAGCAACAGAACCTTCCCAGCTCCATGATTCCCATCCCTAAAGAACATTCCAAACACACCGATTCCCATCACTACAGAACCTTCCCAACTCCCCGATTCCCATCCATACAGAACCTTCCCAACTCCCTGTCTCCCATCGCTACAGAACCTTCTAAACTCCCCGATTACCATCGCTACAGAACTTTCCCAACTCCCCAATTCCCATCCCTACAGTACCTTCCCAACCCCCCGATTCCCTTCGCTACAGAACCTTCCCAACTCTCCAACTGCAATCCCTACTGAACCTTCCCAACTCCCCGATTCCCATTCCTACACAACCTTCCCAACTCCCAGATTCCCATCCCTACAGAACATTCCCAACTCCCCGATTCCCATCGCCACAGAACATTCCCAACTCTCCGATTCCCATCGGTACAGAACCTTCACAACTCCCCGATTCCTATCGCTACAGAACCTTCCCAACTCCCCGATTCCCTTCGCTACAGAACCTTCCCAACTCCCCGATACACATCCCAAAAGAACCTTCCCAACTCCCCGATTCCCATCGCTACAGATCCTACCCAACTCCCCGATTCCCATCCCTACAGAACCTGCCCAACTCCCCGATTCCCATCGATACAGAACCATCCCAACTCCCCGATTCCCATCGCTACAGAACCTTCCCAACTCCACGATTCGCATCCCAAAAGAACCTTCCCAACTCCCCGATTCCCATCCCAAAAGAACCTTCCCAACTCCCCGATTCTCTTCGCTACAGAACCTTCCCAACTCCCCGATTCCCACTGCTACAGAACCGTCCCAACACCCCGATTCCCATCGCTACAGAACCTTCCCAACTCCCCGATTCCCATCCCTACAGAAGCTTCCCAACTCACCGATTCCCATTGCTACAGAACCTTCCCAACTCCCCGATACCCATCCCTGCAGAACCTTCCCAACTCCCAGATTCCCATCGCTACTACCCTCTCTTTTATTCCCATAGCTACAGAACCTTCCCAACTCCTCGATTCCTATATCTACAGAACCTTCCCAAGTCCCCAATTCCAATCGTTACAGATCCTTCCCAACTGCCCCATTCCCATTCCTACAGAACCTTCCCAACTCACCGCTTCCCATAGCTACAGAACATTCCCAGCTCCGCGATTCCCATCCCTAAAGAACATTCCAAACATCCCGATTCCCATCGCTACAGAACCTTCCCAACTCCCCGATTCCCATCCATACAGAACATTCCCAACTCCCTGTCTCCCATCGCTACAGAACCTTCTAAACTCCCCGATTACCATCGCTACAGAACCTTCCCAACTCCCCGATTTCCATCGCTACAGAACTTTCCCAACTCCCCAATTCCCATCCCTACAGTACCTTCCCAACCCCCTGATTCCCTTCGCTACAGAACCTTCCCAACTCCCCGATACCCATCCCTACAGAACCTTCCCAACTCCCCGATTGCCATCGCTACAGATCCTTCCCTACTCCCCGATTCCCATCCCTACAGAACCTGCCCAACTCCCCAATTCCCATCGATACAGAACCATCCCAACTCCCCGATTCCCATCGCTACAGAACCTTCCCAACTCCCCGATTCCCTTCGATACAGGACCTTCCCAACTCCCCAATTCCCATCCCAAAAGAACCTTCCCAACTCCCCGATTCCCATCCCTTAAGAACATTCCCATCTCCTCGATTCCCATCGATACGGAACCTTCCCAACTCCACGATTCCCACTGCTCCAGAACCTTCCCAACGCCCCGATGCCCATCCCTACAGAAGCTTCCCAACTCGCCGATTCCCATTGCTACAGAACTTTCCCAACTCTTCGATACCCAACCCTACTGAAACTTCCCACCTCCCCGATTCCCATCGCTACAGAACCTTCAGCACTCCTCGTTTCCCATAGCTACAGGCACGTCCCAACTCCACAATTCCCATCTCTACAGAACGTTCCCAAGTCCCCAAATCCCATCGCTACAGAACCTTCCCAAATTCCCGCATTCCCATCCCTACAGAATCTTCCCAACTCACCGATTCCCATCACTACAGAACCTTCCCAACTCCCCGATTCCCATCCCTACAGCACTTTCCCAACTCACCGTCTCCCATCGCTACAGAACCTTCTCAACTCCCCGATTCCCATCACTACAGAACCTTTCAAACTCCCCGATTCCCATCGCTAAAGAACCTTCAAAACTCCCCGATTACCATCCCTACAGAACCTTCCCAACTCCCCGATTCCCATCGGTACAGAGCTTTCCCAACTCCCCGATTCCCACCGCTACAGAACATTCCCAACTTCCCGACTCCCATCCCTACAGAACCTTTCCAATGCCCCGATTCCCATCGCTACAGAACCTGCACAACTCCCCAATTCCCATCGTTACAGAACATTCCCAACTTCCTGACTCCCATCCCTACAGAACCTTGCCAATGCCCCAATTCCCATCACTACAGATCGTTCTCAACTCTCCGATTCGCAACCCTACAGAACCTTCCCAACTCCCCGATTCCCATCGCTACAGAACTTTCCCAACTCCCCGATTGCCATCGCTACAGAACGTTCCTAACTCCCTGATTCCCAAGCATACAGAAGCTTCCCAACTACCCGATTCCCATCGATACAAATCCTTCCCAACTCTCCGATTCCAATCCAAAGGAACCTTCCCAACTCCCCGATTGCCATCCCAAAAGAACCTACCCAACTCCCCGATTCCCATCTGTACAGAACCTGCCGAACTCCCCGATTCCCATCGATACAGAACCATCCCAACTCCCCGATTCCCATCGCTACAGAACCTTCCCAACTCCCCGATTCCCATCGATACAGGACCTTCCCAACTCCACAATTCCCATCCCAAAAGAACCTTCCCAACTCCCTGATTCACATCCCTAAAGAACATTCCCAACTCCTCGATTCCCATCGCTACAGAACCTTCCCAACACCCCGATTCCCGCTGCTACAGAACCTTCCAAGTGCCCCGATTCCCATCCCTACAGAAGCTTCCCAACTCGCCGATTCCCATTGCTACAGAACCTTCCCAACTCTTCGATACACATCCCTACTGAAACTTCCCACCTACCCGATTCCCATCACTACAGAACCTTCACCAGTCCCTGAATCCCATAGCTACAGAACCTTGCCAACTCCCCGATTCCCATCGCTACAGAACCTTCCCAACTCCCAGATTCCCATTCCTACACAACCTTCCCAACTCCCAGATTCCCATCCCTTCAGAACATTCCCAACTCCCCGATTAAATCGCCACAGAACATTCCCTACTCCCCGATTCCCATCTCTACAGACCCTGCCCAACATCCCCGATTCCCATCGCTACAGAACCTTCCCAAATCTCCGATTCCCATCGGTACAGAACCTTCAGAACTCCCCGATTCCCATCGCTACAGAACCTTCCCATCTCCCCGATTCCCATCCCAAAGGAACCTTCCCAACTCCCCGATTCCCATCCCAAAAGAACATTCCCAACTCCACGATTCCCATCGCTACAGAACCTTCCCAACTCGCCGATTCCCATTGCTACAGAACCTTCCCAACTCCCCGATACCCATCCCTGCAGAACCTTCCCAACTCCCCGATTCCCATCGCTACTACCCACTCCCCGATTCCCATAGCTACAGAACCTTCCCAACTCCTCAATTCCCATCTCTACAGAACCTTCCCAAGTCCCCAATTCCAATCGCTACAGGTCCTTCCCAACTGCCCCATTCCCATCCCTACAGAACCTTCCCAACTCACCGATTCCCATAGCTAGAGAACCTTCCCAACTCCGCGATTCCCATCCCTAAAGAACATTCCAAACATCCCGATTCCCATCGCCACAGAACCTTCCAAACTCCCCGATTCCCATCCATACAGAACCTTCCCAACTCCCTGTCTCCCATCGCTACAGAACCTTGTAAACTCCCCGATTCCCATCACTACAGAACCTTCCTAGCTCCCCAATTTCCATCGCTACAGATCCTTCCCAACTCCCCGATACCCATCCCTACAGAACCTTCCCAACTCCCCGATTCCCATCACTACAGATCCTTCCCAACTCCCAGATTCCCATCCCTACAGAACCTGCCCAACTACCCGATTCCCACTGATACAGAACCATCCCAACTCCCCGATTCCCATCGCTACAGAACCTTCCCAACTCCCCGATTCCCATCGATATAGAACCTTCCCAACTCCCCGATTCCCATCCCAAAAGACCCTTCCCAACTCCCCGATTCCCATCCCAAAAGATCCTTCCCAACTCCCAGATTCCCATCGCTACAGACCCTTCCCAACTCCCCGATTCCCACTGCTACAGAACCTTCCCAACTCCCCGATTCCCATCCCTACAGAACCTGCCCAACTCCCCGATTCACATTGCTACAGAACCTTCCCAACTCCCTGATTCCCATCGCTACAGAACATTCCCAACCACCCGATTCCCATCCCTACAGAACCTGCCCAACTCCCCAATTCCCATCGATATAGAACCTTCCCAACTCCCCTATTCCCATCCCTACAGCACCTTCCCAACTCGCTGATTCCCATTGCTACAGAACCTTCCCAACTCCCCGAATCCCATCCCTACAGCACCTTCCCACCTCCCCGATTCCCATCGCTACAGAAGCTTCACCACTCCCCGATTCCCATCGCTACAGAACCTTCCCAAGTCACCAAATGCCATCGCTACAGAACATTCCCAACTCCCCGTCTCCCATAGCTACAGAAACTTCCCAACTCCCCGATTCCAATCGGTACAGAACCTTCCCAACTCCCCGATTCCAATCGCTACAGAACCTTCCCAATCCCCGATTTCCATTGCTACAGAACCTTCCCAACTCCCCAATTGAAAACACTACAGAACCTTTCCAACTCCCCGATTCCCATTCCTACACAACCTTCCCAACACCCTGATTCCCATCCCTACAGAACATTCCCAACTCCCCGATTCCCATCGCCACAGAACCTTCCCAACTCCCCGATTCCCATCCCTACAGAACCTTCCCAACTCCCCGAATACCATTCCTACACAACCTATCCAACTCCCTGATTCCCATCGCTACAGATCCTTCCTAACTCCCCGATTCCCATCCCAAAGGGACCTTCCCAACTACCCGATTCCCATCACAAAAGAACATTCCCAACTCCCCGATTCCCATCGCTACAGAACCTTCCCAATTCCATGATTCCCATCCCTTCAGCAGCTTCCCAACTCACCGATTCCCATTGCTACAGAACCATCCCAACTCCCCGATACCCATCCCTACAGAACCTTCCCACCTCCCCGATTCCCATCACTACAACCCACTCCCCAATTCCCAAAGCTACACAACCTTCCCAACTCCTCGATTCCCATATCTACAGAACCTTCCCAAGTCCCCAATTCCCATCGCTACAGAACCTTCCCAACTTCCCCATTCCCATCCCTACAGAACCTTCCCAACTCAATGATTCCCACCGCTACAGAACCTTCCCAACTCCCCGATTCCCATCCCTACAGCACTTTCCCAACTCACCGTCTCCCATCGCTACAGAACCTTCTCAACTCCCCGATTCCCATCACTACAGAACCTTTCAAACTCCCCGATTCCCATCGCTAAAGAACCTTCAAAACTCCCCGATTACCATCCCTACAGAACCTTCCCAACTCCCCGATTCCCATCGGTACAGAGCTTTCCCAACTCCCCGATTCCCACCGCTACAGAACATTCCCAACTTCCCGACTCCCATCCCTACAGAACCTTTCCAATGCCCCGATTCCCATCGCTACAGAACCTGCACAACTCCCCAATTCCCATCGTTACAGAACATTCCCAACTTCCTGACTCCCATCCCTACAGAACCTTGCCAATGCCCCAATTCCCATCACTACAGATCGTTCTCAACTCTCCGATTCGCAACCCTACAGAACCTTCCCAACTCCCCGATTCCCATCGCTACAGAACTTTCCCAACTCCCCGATTGCCATCGCTACAGAACGTTCCTAACTCCCTGATTCCCAAGCATACAGAAGCTTCCCAACTACCCGATTCCCATCGATACAAATCCTTCCCAACTCTCCGATTCCAATCCAAAGGAACCTTCCCAACTCCCCGATTGCCATCCCAAAAGAACCTACCCAACTCCCCGATTCCCATCTGTACAGAACCTGCCGAACTCCCCGATTCCCATCGATACAGAACCATCCCAACTCCCCGATTCCCATCGCTACAGAACCTTCCCAACTCCCCGATTCCCATCGATACAGGACCTTCCCAACTCCACAATTCCCATCCCAAAAGAACCTTCCCAACTCCCTGATTCACATCCCTAAAGAACATTCCCAACTCCTCGATTCCCATCGCTACAGAACCTTCCCAACACCCCGATTCCCGCTGCTACAGAACCTTCCAAGTGCCCCGATTCCCATCCCTACAGAAGCTTCCCAACTCGCCGATTCCCATTGCTACAGAACCTTCCCAACTCTTCGATACACATCCCTACTGAAACTTCCCACCTACCCGATTCCCATCACTACAGAACCTTCACCAGTCCCTGAATCCCATAGCTACAGAACCTTGCCAACTCCCCGATTCCCATCGCTACAGAACCTTCCCAACTCCCAGATTCCCATTCCTACACAACCTTCCCAACTCCCAGATTCCCATCCCTTCAGAACATTCCCAACTCCCCGATTAAATCGCCACAGAACATTCCCTACTCCCCGATTCCCATCTCTACAGACCCTGCCCAACATCCCCGATTCCCATCGCTACAGAACCTTCCCAAATCTCCGATTCCCATCGGTACAGAACCTTCAGAACTCCCCGATTCCCATCGCTACAGAACCTTCCCATCTCCCCGATTCCCATCCCAAAGGAACCTTCCCAACTCCCCGATTCCCATCCCAAAAGAACATTCCCAACTCCACGATTCCCATCGCTACAGAACCTTCCCAACTCGCCGATTCCCATTGCTACAGAACCTTCCCAACTCCCCGATACCCATCCCTGCAGAACCTTCCCAACTCCCCGATTCCCATCGCTACTACCCACTCCCCGATTCCCATAGCTACAGAACCTTCCCAACTCCTCGATTCCCATCTCTACAGAACCTTCCCAAGTCCCCAATTCCAATCGCTACAGGTCCTTCCCAACTGCCCCATTCCCATCCCTACAGAACCTTCCCAACTCACCGATTCCCATAGCTAGAGAACCTTCCCAACTCCGCGATTCCCATCCCTAAAGAACATTCCAAACATCCCGATTCCCATCGCCACAGAACCTTCCAAACTCCCCGATTCCCATCCATACAGAACCTTCCCAACTCCCTGTCTCCCATCGCTACAGAACCTTGTAAACTCCCCGATTCCCATCACTACAGAACCTTCCTAGCTCCCCAATTTCCATCGCTACAGATCCTTCCCAACTCCCCGATACCCATCCCTACAGAACCTTCCCAACTCCCCGATTCCCATCACTACAGATCCTTCCCAACTCCCAGATTCCCATCCCTACAGAACCTGCCCAACTACCCGATTCCCACTGATACAGAACCATCCCAACTCCCCGATTCCCATCGCTACAGAACCTTCCCAACTCCCCGATTCCCATCGATATAGAACCTTCCCAACTCCCCGATTCCCATCCCAAAAGACCCTTCCCAACTCCCCGATTCCCATCCCAAAAGATCCTTCCCAACTCCCAGATTCCCATCGCTACAGACCCTTCCCAACTCCCCGATTCCCACTGCTACAGAACCTTCCCAACTCCCCGATTCCCATCCCTACAGAACCTGCCCAACTCCCCGATTCACATTGCTACAGAACCTTCCCAACTCCCTGATTCCCATCGCTACAGAACATTCCCAACCACCCGATTCCCATCCCTACAGAACCTGCCCAACTCCCCAATTCCCATCGATATAGAACCTTCCCAACTCCCCTATTCCCATCCCTACAGCACCTTCCCAACTCGCTGATTCCCATTGCTACAGAACCTTCCCAACTCCCCGAATCCCATCCCTACAGCACCTTCCCACCTCCCCGATTCCCATCGCTACAGAAGCTTCACCACTCCCCGATTCCCATCGCTACAGAACCTTCCCAAGTCACCAAATGCCATCGCTACAGAACATTCCCAACTCCCCGTCTCCCATAGCTACAGAAACTTCCCAACTCCCCGATTCCAATCGGTACAGAACCTTCCCAACTCCCCGATTCCAATCGCTACAGAACCTTCCCAATCCCCGATTTCCATTGCTACAGAACCTTCCCAACTCCCCAATTGAAAACACTACAGAACCTTTCCAACTCCCCGATTCCCATTCCTACACAACCTTCCCAACACCCTGATTCCCATCCCTACAGAACATTCCCAACTCCCCGATTCCCATCGCCACAGAACCTTCCCAACTCCCCGATTCCCATCCCTACAGAACCTTCCCAACTCCCCGAATACCATTCCTACACAACCTATCCAACTCCCTGATTCCCATCGCTACAGATCCTTCCTAACTCCCCGATTCCCATCCCAAAGGGACCTTCCCAACTACCCGATTCCCATCACAAAAGAACATTCCCAACTCCCCGATTCCCATCGCTACAGAACCTTCCCAATTCCATGATTCCCATCCCTTCAGCAGCTTCCCAACTCACCGATTCCCATTGCTACAGAACCATCCCAACTCCCCGATACCCATCCCTACAGAACCTTCCCACCTCCCCGATTCCCATCACTACAACCCACTCCCCAATTCCCAAAGCTACACAACCTTCCCAACTCCTCGATTCCCATATCTACAGAACCTTCCCAAGTCCCCAATTCCCATCGCTACAGAACCTTCCCAACTTCCCCATTCCCATCCCTACAGAACCTTCCCAACTCAATGATTCCCACCGCTACAGAACCTTCCCAACTCCCCGATTCCCATCCCTTAAGAACCTTCCCAACACCCCGATTCCCATCGCTACATTGCCTTGCCAACTCCCCGATTCCCATCCCTACAGAACCTTCCCAACTCCCCGTCTCCCATCGCTACAGGACCCTCAAAACTCCCCGATTCCCATCGCTACAGTACCTTCCCAACTCCGCGATTTCCATCGCTACAGAACCTTCCCAACACTCCGATTCCCATCAATACAGAACCTTCCCAATTCCCCGATTCCCAACCCTACAGATCCTTCCCAACTCCCCGATTCCCATCGATACAGAACTTTCCCAACTCCCCGATTGCCATCGCTACAGAACATTCCCAACTCCCCGATTCCCATCCCTACAGAACCATCCCAACTCCACGATTCCCATCGCTACAGAACCTTCCCAACTCCCCGATTCCCATCGCTACAGAACCTTCCCAATTCGCCGTTTCCCATCGATACAGAACCATCCCAGCTCCCCGAATCCCATCCCAAAGGAACCTTCCCAACTCCCCGATTCCCATCCCAAAAGAACCTTCCCACCTCCGTGATTCCCATCGCTACGCAAACATTCCCACTCCCCGATCCCCATAGCTACAGACCATTCCCAACTCCGCGATTCCCATCGCTAGAGAACCTTCGAAACTCACCGATTACCATCCCTACAGAATCTTCACAACTCCCCGATTCCCATCGCTACAGAACCATACCAACTCCCCAATTCCCGCCAACACAGAACCTTCCCAACTCCCCGATTCCCATCACTACAGAACCTCCCAACTCCCCGATTCCCATCCCTACAGAACCTCCCAATTCCCCAATTACATCGCTACAGTACCTTCCCAACTCCCCGATTCCCATCCCTACAGAACCTTCCCAACTTCCCGATTTCCATCGCTACAGAACATTCCCAAGTCCCCGATTCCCATCCCTACAGAACCTTCCCAACTCTCCGATACCGATCACTACAGAACCTTCCCAACTCCCCGATTCCCAACCCTACAGAACCTTCCCAACTCCCCGTTACCCATCGCTACACAACTTTCCCAACTCCCCGATTCCCATCTATACAGAACCTTCCCAACTCACCGATTCCCATCGCTACAGAACCTTCCCAACTCCCCAATTCCCATCGCTACAGAACCTTCCCAACTCCACGATTCCCATCGCTACAGAACCTTCGCAACTTCGCGATTCTCGTCCCTACAGAACATTCCCAACTCCCCGATTCCCATCCCTACAGAACCTTCCCTTCTCCCCAAATCCGATCGATACAGAACCATCCCATCTCCCCGATTCCCATCGCTACAGAACCTTCCCAATTCCCCGTTTCCCATCGCTACAGAACCATCCCAACTCCCCGATTCCCATCGCTACAGAACCTTCCCAATTCCCCGTTTCCCATCGATACAGAACCATCCCAGCTCCCCGAATCCCATCCCAAAGGAACCTTCCCAACTCCCCGATTCCCATCCCAAAAGAACCTTCCCACTTCCGTGATTCCAATCGCTACGCAAACTTTCCCACTCCCCGATCCCCATAGCTACAGAACCTTCCCAACTCCCCGATTCCCATCACTACAGAACCTCCCAACTCCCCGATTCCCATCCCTACAGAACCTCCCAATTCCCCAATTACATCGCTACAGTACCTTCCCAACTCCCCGATTCCCATCCCTACAGAACCTTCCCAACTTCCCGATTTCCATCACTACAGAACATTCCCAAGTCCCCGATTCCCATCCCTACAGAACCTTCCCAACTCTCCGATACCCATCACTACAGAACCTTCCCAACTCCCCGATTCCCAACCCTACAGAACCTTCCCAACTCCCCGATTCCCATCTCTACAGAACCTTCCCAACTCCCCGATTCCCATCGCTACAGAACCTTCCCAATGCCCCAATTCCCATCGCTACAGAACCTTCCCAACTCCACGATTCCCATCGCTACAGAACCTTCGCAACTTCGCGATTCTCGTCCCTACAGAACATTCCCAACTCCCCGATTCCCATCCCTACAGAACCTTCCCTTCTCCCCAAATCCCATCGATACAGAACCATCCCAACTCCCCGATTCACATCCCTAGAGAACATTCCCAACTCCCCGATTTCCATCGCTACTGAACCTTCCCAACTCCCCAATTCCAATCGCTACAGAACCTTCCCAACTACCCGATTGCCATCCCAACAGAACCTTCACAACTCCCTGATTCCCATCGTTACAGAACCTTCCCAACTCCCCAATTCCCATCGCTATAGAACCTTCACAACTCCCCGATTCCCAACGCAACAGAACCTTCCCAATTCCGCGATTCCCATCGCTACATAACATTCCCAACTCCCCGATTCCCACCGCTACAGAAACTTCCCAACTCCCCGATTCCCATCGCAACAGAACCTTCCCAACTCCCCAATTGCAATCCCTACAGAACCATTCCAACTCCCCGATTCCCATTCCTGCACAACCTTCCCAACTCCCTGATTCCCATCCCAACAGAACATTCCCAACTCCCCGATTCCCATCACCACAGAACCATCCCTAGTCCCCGATTCCCATCGCTACAGAGCCTTCCCAACTCCCCGATTCCCATCTTTGCAGAACCTTCCCATCACCCCGATTCCCATCGCTACAGAACCTTCCAAACTCCCCGATTCCCATCACTACAGAACCTCACAACTCCCCGATTCCCATCCCTACAGAACCTCCCAATTCCCCAATTCCCATCGCTACAGAACCTTCCCAACTCCCCGATTCCCATCCCTACAGAACCTTCCCAACTTCCCGATTTCCATCGCTACAGAACATTCCCAAGTCCCCGAGTCCCATCCCTACAGAACCTTCCCAACTCTCCGATACCCATCACTACAGAACCTTCCCAACTCCCCGATTCCCAACCCTACAGAACCTTCCCAACTCCCCGTTACCCATCGCTACACAACTTTCCCAACTCCCCTATTGCCATCGCTACAGAACCTTCCCAACTCCCCGATTCCCATCTCTACAGAACCTTCCCAACTCCCCGATTCCCTTCGCTACAGAACCTTCCCAACGCCCCAATTCCCATCGCTACAGAACCTTCCCAACTCCACGATTCCCATCGCTACAGAACCTTCGCAACTTCGCGATTCTCGTCCATACAGAACATTCACAACTCCGCGATTCGCATCCCTACAGAAGCTTCCCAACTCGCCGATTCCCATTGCTACAGTTCCTTCCCAACTCCCCGATACCCATCCCAACAGACCCTTCCCGCCTCCCCGATTCCTATCGCTACAACCCACTCCCCTATTCCCATAGCTACAGAAACTTCCCAACTCCTCAATTCCCATCTCTACAGAACCTTCCCAAGTCCCCAATTCCCATCGCTATAGAACCTTCCCAACTGCCCCATTACCATCCCTACAGAACCTTCCCAACTCACCGATTCCCATCCCTACAGAACCTGCCCAACTCCACGATTCCCATCGCTACAGAACCTTCCCAACTCCCCGATTCCCATCGCTACAGAACCTTCCCAATTCCCCGTTTCCCATCGATACAGAACCATCCCAGCTCCCCGAATCCCATCACAAAGGAACCTTCCCAACTCCCCGATTCCCATCCCAAAAGAACCTTCCCACCTCCGTGATTCCCATCGCTACGCAAACATTCCCACTCCCCGATCCCCATAGCTACAGACCCTTCCCAACTCCGCGATTCCCATCGCTAGAGAACCTTCGAAACTCGCCAATTACCATCCCTACAGAATCTTCACAGCTCCCCGATTCCCATCGCTACAGAACCATACCAACTCCCCGATTCCCGTCAACACAGAACCTTCCCAACTCCCCGATTCCCATCACTACAGAACCTCCCAACTCCCCGATTCCCATCCCTACAGAACCTCCCAATTCCCCAATTACATCGCTACAGTACCTTCCCACCTCCCCGATTCCCATCGCTACAACCCACTCCCCAATTCCCAAAGCTACACAACCTTCCCAACTCCTCGATTCCCATATCTACAGAACCTTCCCAAGTCCCCAATTCCCATCGCTACAGAACCTTCCCAACTTCCCCATTCCCATCCCTACAGAACCTTCCCAACTCAATGATTCCCATCGCTACAGAACCTTCCCAACTCCCCGATTCCCATCCCTTAAGAACCTTCCCAACACCCCGATTCCCATCGCTACATTGCCTTGCCAACTCCCCGATTCCCATCCCTACAGAACCTTCCCAACTCCCCGTCTCCCATCGCTACAGGACCCTCAAAACTCCCCGATTCCCATCGCTACAGTACCTTCCCAACTCCGCGATTTCCATCGCTACAGAACCTTCCCAACACTCCGATTCCCATCAATACAGAACCTTCCCAATTCCCCGATTCCCAACCCTACAGATCCTTCCCAACTCCCCGATTCCCATCGATACAGAACTTTCCCAACTCCCCGATTGCCATCGCTACAGAACATTCCCAACTCCCCGATTCCCATCCCTACAGAACCATCCCAACTCCACGATTCCCATCGCTACAGAACCTTCCCAACTCCCCGATTCCCATCGCTACAGAACCTTCCCAATTCGCCGTTTCCCATCGATACAGAACCATCCCAGCTCCCCGAATCCCATCCCAAAGGAACCTTCCCAACTCCCCGATTCCCATCCCAAAAGAACCTTCCCACCTCCGTGATTCCCATCGCTACGCAAACATTCCCACTCCCCGATCCCCATAGCTACAGACCATTCCCAACTCCGCGATTCCCATCGCTAGAGAACCTTCGAAACTCACCGATTACCATCCCTACAGAATCTTCACAACTCCCCGATTCCCATCGCTACAGAACCATACCAACTCCCCAATTCCCGCCAACACAGAACCTTCCCAACTCCCCGATTCCCATCACTACAGAACCTCCCAACTCCCCGATTCCCATCCCTACAGAACCTCCCAATTCCCCAATTACATCGCTACAGTACCTTCCCAACTCCCCGATTCCCATCCCTACAGAACCTTCCCAACTTCCCGATTTCCATCGCTACAGAACATTCCCAAGTCCCCGATTCCCATCCCTACAGAACCTTCCCAACTCTCCGATACCGATCACTACAGAACCTTCCCAACTCCCCGATTCCCAACCCTACAGAACCTTCCCAACTCCCCGTTACCCATCGCTACACAACTTTCCCAACTCCCCGATTCCCATCTATACAGAACCTTCCCAACTCACCGATTCCCATCGCTACAGAACCTTCCCAACTCCCCAATTCCCATCGCTACAGAACCTTCCCAACTCCACGATTCCCATCGCTACAGAACCTTCGCAACTTCGCGATTCTCGTCCCTACAGAACATTCCCAACTCCCCGATTCCCATCCCTACAGAACCTTCCCTTCTCCCCAAATCCGATCGATACAGAACCATCCCATCTCCCCGATTCCCATCGCTACAGAACCTTCCCAATTCCCCGTTTCCCATCGCTACAGAACCATCCCAACTCCCCGATTCCCATCGCTACAGAACCTTCCCAATTCCCCGTTTCCCATCGATACAGAACCATCCCAGCTCCCCGAATCCCATCCCAAAGGAACCTTCCCAACTCCCCGATTCCCATCCCAAAAGAACCTTCCCACTTCCGTGATTCCAATCGCTACGCAAACTTTCCCACTCCCCGATCCCCATAGCTACAGAACCTTCCCAACTCCCCGATTCCCATCACTACAGAACCTCCCAACTCCCCGATTCCCATCCCTACAGAACCTCCCAATTCCCCAATTACATCGCTACAGTACCTTCCCAACTCCCCGATTCCCATCCCTACAGAACCTTCCCAACTTCCCGATTTCCATCACTACAGAACATTCCCAAGTCCCCGATTCCCATCCCTACAGAACCTTCCCAACTCTCCGATACCCATCACTACAGAACCTTCCCAACTCCCCGATTCCCAACCCTACAGAACCTTCCCAACTCCCCGATTCCCATCTCTACAGAACCTTCCCAACTCCCCGATTCCCATCGCTACAGAACCTTCCCAACGCCCCAATTCCCATCGCTACAGAACCTTCCCAACTCCACGATTCCCATCGCTACAGAACCTTCGCAACTTCGCGATTCTCGTCCCTACAGAACATTCCCAACTCCCCGATTCCCATCCCTACAGAACCTTCCCTTCTCCCCAAATCCCATCGATACAGAACCATCCCAACTCCCCGATTCACATCCCTAGAGAACATTCCCAACTCCCCGATTTCCATCGCTACTGAACCTTCCCAACTCCCCAATTCCAATCGCTACAGAACCTTCCCAACTACCCGATTGCCATCCCAACAGAACCTTCACAACTCCCTGATTCCCATCGTTACAGAACCTTCCCAACTCCCCAATTCCCATCGCTATAGAACCTTCACAACTCCCCGATTCCCAACGCAACAGAACCTTCCCAATTCCGCGATTCCCATCGCTACATAACATTCCCAACTCCCCGATTCCCACCGCTACAGAAACTTCCCAACTCCCCGATTCCCATCGCAACAGAACCTTCCCAACTCCCCAATTGCAATCCCTACAGAACCATTCCAACTCCCCGATTCCCATTCCTGCACAACCTTCCCAACTCCCTGATTCCCATCCCAACAGAACATTCCCAACTCCCCGATTCCCATCACCACAGAACCATCCCTAGTCCCCGATTCCCATCGCTACAGAGCCTTCCCAACTCCCCGATTCCCATCTTTGCAGAACCTTCCCATCACCCCGATTCCCATCGCTACAGAACCTTCCAAACTCCCCGATTCCCATCACTACAGAACCTCACAACTCCCCGATTCCCATCCCTACAGAACCTCCCAATTCCCCAATTCCCATCGCTACAGAACCTTCCCAACTCCCCGATTCCCATCCCTACAGAACCTTCCCAACTTCCCGATTTCCATCGCTACAGAACATTCCCAAGTCCCCGAGTCCCATCCCTACAGAACCTTCCCAACTCTCCGATACCCATCACTACAGAACCTTCCCAACTCCCCGATTCCCAACCCTACAGAACCTTCCCAACTCCCCGTTACCCATCGCTACACAACTTTCCCAACTCCCCTATTGCCATCGCTACAGAACCTTCCCAACTCCCCGATTCCCATCTCTACAGAACCTTCCCAACTCCCCGATTCCCTTCGCTACAGAACCTTCCCAACGCCCCAATTCCCATCGCTACAGAACCTTCCCAACTCCACGATTCCCATCGCTACAGAACCTTCGCAACTTCGCGATTCTCGTCCATACAGAACATTCACAACTCCGCGATTCGCATCCCTACAGAAGCTTCCCAACTCGCCGATTCCCATTGCTACAGTTCCTTCCCAACTCCCCGATACCCATCCCAACAGACCCTTCCCGCCTCCCCGATTCCTATCGCTACAACCCACTCCCCTATTCCCATAGCTACAGAAACTTCCCAACTCCTCAATTCCCATCTCTACAGAACCTTCCCAAGTCCCCAATTCCCATCGCTATAGAACCTTCCCAACTGCCCCATTACCATCCCTACAGAACCTTCCCAACTCACCGATTCCCATCCCTACAGAACCTGCCCAACTCCACGATTCCCATCGCTACAGAACCTTCCCAACTCCCCGATTCCCATCGCTACAGAACCTTCCCAATTCCCCGTTTCCCATCGATACAGAACCATCCCAGCTCCCCGAATCCCATCCCAAAGGAACCTTCCCAACTCCCCGATTCCCATCCCAAAAGAACCTTCCCACCTCCGTGATTCCCATCGCTACGCAAACATTCCCACTCCCCGATCCCCATAGCTACAGACCCTTCCCAACTCCGCGATTCCCATCGCTAGAGAACCTTCGAAACTCGCCAATTACCATCCCTACAGAATCTTCACAGCTCCCCGATTCCCATCGCTACAGAACCATACCAACTCCCCGATTCCCGTCAACACAGAACCTTCCCAACTCCCCGATTCCCATCACTACAGAACCTCCCAACTCCCCGATTCCCATCCCTACAGAACCTCCCAATTCCCCAATTACATCGCTACAGTACCTTCCCAACTCCCCGATTCCCATCCCTACAGAACCTTCCCAACTTCCCGATTTCCATCGCTACAGAACATTCCCAAGTCCCCAATTCCCATCCCTACAGAACCTTCCCAACTCTCCGATACCCATCACTACAGAACCTTCCCAACTCCCCGATTCCCAACCCTACAGAACCTTCCCAACTCCCCGTTACCCATCGCTACACAACTTTCCCAACTCCCCGATTGCCATCGCTACAGAACCTTCCCAACTCCCCGATTCCCATCTCTACAGAACCTTCCCAACTCCCCGATTCCCATCGCTACAGAACCTTCCCAACGCCCCAATTCCCATCGCTACAGAACCTTCCCAACTCCACGATTCCCATCGCTACAGAACCTTTGCAACTTCGCGATTCTCGTCCCTACAGAACATTCCCAACTCCCCGATTCCCATCCCTACAGAACCTTCCCTTCTCCCCAAATCCCATCGATACAGAACCACCCCAACTCCCCGATTCACATCCCTAGAGAACATTCCCAACTCCCCGATTTCCATCGCTACTGAACCTTCCCAACTCCACAATTCCAATCGCTACAGAACCTCCCCAACTCCCCGATTGCCATCCCAACAGAACCTTCACAACTCCCTGATTCCCATCGTTACAGAACCTTCCCAACCCCCCAATTCCCATCGCTATAGAACCTTCACAACTCCCTGATTCCCAACGCTACAGAACCTTCCCAATTCCGCGATTCCCATCGCTACATAACATTCCCAACTCCCCGATTCCCACCGCTACAGAAACTTCCCAACTCCCCGATTCCCATCGCAACAGAACCTTCCCAACTCCCCAATTGCAATCCCTACAGAACCATTCCAACTCCCCGATTCCCATTCCTGCACAACCTTCCCAACTCCCTGATTCCCATCCCAACAGAACATTCCCAACTCACCGATTCCCATCACCACTGAACCATCCCTAGTCCCCGATTCCCATCGCTACAGAGCCTTCCCAACTCCCCGATTCCCAGCATTGCAGAACCTTCCCATCACCCCGATTCCCATCGCTACAGAACCTTCCAAACTCCCCGATTCCCATCACTACAGAACCTCACAACTCCCCGATTCCCATCCCTACAGAACCTCCCAATTCCCCAATTTCCATCGCTACAGAACCTTCCCAACTCCCCGATTCCCATCCCTACAGAACCTTCCCAACTTCCCGATTTCCATCGCTACAGAACATTCCCAAGTCCCCGAGTCCCATCCCTACAGAACCTTCCCAACTCTCCGATACCCATCACTACAGAACCTTCCCAACTCCCCGATTCCCAAACCTACAGCACCTTCCCAACTCCCCATTACCCATCGCTACATAACTTTCCCAACTCCCCGATTGCCATCGCTACAGAACCTTCCCAACTCCCCGATTCCCATCTCTACAGAACCTTCCCAACTCCCCGATTCCCTTCGCTACAGAACCTTCCCAACGCCCCAATTCCCATCGCTACAGAACCTTCCCAACTCCACGATTCCCATCGCTACAGAACCTTCGCAACTTCGCGATTCTCGTCCATACAGAACATTCACAACTCCGCGATTCGCATCCCTACAGAAGCTTCCCAACTCGCCGATTCCCATTGCTACAGTTCTTTCCCAACTCCCCGATACCCATCCCAACAGACCCTTCCCGCCTCCCCGATTCCTATCGCTACAACCCACTCCCCGATTCCCATAGCTACAGAAACTTCCCAACTCCTCAATTCCCACCTCTACAGAAACTTCCCAAGTCCCCAATTCCCATCGCTATAGAACCTTCCCAACTGCCCCATTACCATCCCTACAGAACCTTCCCAACTCACCGATTCCCATCACTACAGAACCTTCCCAACTCCCCAATTCCCATCGCTATAGAACCTTCACAACTCCCCGATTCCCATCGCTACAGAACCTTCCCAACTCCCCGATTCCCATGCCAACAGAACCTTCACAACTCCCCGATTCCCATCGCTACAGAACCTTCCCAACTTCCCGATTCCCACCGCTACAGAAACTTCCCAACTCCCCGATTCCCATCTCAACAGAACCTTCCCAACTCCCCAATTGCAATCCCTACAGAACCATCCCAACTCCCCGATTCCCATTCCTGCACAACCTTCCCAACTCCCTGATTCCCATCCCAACAGAACATTCCCAACTCCCCGATTCCCATCGCCACAGAACCATCCCTAGTCCCCGATTCCCATCCCCGCAGACCCTCCCAACTCCCCGATTCCCATCGCTACAGAGCCTTCCCAACTCCCCGATTCCCATCTTTGCAGAACCTTCCCAACTCTCCGATACCCATCACTACAGAACCTTCCCAACTCCCCGATTCCCAACCCTACAGAACCTTCCCAACTCCCCATTACCCATCGCTACACAACTTTCCCAACTCCCCGATTGCCATCGCTACAGAACCTACCCAACTCCCCGATTCCCATCTCTACAGAACCTTCCCAACTCCCCGATTCCCTTCGCTACAGAACCTTCCCAACGCCCCAATTCCCATCGCTACAGAACCTTCCCAACTCCACGATTCCCATCGCTACAGAACCTTCGCAACTTCGCGATTCTCGTCCATACAGAACATTCACAACTCCGCGATTCGCATCCCTACAGAAGCTTCCCAACTCGCCGATTCCCATTGCTACAGTTCCTTCCCAACTCCCCGATACCCATCCCAACAGACCCTTCCCGCCTCCCCGATTCCTATCGCTACAACCCACTCCCCGATTCCCATAGCTACAGAAACTTCCCAACTCCTCAATTCCCACCTCTACAGAACCTTCCCAAGTCCCCAATTCCCATCGCTATAGAACCTTCCCAACTGCCACATTACCATCCCTACAGAACCTTCCCAACTCACTGATTCCCATCGCTACAGAACCTTCCCAACTCCCCAATTCCCATCGCTATAGAACCTTCACAACTCCCCGATTCCCATCGCTACAGAACCTTCCCAAATCCCCGATTCCCATGCCAACAGAACCTTCCCAACTCCCCGATTGCCATCGCTACAGAACCTTCCCAACTTCCCGATTCCCACCGCTACAGAAACTTCCCAACTCTCCGATTCCCATCTCAACAGAACCTTCCCAACTCCCCAATTGCAATCCCTACAGAACCATCCCAACTCCCCGATTCCCATTCCTGCACAACCTTCCCAACTCCCTGATTCCCATCCCAACAGAACATTCCCAACTCCCCGATTCCCATCGCCACAGAACCATCCCTAGTCCCCGATTCCCATCCCCGCAGACCCTCCCAACTCCCCGATTCCCATCGCTACAGAGCCTTCCCAACTCCCCGATTCCCATCTTTGCAGAACCTTCCCATCACCCCGATTCCCATCGCTACAGAACCTTCCAAACTCCCCGATTCCCATCACTACAGAACCTCCCAACTCCAGGATTCCCATCCCTACAGAACCTCCCAATTCCCCAATTCCCATCGCTACAGAACCTTCCCAACTCCCCGATTCCCATCCCTACAGAACCTTCCCAACTCTCCGATAACCATCACTACAGAACCTTCCCAACTTCCCGATTCCCAACCCTACAGAACCTTCCCAACTCCCCGTTACCCATCGCTACACAACTTTCCCAACTCCCCGATTGCCATCGCTACAGAACCTTCCCAACTCCCCGATTCCCATCTCTACAGAACCTTCCCAACTCCCCGATTCCCTTCGCTACAGAACCTTCCCAACGCCCCAAATCCCATCGCTACAGAACCTTCCCAACTCCACGATTCCCATCGCTACAGAACCTTCCCAACGCCCCAATTCCCATCGCTACAGAACCTTCCCAACTCCACGATTCCCATTGCTACAGAACCTTCGCAACTTCGCAATTCTCGTCCCTACAGAACATTCCCAACTCCCCGATTCCCATCCCTACAGAACCATCCCTTCTCCCCAAATCCCATCGATACAGAACCATCCCAACTCCCCGATTCACATCCCTAGAGAACATTCCCAACTCCCCAATTTCCATCGCTACTGAACCTTCCCAACTCCCCAATTCCAATCGCTACAGAACCTTCCCAACTACCCGATTGCCATCCCAACAGAACCTTCACAACTCCCTGATTCCCATCGTTACAGAACCTTCCCAACTCCCCAATTCCCATCGCTATAGAACCTTCACAACTCCCTGATTCCCAACGCTACAGAACCTTCCCAATTCCGCGATTCCCATCGCTACATAACATTCCCAACTCCCCGATTCCCACCGCTACAGAAACTTCCCAAATCCCCGATTCCCATCGCAACAGAACCTTCCCAACTCCCCAATTGCAATCCCTACAGAACCATTCCAACTCCCCGATTCCCATCCCTGCACAACCTTCCCAACTCCCTGATTCCCATCCCAACAGAATATTCCCAACTCCCCGATTCCCGTCACCACAGAACCATCCCTAGTCCCTGAGTCCCATCCCTACAGAAACTTCCCAACTCTCCGATACCCATCACTACAGAACCTTCCCAACTCCCCGATTCCCAACCCTACAGAACCTTCCCAACTCCCCATTACCCATCGCTACACAACTTTCCCAACTCCCCGATTGCCATCGCTACAGAACCTTTTCAACTCCCCGATTCCCATCTCTACAGAACCTTCCCAACTCCCCGATTCCCTTCGCTACAGAACCTTCCCAATGCCCCAATTCCCATCGCTACAGAACCTTCCCAACTCCACGATTCCCATCGCTACAGAACCTTCGCAACTTCGCGATTCTCGTCCATACAGAACATTCACAACTCCGCGATTCGCATCCCTACAGAAGCTTCCCAACTCGCCGATTCCCATTGCTACAGTTCCTTCCCAACTCCCCGATACCCATTCCAACAGACCCTTCCCGCCTCCCCGATTCCTATCGCTACAACCCACTCCCCGATTCCCATAGCTACAGAAACTTCCCAACTCCTCAATTCCCACCTCAACAGAAACTTCCCAAGTCCCCAATTCCCATCGCTATAGAACCTTCCCAACTGCCCCATTACCATCCCTACAGAACCTTCCCAACTCACCGATTCCCATCGCTACAGAACCTTCCCAACTCCCCAATTCCCATCGCTATAGAACCTTCACAACTCCCCGATTCCCATCGCTACAGAAACTTCCCAACTCCCCGATTCCCATGCCAACAGAACCTTCACAACTCCCCGATTCCCATCGCTACAGAACCTTCCCAACTTCCCGATTCCCACCGCTACAGAAACTTCCCAACTCCCCGATTCCCATCTCAACAGAACCTTCCCAACTCCCCAATTGCAATCCCTACAGAACCATCCCAACTCCCCGATTCCCATTCCTGCACAACCTTCCCAACTCCCTGATTCCCATCCCAACAGAACATTCCCAACTCCCCGATTCCCATCGCCACAGAACCATCCCTAGTCCCCGATTCCCATCCCCGCAGACCCTCCCAACTCCCCGATTCCCATCGCTACAGAGCCTTCCCAACTCCCCGATTCCCATCTTTGCAGAACCTTCCCATCACCCCGATTCCCATCGCTACAGAACCTTCCAAACTCCCCGATTCCCATCACTACAGAACCTCCCAACTCCAGGATTCCCATCCCTACAGAACCTCCCAATTCCCCAATTCCCATCGCTACAGAACCTTCCCAACTCCCCGATTCCCATCCCTACAGAACCTTCCCAACTCTCCGATATCCATCACTACAGAACCTTCCCAACTTCCCGATTCCCAACCCTACAGAACCTTCCCAACTCCCCGTTACCCATCGCTACACAACTTTCCCAACTCCCCGATTGCCATCGCTACAGAACCTTCCCAACTCCCCGATTCCCATCTCTACAGAATCTTCCCAACTCCCCGATTCCCTTCGCTACAGAACCTTCCCAACTCCCCGATTCCCATCGCTACAGAACATTCCCAACTACCCGATTCCCACCGCTACAGAAACTTCCCAACTCCCCGATTCCCATCGCAACTGAACCTTCCCAACTCCCCAATTGCAATCCCTACAAAACCATCCTAACTCCCCGATTCCCATTCCTGCACAACCTTCCAAACTCCCTGATTCCAATCCCAACAGAACATTCCCAACTCCCCGATTCCCATCGCCACAGAACCATCCCTAGTCCCCGATTCCCAGCCCGACAGACCCTCCCAACTCCCCGATTCCCTTCGCTACAGAACCTTCCCAACTCCCCGATTCCCATCGCTACAGAATCTTCCCAACTCACCAATTGCAATCCCTACAGAACCTTCCCTACTCCCCGATTCCCATTCCTACACAAACTTTCCTACTCCCTGAATCCCATCGCTACAGAACCTTCCCAACTCACCGATTCCCATCCCAAAGTAAACTTCCCAACTCCCCGATTTCCGTCCCAAAAGAACATTCCCAACTCCCCGTTTCCCATTGCTACAGAACCTTCCCAACTCCCCGATTCCCATCGATACAGAACCTTCCCAACTCCCCGATTCCCATCCCTACAGAAGCTTCCCAAGTCGCCGATTCCCATTGATACAGTTCTTTCCCAACTCCCCGATACCCATCCCAACAGACCCTTCCCACCTCCCCGATTCCTATCGCTACAACCCACTCCCCGATTCCCATAGCTACAGAAACTTCCCAACTCCTCGATTCCCATCTCTACAGAACCTTCCCAAGTCCCCAATTCCCATCACTATAGAACCTTCCCAACTGCCCCATTACCATCCCTACAGAACCTTCCCAACTCACTGATTCCCATCGCTACAGAACCTTCCCAACTCCCCGATTCCTATCCCTAAAGAACCTTCCCAACACCGCGATTCCCATCACTACAGAACCTTTCCAACTCCCCGATTCCCATCCCTACAGAACCTTCCCAACTCCCCGTCTCACATCGCTACAGAACCTTCCCAACTCCCCGATTCCCAACCCTACAGAACCTTCCCAACTCCCCGATACCCATCGTTACAGAACTTTCCGAACTCCCCGATTGCCATCGCTACAGAACATTCCCAACTACCCAATTCCCATCCCTACAGAACCTGCCCAACTACCCGATTCCCATCACGACAGAACCTTCCCAACTCCCCGATTCCCATCGCTACAGAACCTTCCCAACCCCCGATTCCCATCGGTACAGAACCTTCCCAACTCCCCGAATCGCATCCCAAAGGAACCTTCCCAACTCCACGATTCCCATCCCAAAAGAACCTTCCCTGCACCCCAATTCCCATCGCTACAAACCATCCCAACTCCCCGATTCCCATCGCTACAGAACCTTCCCAACTCCCCGATTCCAATCCCTACAGAACCGTTCCAACTCGCCAAATCCCATCGCTACAGAACCTTCCCCACTCCCCGATTCCCATAGCTACAGAACCTTCCCAACTCCCTGATTTCCATCGCTACAGAACATTCCCAACTTCCCAACTCCCATCCCTACAGAACCTTGCCAATAACCCGATTCCCATCGCTACAGAACCTTCCCAACTCCCCGATTCCCATCGCTAAAGAACCTTCACAACCCCCGATTCCCATTGGTACAGAACCTTCCCAACTCCCCGAATCGCATCCCAAAGGAACCTTCCCAACTCCACGATTCCCATCCCAAAAGAAACTTCCCAACTCCCTAATTCCCATCACTACAATCCTTACCAACTCCCCCATTCCCATCGCTACAGAATCTTCCCAACTCCCCGATTTCCATCACTACAGAATCTTCCCAACTCTCCGATTCCCTTCCCTACAGAACCTTCCCAACACTCCGATTCCCATCACTACAGAACCTGCCAAACTCCCCGAGTCCCAAACCTACAGATCCTTCCCAACTCCCCGATTCCCATCGCTACAGAACTTTCCCAACTCCCCGATTGCCATCGCTGCAGAACATTACCAACTCCCCGATTCCCATCACTACAGAACCTGCCCAACTCCCTGATTCCCATCGCTACAGAAGCTTCCCAACTCGCCGATTCCCATCGCTACAGAACTTTCCCAACTCCCCGATACCCATCACTAAAGAGCCTTCCCAACTCCCCGATTCCCCTCGTTACAGAACCTTCCCAACACCCCGATTCCCATTCCTACACAACCTTTCCTACTCCCTGAATCCCATCGCTACAGAACCATCCCAACTCCCCAATTCCCATTCCTGCACAACCTTCCCAACTCCCTGATTCCCATCCCAACAGAACATTCCCAACTTCCCGATTCCCATCGCCACAGAACCATCCCTAGTCCCCGATTCCCATCCCCGCAGACCCTCCCAACTCCCCGATTCCCATCGCTACAGAGCCTTCCCAACTCCCCGATTCCCATCTTTGCAGAACCTTCCCATCACCCCGATTCCCATCGCTACAGAACCTTCCAAACTACCCGTTTCCCATCACTACAGAACCTCCCAACTCCCCGATTCCCATCCCTACAGAACCTCCCAATTCCCCAATTCCCATCGCTATAGAACCTTCCCAACTCCCCGATTCCCATCCCTACAGAACCTTCCCAACTCTCCGATACCCATCACTACAGAACCTTCCCAACTCCCCGATTCCCAACCCTACAGAACCTTCCCAACTCCCCGTTACCCATCGCTACACAACTTTCCCAACTCCCCGATTTCCATCGCTACAGAACCTTCCCAACTCCCCGATTCCCAACTCTACAGAACCTTCCCAACTCCCCGATTCCCTTTGCTACAGAACCTTCCCAACGCCCCGATTCCCATCGCTACAGAACCTTCACAACTCCCCGATTCCCATCGCTAAAGAACCTTCACAACCCCCGATTCCCATTGGTACAGAACCTTCCCAACTCCCCGAATCGCATCCCTACAGAACCTTCCCAACTCCACGATTCCCATCCCAAAAGAAACTTCCCAACTCCCCAATTCCCATCACTACAAACCTTCCCAACTCCCCCATACCCATCGCTACAGAACCTTCCCAACTCCCCGATTTCCATCGCTACAGAACCTTCCCAACTCCCCGATTCCCATCCCTACAGAAGCTTCCCAAGTCGCCGATTCCCATTGATACAGTTCCTTCCCAACTCCCCGATACCCATCCCAACAGCCCCTTCCCACCTCCCCGATTCCTATCGCTACAACCCACTCCCCGATTCCCATAGCTACAGAAACTTCCCAACTCCTCGATTCCCATCTCTACAGAACCTTCCCAAGTCCCCAATTCCCATCACTATAGAACCTTCCCAACTGCCCCATTACCATCCCTACAGAACCTTCCAAACTCACTGATTCCCATCGCTACAGAACCTTCCCAACTCCCCGATTCCCATCCCTAAAGAACCTTCCCAACACCGCGATTCCCATCGCTACAGAACCTTTCCAACTCCCCGATTCCCATCCCTACAGAACCTTCCCAACTCCCCGTCTCACATCGCTACAGAACCTTCCCAACTCCCCGATTCCCAACCCTACAGAACCTTCCCAACTCCCCGATACCCATCGTTACAGAACTTTCCCAACTCCCCGATTGCCATCGCTACAGAACATTCCCAACTACCCAATTCCCATCCCTACAGAACCTGCCCAACTACCCGATTCCCATCACGACAGAACCTTCCCAACTCCCCGATTCCCATCGCTACAGAACCTTCCCAACCCCCGATTCCCATTGGTACAGAACCTTCCCAACTCCCCGAATCGCATCCCAAAGGAACCTTCCCAACTCCACGATTCCCATCCCAAAAGAAACTTCCCAACTCCCCAATTCCCATCACTACAAACATTCCCAACTCCCCCATTCCCATCGCTACAGAACCTTCCCAACTCCCCGATTTCCATCGCTACAGAATCTTCCCAACTCTCCGATTCCCATCCCTACAGAACCTTCCCAACACTCCGATTCCCATCACTACAGAACCTGCCAAACTCCCCGAGTCCCAAACCTACAGATCCTTCCCAACTCCCCGATTCCCATCGCTACAGAACCTTCCCAACTCCCCGATTCCCATTGGTACAGAATCTTCCCAACTCTCCGATACCCATCACTACAGAACTTTCCCAACTCCCCGATTGCCATCGCTACAGAACCTTCCCAACTCCCCGATTCCCATCTCTACAGAACCTTCCCAACTCCCCGATTCCCTCGCTACAGAACCTTCCCAACGCCCCAATTCCCATCGCTACAGAACCTTCCCAACTCCACGATTCCCATCACTACAGAACCTTCGCAACTTCGTGATTCTCGTCCCTACAGAACATTCCCAACTCCGCGATTCGCATCGCTACAGAAACTTTCCAACTCGCCAATTCCCATCCCTACAGAACCTTCCCAACTCCCCGATTCCCATCGCTATAGAACCTTCCCAACTCCCCGATTCCCATCGCTACAGAACCTTCCCAACTCCCCGATTCCCATCGCTACAGAACATTCCCAACTACCCGATTCCCACCGCTACAGAAACTTCCCAACTCCCCGATTCCCATCGCAACTGAACCTTCCCAACTCCCCAATTGCAATCCCTACAAAACCATCCTAACTCCCCGATTCCCATTCCTGCACAACCTTCCAAACTCCCTGATTCCAATCCCAACAGAACATTCCCAACTCCCCGATTCCCATCGCCACAGAACCATCCCTAGTCCCCGATTCCCAGCCCGACAGACCCTCCCAACTCCCCGATTCCCTTCGCTACAGAACCTTCCCAACTCCCCGATTCCCATCGCTACAGAATCTTCCCAACTCACCAATTGCAATCCCTACAGAACCTTCCCTACTCCCCGATTCCCATTCCTACACAAACTTTCCTACTCCCTGAATCCCATCGCTACAGAACCTTCCCAACTCACCGATTCCCATCCCAAAGTAAACTTCCCAACTCCCCGATTTCCGTCCCAAAAGAACATTCCCAACTCCCCGTTTCCCATTGCTACAGAACCTTCCCAACTCCCCGATTCCCATCGATACAGAACCTTCCCAACTCCCCGATTCGCATCCCTACAGAAGCTTCCCAAGTCGCCGATTCCCATTGATACAGTTCTTTCCCAACTCCCCGATACCCATCCCAACAGACCCTTCCCACCTCCCCGATTCCTATCGCTACAACCCACTCCCCGATTCCCATAGCTACAGAAACTTCCCAACTCCTCGATTCCCATCTCTACAGAACCTTCCCAAGTCCCCAATTCCCATCACTATAGAACCTTCCCAACTGCCCCATTACCATCCCTACAGAACCTTCCCAACTCACTGATTCCCATCGCTACAGAACCTTCCCAACTCCCCGATTCCTATCCCTAAAGAACCTTCCCAACACCGCGATTCCCATCACTACAGAACCTTTCCAACTCCCCGATTCCCATCCCTACAGAACCTTCCCAACTCCCCGTCTCACATCGCTACAGAACCTTCCCAACTCCCCGATTCCCAACCCTACAGAACCTTCCCAACTCCCCGATACCCATCGTTACAGAACTTTCCCAACTCCCCGATTGCCATCGCTACAGAACATTCCCAACTACCCAATTCCCATCCCTACAGAACCTGCCCAACTACCCGATTCCCATCACGACAGAACCTTCCCAACTCCCCGATTCCCATCGCTACAGAACCTTCCCAACCCCCGATTCCCATCGGTACAGAACCTTCCCAACTCCCCGAATCGCATCCCAAAGGAACCTTCCCAACTCCACGATTCCCATCCCAAAAGAACCTTCCCTGCACCCCAATTCCCATCGCTACAAACCATCCCAACTCCCCGATTCCCTTCGCTACAGAACCTTCCCAACTCCCCGATTCCCATCGCTACAGAATCTTCCCAACTCACCAATTGCAATCCCTACAGAACCTTCCCTACTCCCCGATTCCCATTCCTACACAAACTTTCCTACTCCCTGAATCCCATCGCTACAGAACCTTCCCAACTCACCGATTCCCATCCCAAAGTAAACTTCCCAACTCCCCGATTTCCGTCCCAAAAGAACATTCCCAACTCCCCGTTTCCCATTGCTACAGAACCTTCCCAACTCCCCGATTCCCATCGATACAGAACCTTCCCAACTCCCCGATTCCCATCCCTACAGAAGCTTCCCAAGTCGCCGATTCCCATTGATACAGTTCTTTCCCAACTCCCCGATACCCATCCCAACAGACCCTTCCCACCTCCCCGATTCCTATCGCTACAACCCACTCCCCGATTCCCATAGCTACAGAAACTTCCCAACTCCTCGATTCCCATCTCTACAGAACCTTCCCAAGTCCCCAATTCCCATCACTATAGAACCTTCCCAACTGCCCCATTACCATCCCTACAGAACCTTCCCAACTCACTGATTCCCATCGCTACAGAACCTTCCCAACTCCCCGATTCCTATCCCTAAAGAACCTTCCCAACACCGCGATTCCCATCACTACAGAACCTTTCCAACTCCCCGATTCCCATCCCTACAGAACCTTCCCAACTCCCCGTCTCACATCGCTACAGAACCTTCCCAACTCCCCGATTCCCAACCCTACAGAACCTTCCCAACTCCCCGATACCCATCGTTACAGAACTTTCCGAACTCCCCGATTGCCATCGCTACAGAACATTCCCAACTACCCAATTCCCATCCCTACAGAACCTGCCCAACTACCCGATTCCCATCACGACAGAACCTTCCCAACTCCCCGATTCCCATCGCTACAGAACCTTCCCAACCCCCGATTCCCATCGGTACAGAACCTTCCCAACTCCCCGAATCGCATCCCAAAGGAACCTTCCCAACTCCACGATTCCCATCCCAAAAGAACCTTCCCTGCACCCCAATTCCCATCGCTACAAACCATCCCAACTCCCCGATTCCCATCGCTACAGAACCTTCCCAACTCCCCGATTCCAATCCCTACAGAACCGTTCCAACTCGCCAAATCCCATCGCTACAGAACCTTCCCCACTCCCCGATTCCCATAGCTACAGAACCTTCCCAACTCCCTGATTTCCATCGCTACAGAACATTCCCAACTTCCCAACTCCCATCCCTACAGAACCTTGCCAATAACCCGATTCCCATCGCTACAGAACCTTCCCAACTCCCCGATTCCCATCGCTAAAGAACCTTCACAACCCCCGATTCCCATTGGTACAGAACCTTCCCAACTCCCCGAATCGCATCCCAAAGGAACCTTCCCAACTCCACGATTCCCATCCCAAAAGAAACTTCCCAACTCCCTAATTCCCATCACTACAATCCTTACCAACTCCCCCATTCCCATCGCTACAGAATCTTCCCAACTCCCCGATTTCCATCACTACAGAATCTTCCCAACTCTCCGATTCCCTTCCCTACAGAACCTTCCCAACACTCCGATTCCCATCACTACAGAACCTGCCAAACTCCCCGAGTCCCAAACCTACAGATCCTTCCCAACTCCCCGATTCCCATCGCTACAGAACTTTCCCAACTCCCCGATTGCCATCGCTGCAGAACATTACCAACTCCCCGATTCCCATCCCTACAGAACCTGCCCAACTCCCTGATTCCCATCGCTACAGAAGCTTCCCAACTCGCCGATTCCCATCGCTACAGAACTTTCCCAACTCCCCGATACCCATCACTAAAGAGCCTTCCCAACTCCCCGATTCCCCTCGTTACAGAACCTTCCCAACACCCCGATTCCCATTCCTACACAACCTTTCCTACTCCCTGAATCCCATCGCTACAGAACCATCCCAACTCCCCAATTCCCATTCCTGCACAACCTTCCCAACTCCCTGATTCCCATCCCAACAGAACATTCCCAACTTCCCGATTCCCATCGCCACAGAACCATCCCTAGTCCCCGATTCCCATCCCCGCAGACCCTCCCAACTCCCCGATTCCCATCGCTACAGAGCCTTCCCAACTCCCCGATTCCCATCTTTGCAGAACCTTCCCATCACCCCGATTCCCATCGCTACAGAACCTTCCAAACTACCCGTTTCCCATCACTACAGAACCTCCCAACTCCCCGATTCCCATCCCTACAGAACCTCCCAATTCCCCAATTCCCATCGCTATAGAACCTTCCCAACTCCCCGATTCCCATCCCTACAGAACCTTCCCAACTCTCCGATACCCATCACTACAGAACCTTCCCAACTCCCCGATTCCCAACCCTACAGAACCTTCCCAACTCCCCGTTACCCATCGCTACACAACTTTCCCAACTCCCCGATTTCCATCGCTACAGAACCTTCCCAACTCCCCGATTCCCAACTCTACAGAACCTTCCCAACTCCCCGATTCCCTTTGCTACAGAACCTTCCCAACGCCCCGATTCCCATCGCTACAGAACCTTCACAACTCCCCGATTCCCATCGCTAAAGAACCTTCACAACCCCCGATTCCCATTGGTACAGAACCTTCCCAACTCCCCGAATCGCATCCCTACAGAACCTTCCCAACTCCACGATTCCCATCCCAAAAGAAACTTCCCAACTCCCCAATTCCCATCACTACAAACCTTCCCAACTCCCCCATACCCATCGCTACAGAACCTTCCCAACTCCCCGATTTCCATCGCTACAGAACCTTCCCAACTCCCCGATTCCCATCCCTACAGAAGCTTCCCAAGTCGCCGATTCCCATTGATACAGTTCCTTCCCAACTCCCCGATACCCATCCCAACAGCCCCTTCCCACCTCCCCGATTCCTATCGCTACAACCCACTCCCCGATTCCCATAGCTACAGAAACTTCCCAACTCCTCGATTCCCATCTCTACAGAACCTTCCCAAGTCCCCAATTCCCATCACTATAGAACCTTCCCAACTGCCCCATTACCATCCCTACAGAACCTTCCCAACTCACTGATTCCCATCGCTACAGAACCTTCCCAACTCCCCGATTCCCATCCCTAAAGAACCTTCCCAACACCGCGATTCCCATCGCTACAGAACCTTTCCAACTCCCCGATTCCCATCCCTACAGAACCTTCCCAACTCCCCGTCTCACATCGCTACAGAACCTTCCCAACTCCCCGATTCCCAACCCTACAGAACCTTCCCAACTCCCCGATACCCATCGTTACAGAACTTTCCCAACTCCCCGATTGCCATCGCTACAGAACATTCCCAACTACCCAATTCCCATCCCTACAGAACCTGCCCAACTACCCGATTCCCATCACGACAGAACCTTCCCAACTCCCCGATTCCCATCGCTACAGAACCTTCCCAACCCCCGATTCCCATTGGTACAGAACCTTCCCAACTCCCCGAATCGCATCCCAAAGGAACCTTCCCAACTCCACGATTCCCATCCCAAAAGAAACTTCCCAACTCCCCAATTCCCATCACTACAAACATTCCCAACTCCCCCATTCCCATCGCTACAGAACCTTCCCAACTCCCCGATTTCCATCGCTACAGAATCTTCCCAACTCTCCGATTCCCATCCCTACAGAACCTTCCCAACACTCCGATTCCCATCACTACAGAACCTGCCAAACTCCCCGAGTCCCAAACCTACAGATCCTTCCCAACTCCCCGATTCCCATCGCTACAGAACCTTCCCAACTCCCCGATTCCCATTGGTACAGAATCTTCCCAACTCTCCGATACCCATCACTACAGAACTTTCCCAACTCCCCGATTGCCATCGCTACAGAACCTTCCCAACTCCCCGATTCCCATCTCTACAGAACCTTCCCAACTCCCCGATTCCCTCGCTACAGAACCTTCCCAACGCCCCAATTCCCATCGCTACAGAACCTTCCCAACTCCACGATTCCCATCACTACAGAACCTTCGCAACTTCGTGATTCTCGTCCCTACAGAACATTCCCAACTCCGCGATTCGCATCGCTACAGAAACTTTCCAACTCGCCAATTCCCATCCCTACAGAACCTTCCCAACTCCCCGATTCCCATCCCTACAGAACCTTCACTTCTCCCTGAATCCCATCGATACTGAACCTTTTCAACTCCCCAATTCACATCCCTATAGAAACTTCCCAACTCCCCGATTTGCATCGCTACTGAACCTTCACAACTCCCCGATTCCCATTGCTACAGAACCTTCCCAACTCCCCAATTCCCATCGCTATAGAACCTTCCCAACTCCCCGATTCCCATCGCTACAGAACCTTCCCAACTCCCCGATTCCCATCCCAACAGAACATTCACAACTCCCCGATTCCCATCGCTACAAATTCTCCCCAACTCCCCGATTCCCATCGCTACAGAACATTCCCAACTCCCCGATTCCCACCGCTACAGAAACTTCCCAACTCCCCGATTCCCATCGCAACTGAACCTTCCCAACTCCCCAATTGCAATCCCTACAGAACCATCCTAACTCCCCGATTCCCATTCCTGCACAACCTTCCAAACTCCCTGATTCCCATCCCAACAGAACATTCCCAACTCCCCGATTCCCATCGCCACAGAACCATCCCTAGTCCCCGATTCCCAGCCCTACAGACCCTCCCAACTCCCCGATTCCCATCGCTACAGAGCCTTCCCAACTCCCCGATTCCCATCGTTGCAGAACCTTCCCATCACCCCGATTCCCATCGCTACAGAACCTTCCCAACTCCCCGATTCCCATCGCTACAGAATCTTCCCAACTCACCAATTTCAATCCCTACAGAACCTTCCCTACTCCCCGATTCCCATTCCTACACAACCTTTCCTACTCCCTGAATCCCATCGCTACAGAACCTTCCCAACTCACCGATTCCCATCCCTAAAGAGCCTTCCCAACACCGCGATTCCCATCACTACAGAACCTTTCCAACTCCCCGATTCCCATCCCTACAGAACCTTCCCAACTCCCCGTCTCACATCGCTACAGAACCTTCCCAACACCCCGATTCCCAACCCTACAGAACCTTCCCAACTCCCCGATACCCATCGTTACAGAACTTTCCGAACTCCCCGATTGCCATCGCTACAGAACATTCCCAACTACCCAATTCCCATCCCTACAGAACCTGCCCATCTACCCGATTCCCATCACGACAGAACCTTCCCAACTCCCCGATTCCCATCGCTACAGAACCTTCCCAACCCCCGATTCCCATCGGTACAGAACCTTCCCAACTCCCCGAATCGCATCCCAAAGGAACCTTCCCAACTCCATGATTCCCATCCCAAAAGAACCTTCCCTGCACCCCAATTCCCATCGCTACAAACCTTCCCAACTCCCCGATTCCCATCGCTACAGAACCTTCCCAACTCCCTGATTCCAATCCCTACAGAACCTTTCCAACTCGCCAAATCCCATCGCTACAGAACCTTCCCCACTCCCCGATTCCCATAGCTACAGAACCTTCCCAACTCCCTGATTCCCATCGCTACAGAACATTCCCAACTTCCCAACTCCCATCCCTACAGAACCTTGCCAATAACCCGATTCCCATCGCTACAGAACCTTCCCAACTCCCCGATTCCCATCGCTAAAGAACCTTCACAACCCCCGATTCCCATTGGTACAGAACCTTCCCAACTCCCCGAATCGCATCCCAAAGGAACCTTCCCAACTCCACGATTCCCATCCCAAAAGAAATTCCCAACTCCCCAATTCCCATCACTACAAACCTTCCCAACTCCCCCATTCCCATCGCTACAGAACCTTCCCAACTCCCCGATTTCCATCGCTACAGAATCTTCCCAACTCTCCGATTCCCATCCCTACAGAACCTTCCCAACACTCCGATTCCCATCACTACAGAACCTGCCAAACTCCCTGAGTCCCAAACCTACAAATCCTTCCCAACTCCCCGATTCCCATCGCTACAGAACCTTCCCAACTCCCCGATTCCCATCTCTACAGAACCTTCCCAACTCCCCGATTCCCTTCGCTACAGAACCTTCCCAACGCCCCAATTCCCATCGCTACAGAACCTTCCCAACTCCACGATTCCCATCGCTACAGAACCTTCGCAACTTCGTGATTCTCGTGCCTACAGAACATTCCCAACTCCGCGATTCGCATCGCTACAGAAACTTTCCAACTCGCCAATTCCCATCCCTACAGAACCTTCCCAACTCCCCGATTCCCATCCCTACAGAACCTTCCCTTCTCCCCGAATCCCATCGATACTGAACCTTTTCAACTCCCCAATTCACATCCCTATAGAAACTTCCCAACTCCCCGATTTGCATCGCTACTGAAACTTCACAACTCCCCGATTCCCATTGCTACAGAACCTTCCCAACTCCCCAATTCCCATCGCTATAGAACCTTCCCAACTCCCCGATTCCCATCGCTACAGAACCTCCCCAACTCCCCGATTCCCATCGCTGCAGAACATTCCCAACTCCCCGATTCCCACCGCTACAGAAACTTCCCAACTCCCCGATTCCCATCGCAACTGAACCTTCCCAACTCCCCAATTGCAATCCCTACAGAACCATCCTAACTCCCCGATTCCCATTCATGCACAACCTTCCAAACTCCCTGATTCCCATCCCAACAGAACATTCCCAACTCCCCGATTCCCATCGCCACAGAACCATCCCTAGTCCCCGATTCCCAGCCCTACAGACCCTCCCAACTCCCCGATTCCCATAGCTACAGAGCCATCCCAACACCCCGATTCCCATCGTTGCAGAACCTTCCCATCACCCCGATTCCCATCGCTACAGAACCTTCCCAACTCCCCGATTCCCATCGCTACAGAATCTTCCCAACTCACCAATTTCAATCCCTACAGAACCTTGCCTTCTCCCCGATTCCCATTCCTACACAACCTTTCCTACTCCCTGAATCCCATCGCTACAGAACCTTCCCAACTCACCGATTCCCATCCCAAAGTAAACTTCCCAACTCCCCGATTCCCGTCCCAAAAGAACATTCCCAACTCCCAGATTCCCATTGCTACAGAACCTTCCCAACTCCCCGATTCCCATCGATACAGAACCTTCCCAACTCCCCGATTCCCATCCCTACAGAAGCTTCCCAAGTCGCCGATTCCCATTGATACAGTTCCTTCCCAACTCCCCGATACCCATCCCAACAGACCCTTCCCACCTCCCCGATTCCTATCGCTACAACCCACTCCCCGATTCCCATAGCTACAGAAACTTCCCAACTCCTCGATTCCCATCTCTACAGAACCTTCCCAAGTGCCCAATTCCCATCGCTATAGAACCTTCCCAACTGCCCCATTACCATCCCTACAGAACCTTCCCAACTCACTGATTCCCATCGCTACAGAACCTTCCCAACTTCCCGATTCCCATCCCTAAAGAACCTTCCCAACACCGCGATTCCCATCGCTACAGAACCTTTCCAACTCCCCGATTCCCATCCCTACAGAACCGTCCCAACTCCCCGTCTCACATCGCTACAGAACCTTCCCAACTCCCCGATTCCCAACCCTACAGAACATTCCCAACTCCCCGATACCCATCGTTACAGAACTATCCCAACTCCCCGATTGCCATCGCTACAGAACATTCCCAACTACCCAATTCCCATCCCTAAAGAACCTGCCCAACTCCCCGATTCCCATCACGACAGAACCTTCCCAACTCCCCGATTCCCATCGCTACAGAACCTTCCCAACCCCCGATTCCCATTGGTACAGAACCTTCCCAACTCCCCGAATCGCATCCCAAAGGAACCTTCCCAACTCCACGATTCCCATCCCAAAAGAAACTTCCCAACTCCCCAATTCCCATCACTACAAACCTTCCCAACTCCCCCATTCCCATCGCTACAGAACCTTCCCAACTCCCCGATTTCCATCGCTACAGAATCTTCCCAACTCTCCGATTCCCATCCCTACAGAACCTTCCCAACACTCCGATTTCCATCACTACAGAACCTGCCAAACTCCCCGAGTCCCAAACCTACAGATCCTTCCCAACTCCCCGATTCCCATCGCTAAAGAACCTTCACAACCCCCGATTCCCATTGGTACAGAACCTTCCCAACTCCCCGAATCGCATCCCAAAGGAACCTTCCCAACTCCACGATTCCCATCCCAAAAGAAACTTCCCAACTCCCTAATTCCCATCACTACAATCCTTACCAACTCCCCCATTCCCATCGCTACAGAATCTTCCCAACTCCCCGATTTCCATCACTACAGAATCTTCCCAACTCTCCGATTCCCATCCCTACAGAACCTTCCCAACACTCCGATTCCCATCACTACAGAACCTGCCAAACTCCCCGAGTCCCAAACCTACAGATCCTTCCCAACTCCCCGATTCCCATCGCTACAGAACTTTCCCAACTCCCCGATTGCCATCGCTGCAGAACATTACCAACTCCCCGATTCCCATCCCTACAGAACCTGCCCAACTCCCTGATTCCCATCGCTACAGAAGCTTCCCAACTCGCCGATTCCCATCGCTACAGAACTTTCCCAACTCCCCGATACCCATCACGACAGAGCCTTCCCAACTCCCCGATTCCCCTCGTTACAGAACCTTCCCAACACCCCGATTCCCATTCCTACACAACCTTTCCTACTCCCTGAATCCCATCGCTACAGAACCATCCCAACTCCCCAATTCCCATTCCTGCACAACCTTCCCAACTCCCTGATTCCCATCTCAACAGAACATTCCCAACTTCCCGATTCCCATCGCCACAGAACCATCCCTAGTCCCCGATTCCCATCCCCGCAGACCCTCCCAACTCCCCGATTCCCATCGCTACAGAGCCTTCCCAACTCCCCAATTCCCATCTTTGCAGAACCTTCCCATCACCCCGATTCCCATCGCTACAGAACCTTCCAAACTACCCGTTTCCCATCACTACAGAACCTCCCAACTCCCCGATTCCCATCCCTACAGAACCTCCCAATTCCCCAATTCCCATCGCTACAGAACCTTCCCAACTCCCCGATTCCCATCCCGACAGAACCTTCCCAACTCTCCGATACCCATCAGTACAGAACCTTCCCAACTCCCCGATTCCCAACCCTACAGAACCTTCCCAACTCCCCGTTACCCATCGCTACACAACTTTCCCAACTCCCCGATTTCCATCGCTACAGAACCTTCCCAACTCCCCGATTCCCATCTCTACAGAACCTTCCCAACTCCCCGATTCCCTTTGCTACAGAACCTTCCCAACGCCCCGATTCCCATCGCTACAGAACCTTCACAACTCCCCGATTCCCATCGCTAAAGAACCTTCACAACCCCCGATTCCCATTGGTACAGAACCTTCCCAACTCCCCGAATCGCATCCCTACAGAACCTTCCCAACTCCACGATTCCCATCCCAAAAGAAACTTCCCAACTCCCCAATTCCCATCACTACAAACCTTCCCAACTCCCCCATACCCATCGCTACAGAACCTTCCCAACTCCCCGATTTCCATCGCTACAGAACCTTCCCAACTCCCCGATTCCCATCGATACAGAACCTTCCCAACTCCCCGATTCCCATCCCTACAGAAGCTTCCCAAGTCGCCGATTCCCATTGATACAGTTCCTTCCCAACTCCCCGATACCCATCCCAACAGCCCCTTCCCACCTCCCCGATTCCTATCGCTACAACCCACTCCCCGATTCCCATAGCTACAGAAACTTCCCAACTCCTCGATTCCCATCTCTACAGAACCTTCCCAAGTCCCCAATTCCCATCACTATAGAACCTTCCCAACTGCCCCATTACCATCCCTACAGAACCTTCCCAACTCACTGATTCCCATCGCTACAGAACCTTCCCAACTCCCCGATTCCCATCCCTAAAGAACCTTCCCAACACCGCGATTCCCATCGCTACAGAACCTTTCCAACTCCCCGATTCCCATCCCTACAGAACCTTCCCAACTCCCCGTCTCACACCGCTACAGAACCTTCCCAACTCCCCGATTCCCAACCCTACAGAACCTTCCCAACACCCCGATACCCATCGTTACAGAACTTTCCCAACTCCCCGATTGCCATCGCTACAGAACATTCCCAACTACCCAATTCCCATCCCTACAGAACCTGCCCAACTACCCGATTCCCATCACGACAGAACCTTCCCAACCCCCGATTCCCATCGGTACAGAACCTTCCCAACTCCCCGAATCGCATCCCAAAGGAACCTTCCCAACTCCACGATTCCCATCCCAAAAGAACCTTCCCTGCACCCCGATTCCCATCGCTACAGAACCTTCCCAACTCCCTGATTCCAATCCCTACAGAACCTTTCCAACTCGCCAAATCCCATCGCTACAGAACCTTCCCCACTCCCCGATTCCCATCCCTACAGAACCTGCCCAACTACCCGATTCCCATCACGACAGAACCTTCCCAACTCCCCGATTCCCATCGCTACAGAACCTTCCCAACCCCCGATTCCCATTGGTACAGAACCTTCACAACTCCCCAAATCGCATCCCAAAGGAACCTTCCCAACTCCACGATTCCCATCCCAAAAGAAACTTCCCAAATTCCCAATTCCCATCCCTACAGAACCTTCCCAACACTCCGATTTCCATCACTACAGAACCTGCCAAACTCCCCGAGTCCCAAACCTACAGATCCTTCCCAACTCCCCGATTCGCATCGCTAAAGAACCTTCACAACCCCCGATTCCCATTGGTACAGAACCTTCCCAACTCCCCGAATCGCATCCCAAAGGAACCTTCCCAACTCCACGATTCCCATCCCAAAAGAAACTTCCCAACTCCCTAATTCCCATCACTACAATCCTTACCAACTCCCCCATTCCCATCGCTACAGAATCTTCCCAACTCCCCGATTTCCATCACTACAGAATCTTCCCAACTCTCCGATTCCCATCCCTACAGAACCTTCCCAACACTCCGATTCCCATCACTACAGAACCTGCCAAACTCCCCGAGTCCCAAACCTACAGATCCTTCCCAACTCCCCGATTCCCATCGCTACAGAACTTTCCCAACTCCCCGATTGCCATCGCTGCAGAACATTACCAACTCCCCGATTCCCATCCCTACAGAACCTGCCCAACTCCCTGATTCCCATCGCTACAGAAGCTTCCCAACTCGCCGATTCCCATCGCTACAGAACTTTCCCAACTCCCCGATACCCATCACTACAGAGCCTTCCCAACTCCCCGATTCCCCTCGTTACAGAACCTTCCCAACACCCCGATTCCCATTCCTACACAACCTTTCCTACTCCCTGAATCCCATCGCTACAGAACCATCCCAACTCCCCAATTCCCATTCCTGCACAACCTTCCCAACTCCCTGATTCCCATCTCAACAGAACATTCCCAACTTCCCGATTCCCATCGCCACAGAACCATCCCTAGTCCCCGATTCCCATCCCCGCAGACCCTCCCAACTCCCCGATTCCCATCGCAACAGAGCCTTCCCAACTCCCCGATTCCCATCTTTGCAGAACCTTCCCATCACCCTGATTCCCATCGCTACAGAACCTTCCAAACTCCCCGTTTCCCATCACTACAGAACCTCCCAACTCCCCGATTCCCATCCCTACAGAACCTCCCAATTCCCCAATTCCCATCGCTACAGAACCTTCCCAACTCCCCGATTCCCATCCCTACAGAACCTTCCCAACTCTCCGATACCCATCACTACAGAACCTTCCCAACTCCCCGATTCCCAACCCTACAGAACCTTCCCAACTCCCCGTTACCCATCGCTACACAACTTTCCCAACTCCCCGATTTCCATCGCTACAGAACCTTCCCAACTCCCCGATTCCCATCTCTACAGAACCTTCCCAACTCCCCGATTCCCTTTGCTACAGAACCTTCCCAACGCCCCGATTCCCATCGCTACAGAACCTTCCCAACTCCCCGATTCCCATCGCTAAAGAACCTTCACAACCCCCGATTCCCATTGGTACAGAACCTTCCCAACTCCCCGAATCGCATCCCTACAGAACCTTCCCAACTCCACGATTCCCATCCCAAAAGAAACTTCCCAACTCCCCAATTCCCATCACTACAAACCTTCCCAACTCCCCCATACCCATCGCTACAGAACCTTCCCAACTCCCCGATTTCCATCGCTACAGAACCTTCCCAACTCCCCGATTCCCATCGATACAGAACCTTCCCAACTCCCCGATTCCCATCCCTACAGAAGCTTCCCAAGTCGCCGATTCCCATTGATACAGTTCCTTCCCAACTCCCCGATACCCATCCCAACAGCCCCTTCCCACCTCCCCGATTCCTATCGCTACAACCCACTCCCCGATTCCCATAGCTACAGAAACTTCCCAACTCCTCGATTCCCATCTCTACAGAACCTTCCCAAGTCCCCAATTCCCATCGCTATAGAACCTTCCCAACTGCCCCATTACCATCCCTACAGAACCTTCCCAACTCACCAATTCCCTTCGCTACAGAACCTTCCCAACTCTCCGATTCCCATCCCTACAGAACCTTCCCAACTCCCCGTCTCCCATCGCTACAGAACCTTCCCAAGTCCCCGATTCCCATCCGTACAGAACCTACCCAACACTCCGATTCCCATCACTACAGAATCTTCCCAACTCCCCGATTCCCAACCCTACAGAACCTTCCCAACTCCCCGATACCCATCATTACAGAACTTTCCCAACTCCCCGATTGCCATCGCTACAGAACATTCCCAACTACCCGATTCCCATCCCTACAGAACCTGCCCAACTACCCGATTCCCATCACGACAGAACCTTCCCAACTCCCCGATTCCCATCGCTACAGAACCTTCCCAACCCCCGATTCCCATCGGTACAGAACCTTCCCAACTCCCCGAATCGCATCCCAAAGGAACCTTCCCAACTCCACGATTCCCATCCCAAAAGAACCTTCCCTGCACCCCAATTCCCATCGCTACAAACCTTCCCAACTCCCCGATTCCATTCGCTACAGAACCTTCCCAACTCCCTGATTCCAATCCCTACAGAACCTTTCCAACTCGCCAAATCCCATCGCTACAGAACCTTCCCCACTCCCCGATTCCCATAGCTACAGAACCTTCCCAACTCGCTTATTCCCATCGCTACAGAACATTCCCAACTTCCCAACTCCCATCCCTACAGAACCTTGCCAATAACCCGATTCCCATCGCTACAGAACCTTCCCAACTCCCCGATTCCCATCGCTAAAGAACCTTCACAACCCCCGATTCCCATTGGTACAGAACCTTCCCAACTCCCCGAATCGCATCCCAAAGGAACCTTCCCAACTCCACGATTCCCATCCCAAAAGAAACTTCCCAACTCCCCAATTCCCATCACTACAAACCTTCCCAACTCCCCCATTCCCATCGCTACAGAACCTTCCCAACTCCCCGATTTCCATCGCTACAGAATCTTCCCAACTCTCCGATTCCCATCCCTACAGAACCTTCCCAACACTCCGATTTCCATCACTACAGAACCTGCCAAACTCCCCGAGTCCCAAACCTACAGATCCTTCCCAACTCCCCGATTCCCATCGCTACAGAACCTTCCCAACTCCCCCATTCCCATCGCTACAGAACCTTCCCAACTCCCCGATTTCCATCGCTACAGAATCTTCCCAACTCTCCGATTCCCATCCCTACAGAACCTTCCCAACACTCCGATTTCCATCACTACAGAACCTGCCAAACTCCCCGAGTCCCAAACCTACAGATCCTTCCCAACTCCCCGATTCCCATCGCTACAGAACTTTCCCAACTCCCCGATTGCCATCGCTGCAGAACATTACCAACTCCCCGATTCCCATCCCTACAGAACCTGCCCAACTCCCTGATTCCCATCGCTACAGAAGCTTCCCAACTCGCCGATTCCCATCGCTACAGAACTTTCCCAACTCCCCGATACCCATCACTACAGAGCCTTCCCAACTCCCCGATTCCCCTCGTTACAGAACCTTCCCAACACCCCGATTCCCATTCCTACACAACCTTTCCTACTCCCTGAATCCCATTGCTACAGAACCATCCCAACTCCCCAATTCCCATTCCTGCACAACCTTCCCAACTCCCTGATTCCCATCTCAACAGAACATTCCCAACTTCCCGATTCCCATCGCCACAGAACCATCCCTAGTCCCCGATTCCCATCCCCGCAGACCCTCCCAACTCCCCGATTCCCATCGCTACAGAGCCTTCCCAACTCCCCGATTCCCACCTTTGCAGAACTTTCCCATCACCCCGATTCCCATCGCTACAGAACCTTCCAAACTCCCCGTTTCCCATCACTACAGAACCTCCCAACTCCCCGATTCCCATCCCTACAGAACCTCCCAATTCCCCAATTCCCATCGCTACAGAACCTTCCCAACTCCCCGATTCCCATCCCTACAGAACCTTCCCAACTCTCCGATACCCATCACTACAGAACCTTCCCAACTCCCCGATTCCCAACCCTACAGAACCTTCCCAACTCCCCGTTACCCATCGCTACACAACTTTCCCAACTCCCCGATTTCCATCGCTACAGAACCTTCCCAACTCCCCGATTCCCATCTCTACAGAACCTTCCCAACTCCCCGATTCCCTTTGCTACAGAACCTTCCCAACGCCCCGATTCCCATCGCTACAGAACCTTCCCAACTCCCCGATTCCCATCGCTAAAGAACCTTCACAACCCCCGATTCCCATTGGTACAGAACCTTCCCAACTCCCCGAATCGCATCCCTACAGAACCTTCCCAACTCCACGATTCCCATCCCAAAAGAAACTTCCCAACTCCCCAATTCCCATCACTACAAACCTTCCCAACTCCCCCATACCCATCGCTACAGAACCTTCCCAACTCCCCGATTTCCATCGCTACAGAACCTTCCCAACTCCCCGATTCCCATCGATACAGAACCTTCCCAACTCCCCGATTCCCATCCCTACAGAAGCTTCCCAAGTCGCCGATTCCCATTGATACAGTTCCTTCCCAACTCCCCGATACCCATCCCAACAGCCCCTTCCCACCTCCCCGATTCCTATCGCTACAACCCACTCCCCGATTCCCATAGCTACAGAAACTTCCCAACTCCTCGATTCCCATCTCTACAGAACCTTCCCAAGTCCCCAATTCCCATCGCTATAGAACCTTCCCAACTGCCCCATTACCATCCCTACAGAACCTTCCCAACTCACCAATTCCCTTCGCTATAGAACCTTCCCAACTCCCCGATTCCCATCCCTACAGAACCTTCCCAACTCCCCGTCTCCCATCGCTACAGAACCTTCCCAAGTCCCCGATTCCCATCCGTACAGAACCTACCCAACACTCCGATTCCCATCACTACAGAATCTTCCCAACTCCCCGATTCCCAACCCTACAGAACCTTCCCAACTCCCCGATACCCATCATTACAGAACTTTCCCAACTCCCCGATTGCCATCGCTACAGAACATTCCCAACTACCCGATTCCCATCCCTACAGAACCTGCCCAACTACCCGATTCCCATCACGACAGAACCTTCCCAACTCCCCGATTCCCATCGCTACAGAACCTTCCCAACCCCCGATTCCCATCGGTACAGAACCTTCCCAACTCCCCGAATCGCATCCCAAAGGAACCTTCCCAACTCCACGATTCCCATCCCAAAAGAACCTTCCCTGCACCCCAATTCCCATCGCTACAAACCTTCCCAACTCCCCGATTCCCATCGCTACAGAACCTTCCCAACTCCCTGATTCCAATCCCTACAGAACCTTTCCAACTCGCCAAATCCCATCGCTACAGAACCTTCCCCACTCCCCGATTCCCATAGCTACAGAACCTTCCCAACTCGCTTATTCCCATCGCTACAGAACATTCCCAACTTCCCAACTCCCATCCCTACAGAACCTTGCCAATAACCCGATTCCCATCGCTACAGAACCTTACCAACTCCCCGATTCCCATCGCTAAAGAACCTTCACAACCCCCGATTCCCATTGGTACAGAACCTTCCCAACTCCCCGAATCGCATCCCAAAGGAACCTTCCCAACTCCACGATTCCCATCCCAAAAGAAACTTCCCAACTCCCCAATTCCCATCACTACAAACCTTCCCAACTCCCCCATTCCCATCGCTACAGAACCTTCCCAACTCCCCGATTTCCATCGCTACAGAATCTTCCCAACTCTCCGATTCCCATCCCTACAGAACCTTCCCAACACTCCGATTTCCATCACTACAGAACCTGCCAAACTCCCCGAGTCCCAAACCTACAGATCCTTCCCAACTCCCCGATTCCCATCGCTACAGAACCTTCCCAACTCCCCGATTCCCATTGGTACAGAACCTTCCCAACTCCCCGAATCGCATCCCAAAGGAACATTCCCAACTCCACGATTCCCATCCCAAAAGAAACTTCCCAACTCCCTAATTCCCATCACTACAATCCTTCCCAACTCCCCCATTCCCATCTCTACAGAATCTTCCCAACTCCCCGATTTCCATCACTACAGAATCTTCCCAACTCTCCGATTCCCATCCCTACAGAACCTTCCCAACACTCCGATTCCCATCACTACAGAACCTGCCAAACTCCCCGAGTCCCAAACCTACAGATCCTTCCCAACTCCCCGATTCCCATCGCTACAGAACTTTCCCAACTCCCCGATTGCCATCGCTGCAGAACATTACCAACTCCCCGATTCCCATCCCTACAGAACCTGCCCAACTCCCTGATTCCCATCGCTACAGAAGCTTCCCAACTCGCCGATTCCCATCGCTACAGAACTTTCCCAACTCCCCGATACCCATCACTACAGAGCCTTCCCAACTCCCCGATTCCCCTCGTTACAGAACCTTCCCAACACCCCGATTCCCATTCCTACACAACCTTTCCTACTCCCTGAATCCCATTGCTACAGAACCATCCCAACTCCCCAATTCCCATTCCTGCACAACCTTCCCAACTCCCTGATTCCCATCTCAACAGAACATTCCCAACTTCCCGATTCCCATCGCCACAGAACCATCCCTAGTCCCCGATTCCCATCCCCGCAGACCCTCCCAACTCCCCGATTCCCATCGCTACAGAGCCTTCCCAACTCCCCGATTCCCACCTTTGCAGAACTTTCCCATCACCCCGATTCCCATCGCTACAGAACCTTCCAAACTCCCCGTTTCCCATCACTACAGAACCTCCCAACTCCCCGATTCCCATCCCTACAGAACCTCCCAATTCCCCAATTCCCATCGCTACAGAACCTTCCCAACTCCCCGATTCCCATCCCTACAGAACCTTCCCAACTCTCCGATACCCATCACTACAGAACCTTCCCAACTCCCCGATTCCCAACCCTACAGAACCTTCCCAACTCCCCGTTACCCATCGCTACACAACTTTCCCAACTCCCCGATTTCCATCGCTACAGAACCTTCCCAACTCCCCGATTCCCATCTCTACAGAACCTTCCCAACTCCCCGATTCCCTTTGCTACAGAACCTTCCCAACGCCCCGATTCCCATCGCTACAGAACCTTCCCAACTCCCCGATTCCCATCGCTAAAGAACCTTCACAACCCCCGATTCCCATTGGTACAGAACCTTCCCAACTCCCCGAATCGCATCCCTACAGAACCTTCCCAACTCCACGATTCCCATCCCAAAAGAAACTTCCCAACTCCCCAGTTCCCATCACTACAAACCTTCCCAACTCCCCCATACCCATCGCTACAGAACCTTCCCAACTCCCCGATTTCCATCGCTACAGAACCTTCCCAACTCCCCGATTCCCATCGATACAGAACCTTCCCAACTCCCCGATTCCCATCCCTACAGAAGCTTCCCAAGTCGCCGATTCCCATTGATACAGTTCCTTCCCAACTCCCCGATACCCATCCCAACAGCCCCTTCCCACCTCCCCGATTCCTATCGCTACAACCCACTCCCCGATTCCCATAGCTACAGAAACTTCCCAACTCCTCGATTCCCATCTCTACAGAACCTTCCCAAGTCCCCAATTCCCATCACTATAGAACCTTCCCAACTGCCCCATTACCATCCCTACAGAACCTTCCCAACTCACTGATTCCCATCGCTACAGAACCTTCCCAACTCCCCGATTCCCATCCCTAAAGAACCTTCCCAACACCGCGATTCCCATCGCTACAGAACCTTTCCAACTCCCCGATTCCCATCCCTACAGAACCTTCCCAACTCCCCGTCTCACATCGCTACAGAACCTTCCCAACTCCCCGATTCCCAACCCTACAGAACCTTCCCAACTCCCCGATACCCATCGTTACAGAACTTTCCCAACTCCCCGATTGCCATCGCTACAGAACATTTCCAACTACCCAATTCCCATCCCTACAGAACCTGCCCAACTACCCGATTCCCATCACGACAGAACCTTCCCAACTCCCCGATTCCCATCGCTACAGAACCTTCCCAACCCCCGATTCCCATTGGTACAGAACCTTCACAACTCCCCAAATCGCATCCCAAAGGAACCTTCCCAACTCCACGATTCCCATCCCAAAAGAACCTTCCCTGCACCCCAATTCCCATCGCTACAAACCTTCCCAACTCCCCGATTCCCATCGCTACAGAACCTTCCCAACTCCCTGATTCCAATCCCTACAGAACCTTTCCAACTCGCCAAATCCCATCGCTACAGAACATTCCCCACTCCCCGATTCCCATAGCTACAGAACCTTCCCAACTCCCTGATTCCCATCGCTACAGAACATTCCCAACTTCCCAACTCCCATCCCTACAGAACCTTGCCAATAACCCGATTCCCATCGCTACAGAACCTTCCCAACTCCCCGATTCCCATCGCTAAAGAACCTTCACAACCCCCGATTCCCATTGGTACAGAACCTTCCCAACTCCCCGAATCGCATCCCAAAGGAACCTTCCCAACTCCACGATTCCCATCCCAAAAGAAACTTCCCAACTCCCCAATTCCCATCACTACAAACCTTCCCAACTCCCCCATTCCCATCGCTACAGAACCTTCCCAACTCCCCGATTTCCATCGCTACAGAATCTTCCCAACTCTCCGATTCCCATCCCTACAGAACCTTCCCAACACTCCGATTCCCATCACTACAGAACCTGCCAAACTCCCCGAGTCCCAAACCTACAGATCCTTCCCAACTCCCCGATTCCCATCGCTACAGAACCTTCCCAACTCCCCGATTCCCATTGGTACAGAAACTTTCCAACTCGCCAATTCCCATCCCTACAGAACCTTCCCAACTCCCCGATTCCCATCCCTACAGAACCTTCCCTTCTCCCCGAATCCCATCGATACAGAACCTTTTCAACTCCCCAATTCACATCCCTATAGAAACTTCCCAACTCCCCGATTTGCATCGCTACTGAACCTTCACAACTCCCCGATTCCCATTGCTACAGAACCTTCCCAACTCCCCAATTCCCATCGCTATAGAACCATCCCAACTCCCCGATTCCCATCGCTACAGAACCTTCCCAACTCCCCGATTCCCATCCCAACAGAACATTCACAACTCCCCGATTCCCATCGGTACAGAACCTCCCCAACTCCCCGATTCCCATCGCTACAGAACATTCCCAACTCCCCGATTCCCACCGCTACAGAAACTTCCCAACTCCCCGATTCCCATCGCAACTGAACCTTCCCAACTCCCCAATTGCAATCCCTACAGAACCATCCTAACTCCCCGATTCCCATTCCTGCACAACCTTCCAAACTCCCTGATTCCCATCCCAACAGAACATTCCCAACTCCCCGATTCCCATCGCCACAGAACCATCCCTAGTCCCCGATTCCCAGCCCTACAGACCCTCCCAACTCCCCGATTCCCATCGCTACAGAGCCTTCCCAACTCCCCGATTCCCATCGTTGCAGAACCTTCCCATCACCCCGATTCCCATCGCTACAGAACCTTCCCAACTCCCCGATTCCCATCGCTACAGAATCTTCCCAACTCACCAATTTCAATCCCTACAGAACCTTCCCTACTCCCCGATTCCCATTCCTACACAACCTTTCCTACTCCCTGAATCCCATCGCTACAGAACCTTCCCAACTCACCGATTCCCATCCCTAAAGAACCTTCCCAACACCGCGATTCCCATCGCTACAGAAGCTTTCCAACTCCCCGATTCCCATCCCTACAGAACCTTCCCAACTCCCCGTCTCACATCGCTACAGAACCTTCCCAACTCCCCGATTCCCAACCCTACAGAACCTTCCCAACTCCCCGATACCCATCGTTACAGAACTTTCCGAACTCCCCGATTGCCATCGCTACAGAACATTCCCAACTACCCAATTCCCATCCCTACAGAACCTGCCCATCTACCCGATTCCCATCACGACAGAACCTTCCCAACTCCCCGATTCCCATCGGTACAGAACCTTCCCAACTCCCCGAATCGCATCCCAAAGGAACCTTCCCAACTCCAAGATTCCCATCCCAAAAGAACCTTCCCTGCACCCCAATTCCCATCGCTACAAACCTTCCCAACTCCCCGATTCCCATCGCTACAGAACCTTCCCAACTCCCTGATTCCAATCCCTACAGAACCTTTTCAACTCGCCAAATCCCATCGCTACAGAACCTTCCCCACTCCCCGATTCCCTTAGCTACAGAACCTTCCCAACTCCCTTATTCCCATCGCTACAGAACATTCCCAACTTCCCAACTCCCATCCCTACAGAACCTTGCCAATAACCCGATTCCCATCGCTACAGAACCTTCCCAACTCCCCGATTCCCATCGCTAAAGAACCTTCACAACCCCCGATTCCCATTGGTACAGAACCTTCCCAACTCCCCGAATCGCATCCCAAAGGAACCTTCCCAACTCCACGATTCCCATCCCAAAAGAAACTTCCCAACTCCCCAATTCCCATCACTACAAACCTTCCCAACTCCCCCATTCCCATCGCTACAGAACCTTCCCAACTCCCCGATTTCCATCGCTACAGAATCTTCCCAACTCTCCGATTCCCATCCCTACAGAACCTTCCCAACACTCCGATTCCCATCACTACAGAACCTGCCAAACTCCCCGAGTCCCAAACCTACAGATCCTTCCCAACTCCCCGATTCCCATCGCTACAGAACCTTCCCAACTCCCCGATTCCCATCTCTACAGAACCTTCCCAACTCCCCGATTCCCTTCGCTACAGAACCTTCCCAACGCCCCAATTCCCATCGCTACAGAACCTTCCCAACTCCACGATTCCCATCGCTACAGAACCTTCGCAACTTCGTGATTCTCGTGCCTACAGAACATTCCCAACTCCGCGATTCGCATCGCTACAGAAACTTTCCAACTCGCCAATTCCCATCCCTACAGAACCTTCCCAACTCCCCGATTCCCATCCCTACAGAACCTTCCCTTCTCCCCGAATCCCATCGATACAGAACCTTTTCAACTCCCCAATTCACATCCCTATAGAAACTTCCCAACTCCCCGATTTGCATCGCTACTGAACCTTCACAACTCCCCGATTCCCATTGCTACAGAACATTCCCAACTCCCCAATTCCCATCGCTATAGAACCTTCCCAACTCCCCGATTCCCATCGCTACAGAACCTTCCCAACTCCCCGATTCCCATCACAACAGAACATTCACAACTCCCCGATTCTCATCGTTACAGAACCTCCCCAACTCCCCGATTCCCATCACTACATAACATTCCCAACTCCCCGATTCCCACCGCTACAGAAACTTCCCAACTCCCCGATTCCCATCGCAACTGAACCTTCCCAACTCCCCAGTTGTAATCCCTACAGAACCATCCTAACTCCCCGATTCCCATTCCTGCACAACCTTCCAAACTCCCTGATTCCCATCCCAACAGAACATTCCCAACTCCCCGATTCCCATCGCCACAGAACCATCCCTAGTCCCCGATTCCCAGCCCTACAGACCCTCCCAACTCCCCGATTCCCATAGCTACAGAGCCATCCCAACTCCCCGATTCCCATCGTTGCAGAACCTTCCCATCACCCCGATTCCCATCGCTACAGAATCTTCCCAACTCACCAATTTCAATCCCTACAGAACCTTCCCTTCTCCCCGATTCCCATTCCTACACAACCTTTCCTACTCCCTGAATCCCATCGCTACAGAACCTTCCCAACTCACCGATTCCCATCCCAAAGTAAACTTCCCAACTCCCCGATTCCCATCCCAAAAGAACATTCCCAACTCCCCGATTCCCATTGCTACAGAACCTTCCCAACTCCCCGATTCCCATCGATACAGAACCTTCCCAACTCCCCGATTCCCATCCCTACAGAAGCTTCCCAAGTCGCCGATTCCCATTGATACAGTTCCTTCCCAACTCCCCGATACCCATCCCAACAGACCCTTCCCACCTCCCCGATTCCTATCGCTACAACCCACTCCCCGATTCCCATAGCTACAGAAACTTCCCAACTCCTCGATTCCCATCTCTACAGAACCTTCCCAAGTGCCCAATTCCCATCGCTATAGAACCTTCCCAACTGCCCCATTACCATCCCTACAGAACCTTCCCAACTCACTGATTCCCATCGCTACAGAACCTTCCCAACTCCCCGATTCCCATCCCTACAGAACCGTCCCAACTCCCCTTCTCACATCGCTACAGAACCTTCCCAACTCCCCGATTCCCAACCCTACAGAACCTTCCCAACTCCCCGATACCCATTGTTACAGAACTTTCCCAACTCCCCGATTGCCATCGCTACAGAACATTCCCAACTACCCAATTCCCATCCCTACAGAACCTGCCCAACTCCCCGATTCCCATCACGACAGAACCTTCCCAACTCCCCGATTCCCATCGCTACAGAACCTTCCCAACCCCCGATTCCCATTGGTACAGAACCTTCCCAACTCCCCGAATCGCATCCCAAAGGAACCTTCCGAACTCCACAATTCCCATCCCAAAAGAAACTTCCCAACTCCCCAATTCCAATCACTACAAACCTTCCCAACTCCCCCATTCCCATCGCTACAGAACCTTCCCAACTCCCCGATTTCCATCGCTACAGAATCTTCCCAACTCTCCGATTCCCATCCCTACAGAACCTTCCCAACACTCCGATTCCCATCACTACAGAACCTGCCAAACTCCCCGAGTCCCAAACCTACAGATCCTTCCCAACTCCCCGATTCCCATCGCTACAGAACTTTCCCAACTCCCCGATTGCCATCGCTACAGAACTTTACCAACTCCCCGATTCCCATCCCTACAGAACCTGCCCAACTCCCCGATTCCCATCGCTACAGAACCTTCCCAACTCGCCGATTCCCATCGCTGCAGAACTTTCCCAACTCCCCGATACCCATCACTACAGAGCCTTCCCAACTCCCCGATTCCCATCGTTACAGAACCTTCCCAACACCCCGATTCCCATTCCTACACGACCTTTCCTACTCCCTAAATCCCATCGCTACAGAACCTTCCCAACTCACCAATTTCCATCCCAAAGAAAACTTCCCAACTCCCCGATTCCCGTCCCAAAAGAACATTCCCAACTCCCCGATTCCCATCGCTACAGAACCTTCACGACTCCCCGATTCCCATCGCTATAGAACCTTCCCAACACCTCGATTCCCATCCCTACAGAAGCTTCCCAAGTCCCCGATTCCCATCCGTACAGAACCTACCCAACACTCCGATTCCCATCACTACAGAATCTTCCCAACTCCCCGATTCCCAACCCTACAGAACCTTCCCAACTCCCCGATACCCATCATTACAGAACTTTCCCAACTCCCCGATTGCCATCGCTACAGAACATTCCCAACTACCCGATTCCCATCCCTACAGAACCTGCCCAACTACCCGATTCCCATCACGACAGAACCTTCCCAACTCCCCGATTCCCATCGCTACAGAACCTTCCCAACCCCCGATTCCCATCGGTACAGAACCTTCCCAACTCCCCGAATCGCATCCCAAAGGAACCTTCCCAACTCCACGATTCCCATCCCAAAAGAACCTTCCCTGCACCCCAATTCCCATCGCTACAAACCTTCCCAACTCCCCGATTCCCATCGCTACAGAACCTTCCCAACTCCCTGATTCCAATCCCTACAGAACCTTTCCAACTCGCCAAATCCCATCGCTACAGAACCTTCCCCACTCCCCGATTCCCATAGCTACAGAACCTTCCCAACTCGCTTATTCCCATCGCTACAGAACATTCCCAACTTCCCAACTCCCATCCCTACAGAACCTTGCCAATAACCCGATTCCCATCGCTACAGAACCTTCCCAACTCCCCGATTCCCATCGCTAAAGAACCTTCACAACCCGCGATTCCCATTGGTACAGAACCTTCCCAACTCCCCGAATCGCATCCCAAAGGAACCTTCCCAACTCCACGATTCCCATCCCAAAAGAAACTTCCCAACTCCCCAATTCCCATCACTACAAACCTTCCCAACTCCCCCATTCCCATCGCTACAGAACCTTCCCAACTCCCCGATTTCCATCGCTACAGAATCTTCCCAACTCTCCGATTCCCATCCCTACAGAACCTTCCCAACACTCCGATTTCCATCACTACAGAACCTGCCAAACTCCCCGAGTCCCAAACCTACAGATCCTTCCCAACTCCCCGATTCCCATCGCTACAGAACCTTCCCAACTCCCCGATTTCCATCGCTACAGAACCTTCCCAACTCCCCGATTCCCATCGATACAGAACCTTCCCAACTCCCCGATTCCCATCCCTACAGAAGCTTCCCAAGTCGCCGATTCCCATTGATACAGTTCCTTCCCAACTCCCCGATACCCATCCCAACAGCCCCTTCCCACCTCCCCGATTCCTATCGCTACAACCCACTCCCCGATTCCCATAGCTACAGAAACTTCCCAACTCCTCGATTCCCATCTCTACAGAACCTTCCCAAGTCCCCAATTCCCATCGCTATAGAACCTTCCCAACTGCCCCATTACCATCCCTACAGAACCTTCCCAACTCACCAATTCCCTTCGCTATAGAACCTTCCCAACTCCCCGATTCCCATCCCTACAGAACCTTCCCAACTCCCCGTCTCCCATCGCTACAGAACCTTCCCAAGTCCCCGATTCCCATCCGTACAGAACCTACCCAACACTCCGATTCCCATCACTACAGAATCTTCCCAACTCCCCGATTCCCAACCCTACAGAACCTTCCCAACTCCCCGATACCCATCATTACAGAACTTTCCCAACTCCCCGATTGCCATCGCTACAGAACATTCCCAACTACCCGATTCCCATCCCTACAGAACCTGCCCAACTACCCGATTCCCATCACGACAGAACCTTCCCAACTCCCCGATTCCCATCGCTACAGAACCTTCCCAACCCCCGATTCCCATCGGTACAGAACCTTCCCAACTCCCCGAATCGCATCCCAAAGGAACCTTCCCAACTCCACGATTCCCATCCCAAAAGAACCTTCCCTGCACCCCAATTCCCATCGCTACAAACCTTCCCAACTCCCCGATTCCCATCGCTACAGAACCTTCCCAACTCCCTGATTCCAATCCCTACAGAACCTTTCCAACTCGCCAAATCCCATCGCTACAGAACCTTCCCCACTCCCCGATTCCCATAGCTACAGAACCTTCCCAACTCGCTTATTCCCATCGCTACAGAACATTCCCAACTTCCCAACTCCCATCCCTACAGAACCTTGCCAATAACCCGATTCCCATCGCTACAGAACCTTACCAACTCCCCGATTCCCATCGCTAAAGAACCTTCACAACCCCCGATTCCCATTGGTACAGAACCTTCCCAACTCCCCGAATCGCATCCCAAAGGAACCTTCCCAACTCCACGATTCCCATCCCAAAAGAAACTTCCCAACTCCCCAATTCCCATCACTACAAACCTTCCCAACTCCCCCATTCCCATCGCTACAGAACCTTCCCAACTCCCCGATTTCCATCGCTACAGAATCTTCCCAACTCTCCGATTCCCATCCCTACAGAACCTTCCCAACACTCCGATTTCCATCACTACAGAACCTGCCAAACTCCCCGAGTCCCAAACCTACAGATCCTTCCCAACTCCCCGATTCCCATCGCTACAGAACCTTCCCAACTCCCCGATTCCCATTGGTACAGAACCTTCCCAACTCCCCGAATCGCATCCCAAAGGAACATTCCCAACTCCACGATTCCCATCCCAAAAGAAACTTCCCAACTCCCTAATTCCCATCACTACAATCCTTCCCAACTCCCCCATTCCCATCTCTACAGAATCTTCCCAACTCCCCGATTTCCATCACTACAGAATCTTCCCAACTCTCCGATTCCCATCCCTACAGAACCTTCCCAACACTCCGATTCCCATCACTACAGAACCTGCCAAACTCCCCGAGTCCCAAACCTACAGATCCTTCCCAACTCCCCGATTCCCATCGCTACAGAACTTTCCCAACTCCCCGATTGCCATCGCTGCAGAACATTACCAACTCCCCGATTCCCATCCCTACAGAACCTGCCCAACTCCCTGATTCCCATCGCTACAGAAGCTTCCCAACTCGCCGATTCCCATCGCTACAGAACTTTCCCAACTCCCCGATACCCATCACTACAGAGCCTTCCCAACTCCCCGATTCCCCTCGTTACAGAACCTTCCCAACACCCCGATTCCCATTCCTACACAACCTTTCCTACTCCCTGAATCCCATTGCTACAGAACCATCCCAACTCCCCAATTCCCATTCCTGCACAACCTTCCCAACTCCCTGATTCCCATCTCAACAGAACATTCCCAACTTCCCGATTCCCATCGCCACAGAACCATCCCTAGTCCCCGATTCCCATCCCCGCAGACCCTCCCAACTCCCCGATTCCCATCGCTACAGAGCCTTCCCAACTCCCCGATTCCCACCTTTGCAGAACTTTCCCATCACCCCGATTCCCATCGCTACAGAACCTTCCAAACTCCCCGTTTCCCATCACTACAGAACCTCCCAACTCCCCGATTCCCATCCCTACAGAACCTCCCAATTCCCCAATTCCCATCGCTACAGAACCTTCCCAACTCCCCGATTCCCATCCCTACAGAACCTTCCCAACTCTCCGATACCCATCACTACAGAACCTTCCCAACTCCCCGATTCCCAACCCTACAGAACCTTCCCAACTCCCCGTTACCCATCGCTACACAACTTTCCCAACTCCCCGATTTCCATCGCTACAGAACCTTCCCAACTCCCCGAATCCCATCTCTACAGAACCTTCCCAACTCCCCGATTCCCTTTGCTACAGAACCTTCCCAACGCCCCGATTCCCATCGCTACAGAACCTTCCCAACTCCCCGATTCCCATCGCTAAAGAACCTTCACAACCCCCGATTCCCATTGGTACAGAACCTTCCCAACTCCCCGAATCGCATCCCTACAGAACCTTCCCAACTCCACGATTCCCATCCCAAAAGAAACTTCCCAACTCCCCAATTCCCATCACTACAAACGTTCCCAACTCCCCCATACCCATCGCTACAGAACCTTCCCAACTCCCCGATTTCCATCGCTACAGAACCTTCCCAACTCCCCGATTCCCATCGATACAGAACCTTCCCAACTCCCCGATTCCCATCCCTACAGAAGCTTCCCAAGTCGCCGATTCCCATTGATACAGTTCCTTCCCAACTCCCCGATACCCATCCCAACAGCCCCTTCCCACCTCCCCGATTCCTATCGCTACAACCCACTCCCCGATTCCCATAGCTACAGAAACTTCCCAACTCCTCGATTCCCATCTCTACAGAACCTTCCCAAGTCCCCAATTCCCATCACTATAGAACCTTCCCAACTGCCCCATTACCATCCCTACAGAACCTTCCCAACTCACTGATTCCCATCGCTACAGAACCTTCCCAACTCCCCGATTCCCATCCCTAAAGAACCTTCCCAACACCGCGATTCCCATTGCTACAGAACCTTTCCAACTCCCCGATTCCCATCCCTACAGAACCTTCCCAACTCCCCGTCTCACATCGCTACAGAACCTTCCCAACTCCCCGATTCCCAACCCTACAGAACCTTCCCAACTCCCCGATACCCATCGTTACAGAACTTTCCCAACTCCCCGATTGCCATCGCTACAGAACATTTCCAACTACCCAATTCCCATCCCTACAGAACCTGCCCAACTACCCGATTCCCATCACGACAGAACCTTCCCAACTCCCCGATTCCCATCGCTACAGAACCTTCCCAACCCCCGATTCCCATTGGTACAGAACCTTCACAACTCCCCAAATCGCATCCCAAAGGAACCTTCCCAACTCCACGATTCCCATCCCAAAAGAACCTTCCCTGCACCCCAATTCCCATCGCTACAAACCTTCCCAACTCCCCGATTCCCATCGCTACAGAACCTTCCCAACTCCCTGATTCCAATCCCTACAGAACCTTTCCAACTCGCCAAATCCCATCGCTACAGAACATTCCCCACTCCCCGATTCCCATAGCTACAGAACCTTCCCAACTCCCTGATTCCCATCGCTACAGAACATTCCCAACTTCCCAACTCCCATCCCTACAGAACCTTGCCAATAACCCGATTCCCATCGCTACAGAACCTTCCCAACTCCCCGATTCCCATCGCTAAAGAACCTTCACAACCCCCGATTCCCATTGGTACAGAACCTTCCCAACTCCCCGAATCGCATCCCAAAGGAACCTTCCCAACTCCACGATTCCCATCCCAAAAGAAACTTCCCAACTCCCCAATTCCCATCACTACAAACCTTCCCAACTCCCCCATTCCCATCGCTACAGAACCTTCCCAACTCCCCGATTTCCATCGCTACAGAATCTTCCCAACTCTCCGATTCCCATCCCTACAGAACCTTCCCAACACTCCGATTCCCATCACTACAGAACCTGCCAAACTCCCCGAGTCCCAAACCTACAGATCCTTCCCAACTCCCCGATTCCCATCGCTACAGAACCTTCCCAACTCCCCGATTCCCATTGGTACAGAAACTTTCCAACTCGCCAATTCCCATCCCTACAGAACCTTCCCAACTCCCCGATTCCCATCCCTACAGAACCTTCCCTTCTCCCCGAATCCCATCGATACAGAACCTTTTCAACTCCCCAATTCACATCCCTATAGAAACTTCCCAACTCCCCGATTTGCATCGCTACTGAACCTTCACAACTCCCCGATTCCCATTGCTACAGAACCTTCCCAACTCCCCAATTCCCATCGCTATAGAACCATCCCAACTCCCCGATTCCCATCGCTACAGAACCTTCCCAACTCCCCGATTCCCATCCCAACAGAACATTCACAACTCCCCGATTCCCATCGGTACAGAACCTCCCCAACTCCCCGATTCCCATCGCTACAGAACATTCCCAACTCCCCGATTCCCACCGCTACAGAAACTTCCCAACTCCCCGATTCCCATCGCAACTGAACCTTCCCAACTCCCCAATTGCAATCCCTACAGAACCATCCTAACTCCCCGATTCCCATTCCTGCACAACCTTCCAAACTCCCTGATTCCCATCCCAACAGAACATTCCCAACTCCCCGATTCCCATCGCCACAGAACCATCCCTAGTCCCCGATTCCCAGCCCTACAGACCCTCCCAACTCCCCGATTCCCATCGCTACAGAGCCTTCCCAACTCCCCGATTCCCATCGTTGCAGAACCTTCCCATCACCCCGATTCCCATCGCTACAGAACCTTCCCAACTCCCCGATTCCCATCGCTACAGAATCTTCCCAACTCACCAATTTCAATCCCTACAGAACCTTCCCTACTCCCCGATTCCCATTCCTACACAACCTTTCCTACTCCCTGAATCCCATCGCTACAGAACCTTCCCAACTCACCGATTCCCATCCCTAAAGAACCTTCCCAACACCGCGATTCCCATCGCTACAGAAGCTTTCCAACTCCCCGATTCCCATCCCTACAGAACCTTCCCAACTCCCCGTCTCACATCGCTACAGAACCTTCCCAACTCCCCGATTCCCAACCCTACAGAACCTTCCCAACTCCCCGATACCCATCGTTACAGAACTTTCCGAACTCCCCGATTGCCATCGCTACAGAACATTCCCAACTACCCAATTCCCATCCCTACAGAACCTGCCCATCTACCCGATTCCCATCACGACAGAACCTTCCCAACTCCCCGATTCCCATCGGTACAGAACCTTCCCAACTCCCCGAATCGCATCCCAAAGGAACCTTCCCAACTCCAAGATTCCCATCCCAAAAGAACCTTCCCTGCACCCCAATTCCCATCGCTACAAACCTTCCCAACTCCCCGATTCCCATCGCTACAGAACCTTCCCAACTCCCTGATTCCAATCCCTACAGAACCTTTTCAACTCGCCAAATCCCATCGCTACAGAACCTTCCCCACTCCCCGATTCCCTTAGCTACAGAACCTTCCCAACTCCCTTATTCCCATCGCTACAGAACATTCCCAACTTCCCAACTCCCATCCCTACAGAACCTTGCCAATAACCCGATTCCCATCGCTACAGAACCTTCCCAACTCCCCGATTCCCATCGCTAAAGAACCTTCACAACCCCCGATTCCCATTGGTACAGAACCTTCCCAACTCCCCGAATCGCATCCCAAAGGAACCTTCCCAACTCCACGATTCCCATCCCAAAAGAAACTTCCCAACTCCCCAATTCCCATCACTACAAACCTTCCCAACTCCCCCATTCCCATCGCTACAGAACCTTCCCAACTCCCCGATTTCCATCGCTACAGAATCTTCCCAACTCTCCGATTCCCATCCCTACAGAACCTTCCCAACACTCCGATTTCCATCACTACAGAACCTGCCAAACTCCCCGAGTCCCAAACCTACAGATCCTTCCCAACTCCCCGATTCCCATCGCTACAGAACCTTCCCAACTCCCCGATTCCCATCTCTACAGAACCTTCCCAACTCCCCGATTCCCTTCGCTACAGAACCTTCCCAACGCCCCAATTCCCATCGCTACAGAACCTTCCCAACTCCACGATTCCCATCGCTACAGAACCTTCGCAACTTCGTGATTCTCGTGCCTAAAGAACATTCCCAACTCCGCGATTCGCATCGCTACAGAAACTTTCCAACTCGCCAATTCCCATCCCTACAGAACCTTCCCAACTCCCCGATTCCCATCCCTACAGAACCTTCCCTTCTCCCCGAATCCCATCGATACAGAACCTTTTCAACTCCCCAATTCACATCCCTATAGAAACTTCCCAACTCCCCGATTTGCATCGCTACTGAACCTTCACAACTCCCCGATTCCCATTGCTACAGAACATTCCCAACTCCCCAATTCCCATCGCTATAGAACCTTCCCAACTCCCCGATTCCCATCGCTACAGAACCTTCCCAACTCCCCGATTCCCATCACAACAGAACATTCACAACTCCCCGATTCTCATCGTTACAGAACCTCCCCAACTCCCCGATTCCCATCACTACATAACATTCCCAACTCCCCGATTCCCACCGCTACAGAAACTTCCCAACTCCCCGATTCCCATCGCAACTGAACCTTCCCAACTCCCCAGTTGTAATCCCTACAGAACCATCCTAACTCCCCGATTCCCATTCCTGCACAACCTTCCAAACTCCCTGATTCCCATCCCAACAGAACATTCCCAACTCCCCGATTCCCATCGCCACAGAACCATCCCTAGTCCCCGATTCCCAGCCCTACAGACCCTCCCAACTCCCCGATTCCCATAGCTACAGAGCCATCCCAACTCCCCGATTCCCATCGTTGCAGAACCTTCCCATCACCCCGATTCCCATCGCTACAGAATCTTCCCAACTCACCAATTTCAATCCCTACAGAACCTTCCCTTCTCCCCGATTCCCATTCCTACACAACCTTTCCTACTCCCTGAATCCCATCGCTACAGAACCTTCCCAACTCACCGATTCCCATCCCAAAGTAAACTTCCCAACTCCCCGATTCCCATCCCAAAAGAACATTCCCAACTCCCCGATTCCCATTGCTACAGAACCTTCCCAACTCCCCGATTCCCATCGATACAGAACCTTCCCAACTCCCCGATTCCCATCCCTACAGAAGCTTCCCAAGTCGCCGATTCCCATTGATACAGTTCCTTCCCAACTCCCCGATACCCATCCCAACAGACCCTTCCCACCTCCCCGATTCCTATCGCTACAACCCACTCCCCGATTCCCATAGCTACAGAAACTTCCCAACTCCTCGATTCCCATCTCTACAGAACCTTCCCAAGTGCCCAATTCCCATCGCTATAGAACCTTCCCAACTGCCCCATTACCATCCCTACAGAACCTTCCCAACTCACTGATTCCCATCGCTACAGAACCTTCCCAACTCCCCGATTCCCATCCCTACAGAACCGTCCCAACTCCCCTTCTCACATCGCTACAGAACCTTCCCAACTCCCCGATTCCCAACCCTACAGAACCTTCCCAACTCCCCGATACCCATTGTTACAGAACTTTCCCAACTCCCCGATTGCCATCGCTACAGAACATTCCCAACTACCCAATTCCCATCCCTACAGAACCTGCCCAACTCCCCGATTCCCATCACGACAGAACCTTCCCAACTCCCCGATTCCCATCGCTACAGAACCTTCCCAACCCCCGATTCCCATTGGTACAGAACCTTCCCAACTCCCCGAATCGCATCCCAAAGGAACCTTCCGAACTCCACAATTCCCATCCCAAAAGAAACTTCCCAACTCCCCAATTCCCATCACTACAAACCTTCCCAACTCCCCCATTCCCATCGCTACAGAACCTTCCCAACTCCCCGATTTCCATCGCTACAGAATCTTCCCAACTCTCCGATTCCCATCCCTACAGAACCTTCCCAACACTCCGATTCCCATCACTACAGAACCTGCCAAACTCCCCGAGTCCCAAACCTACAGATCCTTCCCAACTCCCCGATTCCCATCGCTACAGAACTTTCCCAACTCCCCGATTGCCATTGCTACAGAACTTTACCAACTCCCCGATTCCCATCCCTACAGAACCTGCCCAACTCCCCGATTCCCATCGCTACAGAACCTTCCCAACTCGCCGATTCCCATCGCTGCAGAACTTTCCCAACTCCCTGATACCCATCACTACAGAGCCTTCCCAACTCCCCGATTCCCATCGTTACAGAACCTTCCCAACACCCCGATTCCCATTCCTACACGACCTTTCCTACTCCCTAAATCCCATCGCTACAGAACCTTCCCAACTCACCAATTTCCATCCCAAAGAAAACTTCCCAACTCCCCGATTCCCGTCCCAAAAGAACATTCCCAACTCCCCGATTCCCATCGCTACAGAACCTTCACGACTCCCCGATTCCCATCGCTATAGAACCTTCCCAACACCTCGATTCCCATCCCTACAGAAGCTTCCCAACTCGCCGATTCCCATTGATACAGTTCCTTCCCAACTCCCCGATACCCATCCCAACAGACCCTTCCCACCTCCCCGATTCCTATCGCTACAACCCACTCCCCGATTCCCATAGCTACAGAAACTTCCCAACTCCTCGATTCCCATCTCTACAGAACCTTCCCAAGTCCCCAATTCCCATCGCTATAGAACCTTCCCAACTGCCCCATTACCATCCCTACAGAACCTTCCCAACTCACCAATTCCCTTCGCTACAGAACCTTCCCAACTCCCCGATTCCCATCCCTACAGAACCTTCCCAACTCCCCGTCTCCCATCGCTACAGAACCTTCCCAAGTCCCCGATTCCCATCCGTACAGAACCTACCCAACACTCCGATTCCCATCACTACAGAATCTTCCCAACTCCCCGATTCCCAACCCTACAGAACCTTCCCAACTCCCCGATACCCATCATTACAGAACTTTCCCAACTCCCCGATTGCCATCGCTACAGAACATTCCCAACTACCCGATTCCCATCCCTACAGAACCTGCACAACGCCCCGATTCCCATCACGACAGAAACTTTCCAACTCCCCCATTCCAATCGCTACACAACCTTCCCAAACCCCGATTCCCATTGGGACAGAACCTTCCCAACTCCCTGAATCCCATCCCAAATGAACCTTCCCAACTCCCCAATTCCCATCGCTACAAACCTTCCCAACTACCCGATTCCCATTGCTACAGAAACTTCCCAAATCCCCGATTCCCATCCCTACAGAACCTTCCCAATTCGCCAAATCCCATTGCTACAGAACCTTCCCAACTCCCCGAAAACCATCCCCACAGAACCTTCCCACCTCCCCGATAGCCATCCCCACAGAACCTTCCCACCTCCCCGATTCCCATCGCTACAGAACCTTCCCCACTCCCCGATTCCCATAGCTACAGAACCTTCCCAACTCCCTGATTCCCATTGCAACAGAACCTTCCCAACTCCCCGATAGCCATCCCCACAGAACCTTCCCACCTCCCCGATTCCCATCGCTACAGAACCTTCCCCACTCCCCGATTCCCATAGCTACAGAACCTTCCCAACTCCCTGATTCCCATCGCTACAGAACGTTCCCAACTTCCCAACTCCCATCGCTACAGAACCTTGCCAAATTCCCCGATTCCCATCGCTAAAGAATCTTCCCCACTCCCCGATTCCCATCGCTACAGAACCTTCCCACTCCCCATTTTCTATCGTTACAGAACCTTCCCAACTCTTCGATTCCCATCCCTACAGAACCTTCCCAACACTCCAATTCCCATCCCTACAGAACCTGCCCAACTCCCCGATTCCCATCGCTACAGATCCTTCCCAACTCCCTGATTCCCATCGATACAGAACCTTCCCAACTCCCCGATTCCCATCGATACAGAACCTTCCCAACTCCCTGTTTCCCATCCCAAAGGAACATTCCCAATTTCCCGATTGCCATCCTAAAATAACCTTCCCAACTCCTCGATTTCCAGCGCTACAGAACCTTCCCAACTCCCCGATTCCCATCCCTACAGAACCTTCCCAACTCCCCGATTCCCATCGCTACAGAACCTTCCCAACTCGCCGATTCCCATCGCTACAGAACCTTCCCAACTCCCCGATTCCCACCACTACAGAAGCTTCCCAACTCCCCGATTCCCATCGCAACAGAACCTTCCCAGCTCCCCAATTTCAATCCCAACAGAACCATCCCAACTCCCCGATTCCCATTCCTACACACCATTCCCAACTCCCTGATTCCCATCCCAACAGAACATTCCCAACTCTCCGATTCCCATCGCCACAGAACAATCCCTACTCCCCGATTCCCATCCCTACAGACCCTGCCCAACTCCCCGATTCCCATCACTATGGTACCTTCCCACCTCCCCGATTCCCATCGCTACAGAACCTTCCCAACTCCCCGAATCCCATCCCTACAGAAGCTTCCCAAGTCGCTGATTCCCATTGCTACAGTTCCTTCCCAACTCCCTGATACCCATCCCTACAGACCCTTCCCACCTCCCCGATTCCTATCGCTACAACCCACTCCCAGATTCCCATAGCTACAGAAACTTCCCAACTCCTTGATTCCCATCTCTACAGAACCTTCCCATGTCCCCAATTCCCATCGCTATAGAACCTTGCCAACTGCCCCATTCCCATCCCTACAGCACCTTCCCAACTCACCGATTCCCATCGCTACAGAACCTTCCCAACTCCCCGATTCCCATCCCTACAGAACCTTCCCAACTCCCGGTCTCCCATCACTACAGAACCTTCTAAACCCCCTGATTCCCATCGGTACAGAACCTTCCCAACTCCCCGATTGCCATCGCTACAGAAACTTCCCAAATCCCCGATTCCCATCCCTACAGAACCTACCCAACACTCCGATTCCCATCACTACAGAACCTTCCCAACTCCCCGATTCCCATCCGAAAAGAACCTTCCCAACTCCCCGATTCCCATCGCTACAGAACCTTCCCCACTCCCCGATTCCCATTTCTACAGAACCTTCCCAACTCCCCGATTCCCATCGCTACAGAACCTTCCCAACTCCCCGATTCCCATCGCTAAAGAACCTTCAAAACTCCCCGATTACCATCCCTACAGAACCTTCCTAACTCCCCAATTCCCATCGCTACAGAGCCCTCCCAACTCCCCGATTCCCATCGCTAAATACCTTCTCAACTTCCCTACTCCCATCCCTTCAGAACCTTGCCATTGCCCGGATTCTCATCACTGCAGCACCTTCCCAACTCCCCGATTCCCATTCCTACAGAACCTTCCAAACTCCCCGATTCCCATCGATACTGAACCTTCCCAACTCCCCGATTCCCATCGCTATCGAATCTTCCCAACTCCCCGATTCCCATCCCTACAGAAACTTCCCAACTCCCCAATTCCCTTCACTACAGGACTTTCCGAGTTCCCTAATTCCCAATCCTACAGAACCTTCCCAACTCCCTGATACTCATCCCTTCATAACCTTCCTAACTCCCCGATTCCCATCGCTACAGAACCTTCCCCACTCCCCGATTCCCATAGCTACAGAACCTTCCCAACTCCCCGATTCCGATCACTACAGAACATTCCCAACTTCCCAACTCCCATCCCTACAGAACCTTGCCAATGCCCCGATTCCCATCGCTACAGAACCTTCCCAACTCCACGATTCCCATCGCTAAAGCGCCTTCCCAACTCCCCGATTCCCATCGCTACAGAACCTTCCCAAATCCCCGGTTTCCATCGCTACAGAACATTCCCAACTCTCCGATTCCCATCCCTACAGAACCTTCCCAACACTCTGATTCCCATCACTACAGAACCTGCCCAACTCCCCGATTCCCAACCCTACAGATCCTTCCCAACTCCCCGATTCCCATCGCTACTGAACTTTCCCAACTCCCCGATTGCCATCACTACAGATCCTTCCCAACTCCCCGATTCCCATCGATACAGAACCTTCCCAACTCCCCGATTCCCATCCCAAAAGAACCTTCCCAACTCCCCGATTCCCATCGCTACAGAACCTTCCCCACTCCCCGATTCCCATTTCTACAGAACCTGCCCAACTCCCCGATTCCCATCGCTACAGATTCTTCCCAACTCCCCGATTCCCATCGCTACAGAACCTTCCCAACTCCCCGATTCACATCGATACAGAACCTTCCCAACTCCCTGTTTCCCATCCCAAAGGAACATTCCCAATTCCCCGATTGCCATCCCAAAAGAACCTTCACAACTCCCCGATTCCCATCGCTAAAGAACCTTCAAAACTCCCCGATTGCCATTCCTACAGAACCTTCCTAACTCCCCAATTCCCATCGCTACAGAGCCCTCCCAACTCCCCGATTCCCATCACTAAATACCTTCTCAACTTCCCTACTCCCATCCCTTCAGAACCTTGCCATTGCCCGGATTCTCATTGCTGCAGCACCTTCCCAACTCCCCGATTCCCATTCCTACAGAACCTTCCAAACTCCCCGATTCCCATCGATACTGAACCTTCCCAACTCCCCGATTCCCATCCCTACAGAAACTTACCAACTCCCCAATTCCCTTCACTACAGGACTTTCCGAGCTCCCTAATTCCCAATCCTACAGAACCTTCCCAACTCCCTGATACCCATCCCTACATAACCTTCCTAACTCCCCGATTCCCATCGCTACAGAACCTTCCCCACTCCCCGATTCCCATAGCTACAGAACCTTCCCAACTCCCCGATTCCGATCACTACAGAACATTCCCAACTTCCCAACTCCCATCCCTACAGAACCTTGCCAATGCCCCGATTCCCATCGCTACAGAACCTTCCCAACTCCACGATTCCCATCGGTAAAGCGCCTTCCCAACTCCCCGATTCCCATCGCTACAGAACCTTCCCAAATCCCCGGTTTCCATCGCTACAGAACGTTCCCAACTCTCCGATTCCCATCCCTACAGAACCTTCCCAACACTCTGATTCCCATCACTACAGAACCTGCCCAACTCCCCGATTCCCAACCCTACAGATCCTTCCCAACTCCCCGATTCCCATCACTACTGAACTTTCCCAACTCCCCGATTGCCATCACTACAGATCCTTCCCAACTCCCCGATTCCCATCGATACAGAACCTTCCCAACTCCCCGATTCCCATCCCAAAAGAACCTTCCCAACTCCCCGATTCCCATCGCTACAGAACCTTCCCCACTCCTCGATTCCCATTTCTACAGAACCTGCCCAACTCCCCGATTCCCATCGCTACAGATTCTTCCCAACTCCCCGATTCCCATCGCTACAGAACCTTCCCAACTCCCCGATTCACATCGATACAGAACCTTCCCAACTCCCTGTTTCCCATCCCAAAGGAACATTCCCAATTCCCCGATTGCCATCCCAAAAGAACCTTCCCAACTCCTCGATTTCCAACGCTACAGAACCTTCCCAACTCCCCGATTCCCATCACTATAGATCCTTCCCAACTCCCCGATTCCCATCGCTAAAGAACCTTCAAAACTCCCCGATTACCATTCCTACAGAACCTTCCTAACTCCCCAATTCCCATCGCTACAGAGCCCTCCCAACTCCCCGATTCCCATCACTAAATACCTTCTCAACTTCCCTACTCCCATCCCTTCAGAACCTTGCCATTGCCCGGATTCTCATCGCTGCAGCACCTTCCCAACTCCCCAATTCCCATTCCTACAGAACCTTCCAAACTCCCCGATTCCCATCGATACTGAACCTTCCCAACTCCCCGATTCCCATCGCTATCGAATCTTCCCAACTCCCCGATTCCCATCCCTACAGAAACTTCCCAACTCCCCAATTCCCTTCGCTACAGGACTTTCCGAGCTCCCTAATTCCCAATCCTACAGAACCTTCCCAACTCCCTGATACCCATCCCTACATAACCTTCCTAACTCCCCGATTCCCATCGCTACAGAACCTTCCCAAATCCCCGATTTCCATCACTACAGTACCTTCCCAACTCCCCAATTCCCATCGATACATAACCTTCCCAACTCTCCGATTCCCATCCCAAAAGAACCTTCCCAACTCCCCGATTCTCATCCCAAAAGAATCTTCCCAACTCCCCGATTCCCATCGCTACAGAACCTTCCCAACTCCCCGAATCCCATCGCTACAGAACCTTCCCAACTCCCCGATTCCCATGCCTACAGAACCTTCCCAACTCGTGGATTCCCATAGCTTCAGAACCTTCCCAACTCACCAATTCCCATCCCTACAGAACCTTCCCAGCTCCCCGGTTCCCATCGCTAGAGAACCTCCCAATTCCCCGATTACCATCGCTACAGAATCTTCCCAACTCCCCGATTCCCTTCTCTACAGAACTTTCCCAACTTCCCGAATTCCATCGCTACAGAACCTTCCCAAGTCCCCGATTCCCATCCGTACAGAACCATCCCAACTCTCTGATTCCCATCACTACAGAAGCTTCCCAACTCCCCGATTCCCATCTATACAGAATCTTCCCAACTCCCTGATTCCTATCCCTACAGAACCATCCCAACTCCCCGATTTCCAGCGCTACAGAACCTTCCCATCTCCCCGATTCCCATCGATACAGAACCTTCCAAACTCCCCGATTCCCATCCCAAAAGAACCTTCCCAACTCCCCGATTCCCATCGCTACAGAACCTTCCCCACTCCCCGATTCCCATTGCTACAGAACCTTCCCAACTCCCCGATTCCCATCGCTACTGAACCTTCCCAACTCCCCGATTCCCATCGCTAAAGAACTTTCAAAGCTCCCCGATTACCATCCCTACAGAACCTTCCTAACTCCCCAATTCCCATCGCTACAGAGCCCTCCCAACTCCCCGATTCCCATCGCTAAATACCTTCTCAACTTCCCTACTCCCATCCCTTCAGAACCTTGCCATTGCCCGGATTCTCATCGCTGCAGCACCTTCCCAAATCCCCGATTTCCATTCCAACAGAACCTTCCAAACTCCCCGATTCCCATCGATACTGAACCTTCCCAACTCCCCGATTCCCATCGCTATCGAATCTTCCCAACTCCCCGATTCCCATCCCTACAGAAACTTCCCAACTCCCCAATTCCCTTCGCTACAGGACTTTCCGAGCTCCCTAATTCCCAATCCTACAGAACATTCCCAACTCCCTGATACCCATCCCTACATAACCTTCCTAACTCCCCAATTCCCATCGCTACAGAACCTTCCCAAATCCCCGATTTCCATCACGACTGTACCTTCACAACTCCCCAATTCCCATTAATACATAACCTTCCCAACTCTCCGATTCCCATCCCAAAAGAACCTTCCCAACTCCCCGATTCTCATCCCAAAAGAATCTTCCAAACTCCCCAATTCCCATCGCTACAGAACCTTCCCAACTCCCCGATTCCCATCGCTACAGAACCTTCCCAAATCCCCGATTTCCATCACTACAGTACCTTCCCAACTCCCCAATTCCCATCGATACATAACCTTCCCAACTCTCCGATTCTCATCCCAAAAGAACCTTCCCAACTCCCCGATTCTCATCCCAAAAGAATCTTCCCAACTCCCCGATTCCCATCGCTACAGAACCTTCCCAACTCCCCGATTCCCATCACTACAGAATCTTCCCAACTCCCCGATTCCCTTCTCTACAGAACTTTCCCAACTTCCCGATTTCCATCGCCAAAGAACCTTCCCAAGTCCCCGATTCCCATCCGTACAGAACCTTCCCAACTCTCTGATTCCCATCTATTCAGAATCTTCCCAACTCCCCGATTCCTATCCCTACAGAACCATCCCAACTCCCCGATTTCCAGCGCTACAGAACATTCCCATCTCCCCGATTCCCATCGCTACAGAACCTTCCCAACTCCCAGATTCCCATCCCTACAGAAACTTCCCAACTCCCCATTTACCATCGCTACAGAAACTTCCCAACTCCCAGATTCCCAACCCTACAGAACCTTCCCAACTCCCCGATTCCCATCGCTACAGAACCTTCCCAACTCCCCGATTCCCATCCCAAAAGAACCTTCCCAACTCCTTGATTCCCATCGCTACAGAACCTTCCCCACTCCCCGATTCCCATTGCTACAGAACCTTCCCATTCCCCGATTCCCATCGCTACAGAACCTTCCCAACTCCCCGATTCCCATCGCTAAAGAACCTTCAAAACTACCCGATTACCATCCCTACAGAACCTTCCTAACTCCCCAATTCCCATCGCTACAGAGCCCTCCCAACTCCCCGATTCCCATCGCTAAATACCTTCTCAACTTCCCTACTCCCATCCCTTCAGAACCTTGCCATTGCCCGGATTCTCATCGCTGCAGCACCTTCCCAACTCCCCGATTCCCATTCCTACAGAACCTTCCAAACTCCCCGATTCCCATCGATACTGAATCTTCCCAACTCCCCGATTCCCATCGCTATCGAATCTTCCCATCTCCCCGATTCCCATCCCTACAGAAACTTCCCAACTCCCCAATTCCCTTCGCTACAGGACTTTCCAAGATCCCTAATTCACAATCCTACAGAACCTTCCCAACTCCCCGATTCCCATCGATACTGAACCTTCCCAACTCCCCGATTCCCATCGCTATCGAATCTTCCCAAGTCCCCGATTCCCATCCCTACAGAAACTTCCCAACTCCCCAATTCCCTTCGCTACAGGACTTTCCGAGCTCCCTAATTCCCAATCCTACAGAACCTTCCCAACTCCCTGATACCCATCCCTACATAACCTTCCTAACTCCCCGATTCCCATCGCTACAGAACCTTCCCAAATCCCCGACTTCCATCACTACAGTACCTTCCCAACTCCCCAATTCCCATCGATACATAACCTTCCCAACTCTCCGATTCCCATCCCAAAAGAACCTTCCCAACTCCCCGATTCTCATCCCAAAAGAATCTTCCCAACTCCCCGATTCCCATCGCTACAGAACCTTCCCAACTCCCCGATTCCCATCGCTACAGAACCTTCCCAACTCCCCGATTCCCATGCCTACAGAACCTTCCCAACTCGTGGATTCCCATAGCTTCAGAACCTTCCCAACTCACCAATTCCCATCCCTACAGAACCTTCCCAGCTCCCCGGTTCCCTTCGCTAGAGAACCTTCGAAACTCCCTGATTACCATCCCAACAGAATCTTCACAACTCCCCGATTCCCATCGCTACAGAACAATACCAACTCCACGATTCCCATCCATACAGAACCTTCCCAACTCCCCGATTCCCATCACTACAGAACCTCCCAACTCCCCGATTCCCATCACTACAGAACCTCCCAATTCCCCGATTCCCATCGCTACAGAATCTTCCCAACTCCCCGATTCCCTTCTCTACAGAACTTTCCCAACTTCCCGAATTCCATCGCTACAGAACCTTCCCAAGTCCCCGATTCCCATCCGTACAGAACCTTCCCAACTCTCTGATTCCCATCACTACAGAACCTTCCCAACTCCCCGTTTCCCATCTATACAGAATCTTCCCAACTCCCCGATTCCTATCCCTACAGAACCATCCCAACTCCCCGATTTCCAGCGCTACAGAACCTTCCCATCTCCCCGATTCCCATCGATACAGAACATTCCCAACTCCCCGATTCCCATCCCAAAAGAACCTTCCCAACTCCCCGATTCCCATCGCTACAGAACCTTCCCCACTCCCCGATTCCCATTGCTACAGAACCTTCCCAACTCCCCGATTCCCATCGCTACTGAACCTTCCCAACTCCCCGATTCCCATCGCTAAAGAACCTTCAAAGCTCCCCGATTACCATCCCTACAGAACCTCCCTAACTCCCCAATTCCCATCGCTACAGAGCCCTCCCAACTCCCCGATTCCCATCGCTAAATACCTTCTCAACTTCCCTACTCCCATCCCTTCAGAACCTTGCCATTGCCTGGATTCTCATCGCTGCAGCAGCTTCCCAACTCCCCGATTCCCATTCCTACAGAACCTTCCAAACTCCCCGATTCCCATCGATACTGAACCTTCCCAATTCCCCGATTCCCATCGCTACAGAAAATTCCCAAATCCCCGATTTCCATCACTACAGTACCTTCCCAACTCCCCAATTCCCATCAATACATAACCTTCCCAACTCTCCGATTCCCATCCCAAAAGAACCTTCCCAACTCCCCGATTCTCATCCCAAAAGAATCTTACCAACTCCCCGATTCCCATCGCTACAGAACCTTCCCAACTCCCCGATTCCCATCGCTACAGTACCTTCCCAACTCCCCGATTCCCATGCCTACAGAACCTTCCCAACTCGTGGATTCCCATAGCTTCAGAACCTTCCCAACTCACCAATTCCCATCCCTACAGAACCTTCCCAGCTCCCCGGTTCCCATCGCTAGAGAACCTTCGAAACTCCCTGATTACCATCCCAACAGAATCTTCACAACTCCCCGATTCCCATCGCTACAGAACCATACCAACTCCACGATTCCCATCCATACAGAACCTTCCCAACTCCCCGATTCCCATCACTACAGAACCTCCCAACTCCCCGATTCCCATCACTACAGAACTTTCCCAACTTCCCGATTTCCATCGCTACAGAACCTTCCCAAGTCCCCGATTCCCATCCGTACAGAACCTTCCCAACTCTCTGATTCTCATCACTACAGAACCTTCCCAACTCCCCGATTCCCATCTATACAGAATCTTCCCAACTCCCCGATTCCTATCCCTACAGAACCATCCCAACTCCCCGATTTCCCACGCTACAGAACCTTCCCATCTCCCCGATTCCCATCGCTACAGAACCTTCCCAACTCCCAGATTCCAAACCCTACAGAACCTTCCCAACTCCCCGATTCCCATCGCTACAGAACCTTCCCAACTCCCAGATTCCCATCCCTACAGAACCTTCCCAACTCCCCGATTCCCATCCCAAAAGAACCTTCCCAACTCCCCGATTCCCATCGCTACAGAACCTTCCCAACTCCCCGATTCCCATCCCTACAGAACCTTCCTAACTCCCCAATTCCCATCGCTACAGAGCCCTCCCAACTCCCCGATTCCCATCGCTAAATACCTTCTCAACTTCCCTACTCCCATCCCTTCAGAACCTTGCCACTGCCCTGATTCTCATCACTGCAGCACCTTCCCAACTCCCCGATTCCCATTCCTACAGAACCTTCCAAACTCCCCGATTCCCATCGATACTGAACCTTCCCAACTCCGCGATTCCCATCGCTATCGAATCTTCCCATCTCCCCGATTCCCATCCCTACAGAAACTTCCGAACTCCCCAATTCCCTTCGCTACAGGACTTTCCGAGCTCCCTAATTCCCAATCCTACAGAACCTTCCCAACTCCCAGATTCCAAACCCTACAGAACCTTCCCAACTCCACGATTCCCATCGCTACAGAACCTTCCCAACTCCCAGATTCCCATCCCTACAGAACCTTCCCAACTCCCCGATTCCCATCCCAAAAGAACCTTCCCAACTCGCCGATTCCCATCGCTACAGAACCTTCCCAACTCCCCGATTCCCATCCCTACAGAACCTTCCCAACTCCCCGATTCCCATCCCAAAAGAACCTTCCCAACTCCCCGATTCCCATCGCTACAGAACCTTCCCAACTCCCCGATTCCCATTGCTACAGAACCTTCCCAACTCCCCGATTCCCATCGCTACAGAACCTTCCCAACTCCCCGATTCCCATGGCTAAAGAACCTTCAAAACTCCCCGATTACCATCCCTACAGAACCTTCCTAACTCCCCAATTCCCATCGCTACAGAGCCCTCCCAACTCCCCGATTCCCATCGCTAAATACCTTCTCAACTTCCCTACTCCCATCCCTTCAGAACCTTGCCACTGCCCTGATTCTCATCACTGCAGCACCTTCCCAACTCCCCGATTCCCATTCCTACAGAACCTTCCAAACTCCCCGATTCCCATCGATACTGAACCTTCCCAACTCCCCGATTCCCATCGCTATCGAATCTTCCCATCTCCCCGATTCCCATCCCTACAGAAACTTCCGAACTCCCCAATTCCCTTCGCTACAGGACTTTCCGAGCTCCCTCATTCCCAATCCTACAGAACATTCCCAACTCCCTGATACCCATCCCTACATAACCTTCCTAACTCCCCAATTCCCATCGCTACAGAACCTTCCCAAATCCCCGATTTCCATCACTACAGTACCTTCCCAACTCCCCAATTCCCATCGATACATAACCTTCCCAACTCTCCGATTCCCATTCCAAAAGAACCTTCCCAACTCCCCGATTCTCATCCCAAAAGAATCTTCCCATCTCCCCGATTCCCATCGCTACTGAACCTTCCCAACTCCCCGATTCCCATCGCTACAGAACCTTCCCAAATCCCCTATTTCCATCACTACAGTACCTTCCCAACTCCCCAATTCCCATCGATACATAACCTTCCCAACTCTCCGATTCCCATCCCAAAAGAACCTTCCCAACTCCCCGATTCTCATCCCAAAATAATCTTCCCAACTCCCCGATTCCCATCGCTGCAGAATCTTCCCAACTCCCCGATTCCCATCGCTACAGAACCATACCAACTCCACGATTCCCATCCATACAGAACATTCCCAACTCCCCGATTCCCATCACTACAGAACCTCCCAACTCCCCGATTCCCATCACTACAGAACATCCCAATTCCCCGATTCCCATCGCTACAGAATCTTCCCAACTCCCCGATTCCCTTCTCTACAGAAGTTTCCCAACTTCCCGATTTCCATCGCTACATAACCTTCCCAAGTCCCCGATTCCCATCCGTACAGAACCTTCCCAACTCTGATTCCCATCATTACAGAACCTTCCCAACTCCCCGATTCCCATCTATACAGAATCTTCCCAACTCCCCGATTCCTATCCCTACAGAACCATCCCAACTCCCCGATTTCCAGCGCTACAGAACCTTCCCATCTCCCCGATTCCCATCGCTACAGAACCTTCCCAACTCCCAGATTCCCAACCCTACAGAACCTTCCCAACTCCCCGATTCCCATCGCTACAGAACCTTCCCAACTCCCAGATTCCCATCCCTACAGAACCTTCCCAACTCCCAGATTCCCATCCCAAAAGAACCTTCCCAACTCCCCGATTCCCATCGCTACAGAACCTTCCCAACTCCCAGATTCCCATCCCTACAGAACCTTCCCAACTCCCCGATTCCCATCCCAAAAGAACCTTCCCAACTCCCCGATTCCCATCGCTACAGAACCTTCCCCACTCCCCGATTCCCATTGCTACAGAACCTTCCCAACTCCCCGATTCCCATCGCTACAGAACCTTCCCAACTCCCCGATTCCCATGGCTAAAGAACCTTCAAAACTCCCCGATTACCATCCCTACAGAACCTTCCTAACTCCCCAATTCCCATCGCTACAGAGCCCTCCCAACTCACCGATTCCCATCGCTAAATACCTTCTCAACTTCCCTACTCCCATCCCTTCAGAACCTTGCCACTGCCCTGATTCTCATCACTGCAGCACCTTCCCAACTCCCCGATTCCCATTCCTACAGAACCTTCAAAACTCCCCGATTCCCATCGATACTGAACCTTCCCAACTCCCCGATTCCCATCGCTATCGAATCTTCCCATCTCCCCGATTCCCATCCCTACAGAAACTTCCCAACTCCCCAATTCCCTTCGCTACAGGACTTTCCGAGCTCCCTAATTCCCAATCCTACAGAACCTTCCCAACTCCCCAATCCCCATCGCTAAATAACCTTCCCAAATCCCCGATTCCCATCGCTACAGAACCTTCCCAAATCCCCAATTTCCATCACTACAGTACCTTCCCAACTCCCCAATTCCCATCGATACATAACCTTCCCAACTCTCCGATTCCCATCCCAAAAGAACCTTCCCAACTTCCCGATTCTCATCCCAAAAGAATCTTCCCAACTCCCCGATTCCCATCGCTACAGAACCTTCCCAACTCCCCGATTCCCATCGCTACAGAACCTTCCCAACTCCCCGATTCCCATGCCTACAGAACCTTCCCAACTCGTGGATTCCCATAGCTTCAGAACCTTCCCAACTCACCAATTCCCATCCCTACAGAACCTTCCCAGCTCCCCGGTTCCCATCGCTAGAGAACCTTCGAAACTCCCTGATTACCATCCCAACAGAATCTTCACTACTCCCCGATTCCCATCGCTACAGAACCATACCAACTTCACGATTCCCATCCGTACAGAACCTTCCCAACTCTCTGATTCCCATCACTACAGAACCTTCCCAACTCCCCGTTTCCCATCTATACAGAATCTTCCCAACTCCTCGATTCCTATCCCTACAGAACCATCCCAACTCCCCGATTTCCAGCGCTACAGAACCTTCCCATCTCCCCGATTCCCATCGATACAGAACATTCCCAACTCCCCGATTCCCATGCCAAATGAACCTTCCCAACTCCCCGATTCCCATCGCTACAGAACCTTCCCCACTCCCCGATTCCCATTGCTACAGAACCTTCCCAACTCCCCGATTCCCATCGCTACTGAACCTTCCCAACTCCCCGATTCCCATCGCTAAAGAACCTTCAAAGCTCCCCGATTACCATCCCTACAGAACCTTCCTAACTCCCCAATTCCCATCGCTACAGAGCCCTCCCAACTCCCCGATTCCCATTGCTAAATACCTTCTCAACTTCCCTACTCCCATCCCTTCAGAACCTTGCCATTGCCTGGATTCTCATCGCTGCAGCAGCTTCCCAACTCCCCGATTCCCATTCCTACAGAACCTTCCAAACTCCCCGATTCCCATCGATACTGAACCTTCCCAACTCCCCGATTCCCATCGCTATCGAATCTTCCCAACTCCCCGATTCCCATCCCTACAGAAACTTCCCAACTCCCCAATTCCCTTCGCTACAGGACTTTCCGAGCTCCCTAATTCCCAATCCTACAGAACATTCCCAACTCCCTGATACCCATCCCTACATAACCTTCCTAACTCCCCAATTCCCATCGCTACAGAACCTTCCCAAATCCCCGATTTCCATCACTACAGTACCTTCACAACTCCCCAATTCCCATCGATACATAACCTTCCCAACTCTCCGATTCCCATTCCAAAAGAACCTTCCCAACTCCCCGATTCTCATCCCAAAAGAATCTTCCCATCTCCCCGATTCCCATCGCTACAGAACCTTCCCAACTCCCCGATTCCCATCGCTACAGAACCTTCCCAAATCCCCTATTTCCATCACTACAGTACCTTCCCAACTCCCCAATTCCCATCGATACATAACCTTCCCAACTCTCCGATTCCCATCCCAAAAGAACCTTCCCAACTCCCCGATTCTCATCCCAAAATAATCTTCCCAACTCCCCGATTCCCATCGCTGCAGAACCGTCCCAACTCCCCGATTCCCATCGCTACAGAACCTTCCCAACTCCCCGATTCCCATGCCTACAGAACCTTCCCAACTTGTGGATTCCCATAGCTTCAGAACCTTCCCAACTCACGAATTCCCATCACTACAGAACCTTCCCAGCTCCCCGGTTCCCATTACTAGAGAACCTTCGAAACTCCCTGATTACCATCCCAACAGAATCTTCACTACTCCCCGATTCCCATCGCTACAGAACCATACCAACTCCACGATTCCCATCCATACAGAACATTCCCAACTCCCCGATTCCCATCACTACAGAACCTCCCAACTCCCCGATTCCCATCACTACAGAACATCCCAATTCCCCGATTCCCATCGCTACAGAATCTTCCCAACTCCCCGATTCCCTTCTCTACAGAACTTTCCCAACTTCCCGATTTCCATCGCTACATAACCTTCCCAAGTCCCCGATTCCCATCTGTACAGAACCTTCCCAACTCTGATTCCCATCATTACAGAACCTTCCCAACTCCCCGATTCCCATCTATACAGAATCTTCCCAACTCCCCGATTCCTATCCCTACAGAACCATCCCAACTCCCCGATTTCCAGCGCTACAGAACCTTCCCAGCTCCCCGATTCCCATCGCTACAGAACATTCCCAACTCCCAGATTCCCATCCCTACAGAAACTTCCCAACTCCCCGATTCCCATCGCTACAGAACCTTCCCCACTCCCCGATTCCCATCGCTACAGAACCTTCCCAAATCCCCAATTTCCATCACTACAGTACCTTCCCAACTCCCCAATTCCCATCGATACATAACCTTCCCAACTCTCCGATTCCCATCCCAAAAGAACCTTCCCAACTCCCCGATTCTCATCCCAAAAGAATCTTCCCAACTCCCCGATTCCCATCGCTACAGAACCTTCCCAACTCCCCGATTCTCATCGCTACAGAACCTTCCCAACTCCCCGATTCCCATGCCTACAGAACCTGCCCAACTCGTGGATTCCCATAGCTTCAGTACCTTCCCAACTCACCGATTCCCATCCCTACAGAACCTTCCCACCTCCCCGGTTCCCATCGCTAGAGAACCTTCGAAACTCCCTGATTACCATCCCAACAGAATCTTCACAACTCCCCGATTCCCATCGCTACAGAACCATACCAACTCCATGATTCCCATCCATACAGAACCTTCCCAACTCCCCGATTCCCATCTATACAGAATCTTCCCAACTCCCCGATTCCTATCCCTACAGAACCATCCCAACTTCCCGATTTCCAGCGCTACAGAACCTTCCCATCTCCCCGATTCCCATCGCTACAGAACCTTCCCAACTCCCAGATTCCCAGCCCTACAGAACCTTCCCAACTCCCCGATTCCCATCGCTACAGAACCTTCCCAACTCCCAGATTCCCATCCCTACAGAACCTTCCCAACTCCCCGATTCCCATCCCAAAAGAACCTTCCCAACTCCCCGATTCCCATCGCTACAGAACCTTCCCAACTCCCCGATTCCCATCCCTACAGAACCTTCCCAACTCCCCGATTCCCATCCCAAAAGAACCTTCCCAACTCCCCGATTCCCATCGCTACAGAACCTTCCCCACTCCCCGATTCCCATTGCTACAGAACCTTCCCAACTCCCCGATTCCCATCGCTACAGAACCTTCCCAACTCCCCGATTCCCATTGCTAAAGAACCTTCAAAACTCCCCGATTACCATCCCTACAGAACCTTCCTAACTCCCCAATTCCCATCGCTACAGAGCCCTCCCAACTCCCCGATTCCCATCGCTAAATACCTTCTCAACTTCCCTACTCTCATCCCTTCAGAACCTTGCCACTGCCCTGATTCTCATCACTGCAGCACCTTCCCAACTCCCCGATTCCCATTCCTACAGAACCTTCAAAACTCCCCGATTCCCATCGATACTGAACCTTCCCAACTCCCCGATTCCCATCGCTATCGAATCTTCCCATCTCCCCGATTCCCATCCCTACAGAAACTTCCGAACTCCCCAATTCCCTTCGCTACAGGACTTTCCGAGCTCCCTAATTCCCAATCCTACAGAACCTTCCCAACTCCCCAATTCCCATCGCTAAATAACCTTCCCAAATCCCCGATTCCCATCACTACAGAACCTTCCCAAATCCCCAATTGCCATCACTACAGTACCTTCCCAACTCCCCAATTCCCATCGATACATAACCTTCCCAACTCTCCGATTCCCATCCCAAAAGAACCTTCCCAACTCCCCGATTCTCATCCCAAAAGAATCTTACCAACTCCCCGATTCCCATCGCTACAGAACCTTCCCAACTCCCCGATTCCCATCGCTACAGAACCTTCCCAACTCCCCAATTCCCATGCCTACAGAACCTTCCCAACTCGTGGATTCCCATAGCTTCAGAACCTTCCCAACTCACCAATTCCCATCCCTACAGAACCTTCCCAGCTCCCCGGTTCCCATCGCTAGAGAACCTTCGAAACTCCCTGATTACCATCCCAACAGAATCTTCACAACTCCCCGATTCCCATCGCTACAGAACCATACCAACTCCATGATTCCCATCCATACAGAACCTTCCCAACTCCCCGATTCCCATCTATACAGAATCTTCCCAACTCCCCGATTCCTATCCCTACAGAACCATCCCAACTCCCCGATTTCCAGCGCTACAGAACCTTCCCATCTCCCCGATTCCCATCGCTACAGAACCTTCCCAACTCCCAGATTCCCAGCCCTACAGAACCTTCCCAACTCCCCGATTCCCATCGCTACAGAACCTTCCCAACTCCCAGATTCCCATCCCTACAGAACCTTCCCAACTCCCCGATTCCCATCCCAAAAGAACCTTCCCAACTCCCCGATTCCCATCGCTACAGAACCTTCCCAACTCCCCGATTCCCATCCCTACAGAACCTTCCCAACTCCCCGATTCCCATCCCAAAAGAACCTTCCCAACTCCCCGATTCCCATCGCTACAGAACCTTCCCCACTCCCCGATTCCCATTGCTACAGAACCTTCCCAACTCCCCGATTCCCATCGCTACAGAACCTTCCCAACTCCCCGATTCCCATTGCTAAAGAACCTTCAAAACTCCCCGATTACCATCCCTACAGAAGCTTCCTAACTCCCCAATTCCCATCGCTACAGAGCCCTCCCAACTCCCCGATTCCCATCGCTAAATACCTTCTCAACTTCCCTACTCTCATCCCTTCAGAACCTTGCCACTGCCCTGATTCTCATCACTGCAGCACCTTCCCAACTCCCCGATTCCCATTCCTACAGAACCTTCAAAACTCCCCGATTCCCATCGATACTGAACCTTCCCAACTCCCCGATTCCCATCGCTATCGAATCTTCCCATCTCCCCGATTCCCATCCCTACAGAAACTTCCGAACTCCCCAATTCCCTTCGCTACAGGACTTTCCGAGCTCCCTAATTCCCAATCCTACAGAACCTTCCCAACTCCCCAATTCCCATCGCTAAATAACCTTCCCAAATCCCCGATTCCCATCACTACAGAACCTTCCCAAATCCCCAATTGCCATCACTACAGTACCTTCCCAACTCCCCAATTCCCATCGATACATAACCTTCCCAACTCTCCGATTCCCATCCCAAAAGAACCTTCCCAACTCCCCGATTCTCATCCCAAAAGAATCTTCCCAACTCCCCGATTCCCATCGCTACAGAACCTTCCCAACTCCCCGATTCCCATCGCTACAGAACCTTCCCAACTCCCCGATTCCCATGCCTACAGAACATTCCCAACTCGTGGATTCCCATAGCTTCAGAACCTTCCCAACTCACCAATTCCCATCCCTACAGAACCTTCCCAGCTCCCCGGTTCCCATTACTAGAGAACCTTCGAAACTCCCTGATTACCATCCCAACAGAGTCTTCACAACTCCCCGATTCCCATCGCTACAGAACCATACCAACTCCACGATTCCCATCCATACAGAAATTTCCCAACTCCCCGATTCCCATCACTACAGAACCTCCCAACTCCCCGATTCCCATCACTACAGAACCTCCCAATTCCCCGATTCCCATCACTACAGGAATCTTCCCAACTCCCCGATTCCCTTCTCTACAGAACTTTCCCAACTTCCCGATTTCCATCGCTACAGAACCTTCCCAAGTCCCCGATTCCCATCCGTACAGAACCTTCCCAACTCTCTGATTCCCATCACTACAGAACCTTCCCAACTCCCCGATTCCCATCTATACAGAATCTTCCCAACTCCCCGATTCCTATCCCTACAGAACCATCCCAACTCCCCGATTTCCAGCGCTACAGAACCTTCCCATCTCCCCGATTCCCATCGCTACAGAACCTTCCCAACTCCCAGATTCCCATCCCTACAGAACCTTCCCAACTCCCCGATTCCCATCGCTACAGAGCCTTCCCAACTCCCCGATTCCCATCGCTACAGAACCTTCCCAACTCGCCGATTCCCATCGATACAGAACCTTCCCAACTCTCTGATTCCCATCCCAAAAGAACCTTCCCAACTCCCCGATTCCCATCGCTAAAGAACCTTCAAAATTCCCCGATTACCATCCCTACAGAACCTTCCTAACTCCCCAATTCCCATCGCTACAGAGCCCTCCCAACTCCCCGATTCCCATCGCTAAATACCTTCTCAACTTCCCTACTCCCATCCCTTCAGAACCTTGCCATTGCCCGGATTCTCATCGCTGCAGCGCCTTCCCAACTCCCAGATTCCCATCCCTACAGAACCTTCCCAACTCCCAGATTCCCATCCCTACAGAACCTTCCCATCTCCCCGATTCCCATCGATACAGAACATTCCCAACTCCCCGATTCCCATCCCAAAAGAACCTTCCCAACTCCCCGATTCCCATCGCTACAGAACCTTCCCACTCCCCGATTCCCATTGCTACAGAACCTTCCCAACTCCCCGATTCCCATCGCTACTGAACCTTCCCAACTCCCCGATTCCCATCGCTAAAGAACCTTGAAAGCTCCCCGATTACCATCCCTACAGAACCTTCCTAACTCCCCAATTCCCATCGCTACAGAGCCCTCCCAACTCCCCGATTCCCATCGCTAAATACCTTCTCAACTTCCCTACTCCCATCCCTTCAGATCCTTGCCATTGCCTGGATTCTCATCGCTGCAGCAGCTTCCCAACTCCCCGATTCCCATTCCTACAGAACCTTCCAAACTCCCCGATTCCCATCGATACTGAACCTTCCCAACTCCCCGATTCCCATCGCTATCGAATCTTCCCAACTCCCCGATTCCCATCCCTACAGAAACTTCCCAACTCCCCAATTCCCTTCGCTACAGGACTTTCCGAGCTCCCTAATTCCCAATCCTACAGAACATTCCCAACTCCCTGATACCCATCCCTACATAACCTTCCTAACTCCCCAATTCCCATCGCTACAGAACCTTCCCAAATCCCCGATTTCCATCACTACAGTACCTTCACAACTCCCCAATTCCCATCGATACATAACCTTCCCAACTCTCCGATTCCCATTCCAAAAGAACCTTCCCAACTCCCCGATTCTCATCCCAAAAGAATCTTCCCATCTCCCCGATTCCCATCGCTACAGAACCTTCCCAACTCCCCGATTCCCATCGCTACAGAACCTTCCCAAATCCCCTATTTCCATCACTACAGTACCTTCCCAACTCCCCAATTCCCATCGATACATAACCTTCCCAACTCTCCGATTCCCATCCCAAAAGAACCTTCCCAACTCCCCGATTCTCATCCCAAAATAATCTTCCCAACTCCCCGATTCCCATCGCTACAGAACCTTCCCAACTCCCCGATTCCCATCGCTACAGAACCTTCCCAACTCCCCGATTCCCATGCCTACAGAACCTTCCCAACTTGTGGATTCCCATAGCTTTAGAACCTTCCCAACTCACGAATTCCCATCCCTACAGAACCTTCCCAGCTCCCCGGTTCCCATTACTAGAGAACCTTCGAAACTCCCTGATTACCATCCCAACAGAATCTTCACAACTCCCCGATTCCCATCGCTACAGAACCATACCAACTCCACGATTCCCATCCATACAGAACATTCCCACCTCCCCGATTCCCATCACTACAGAACCTCCCAACTCCCCGATTCCCATCACTACAGAACATCCCAATTCCCCGATTCCCATCGCTACAGAATCTTCCCAACTCCCCGATTCCCTTCTCTACAGAACTTTCCCAACTTCCCGATTTCCATCGCTACATAAACTTCCCAAGTCCCCGATTCCCATCCGTACAGAACCTTCCCAACTCTGATTCCCATCATTACAGAACCTTCCCAACTCCCCGATTCCCATCTATACAGAATCTTCCCAACTCCCCGATTCCTATCCCTACAGAACCATCCCAACTCCCCGATTTCCAGCGCTACAGAACCTTCCCAGCTCCCCGATTCCCATCGCTACAGAACCTTCCCAACTCCCAGATTCCCATCCCTACAGAAACTTCCCAACTCCCCGATTCCCATCGCTACAGAACCTTCCCCACTCCCCGATTCCCATCGCTACAGAACCTTCCCAAATCCCCAATTTCCATCACTACAGTACCTTCCCAACTCCCCAATTCCCATCGATACATAACCTTCCCAACTCTCCGATTCCCATCCCAAAAGAACCTTCCCAACTCCCCGATTCTCATCCCAAAAGAATCTTCCCAACTCCCCGATTCCCATCGCTACAGAACCTTCCCAACTCCCCGATTCTCATCGCTACAGAACCTTCCCAACTCCCCGATTCCCATGCCTACAGAACCTGCCCAACTCGTGGATTCCCATAGCTTCAGTACCTTCCCAACTCACCGATTGCCATCCCTACAGAACCTTCCCACCTCCCCGGTTCCCATCGCTAGAGAACCTTCGAAACTCCCTGATTACCATCCCAACAGAATCTTCACAACTCCCCGATTCCCATCGCTACAGAACCATACCAAATCCACGATTCCCATCGCTACAGAACCTTCCCAACTCCCCGATTCCCATCGCTACAGAACCTCCCAACTCCCCGATTCCCATCACTACAGAACCTTCCTAACTCCCCAATTCCCATCGCTACAGAGCCCTCCCAACTCCCCGATTCCCATCGCTAAATACCTTCTCAACTTCCCTACTCCCATCCCTTCAGAACCTTGCCATTGCCCGGATTCTCATCGCTGCAGCACCTTCCCAACTCCCCGATTCCCATTCCTACAGAACCTTCCAAACTCCCCGATTCCCATCGATACTGAACCATCCCAACTCCCCGATTCCCATCGCTATCGAATCTTCCCAACTCCCCGATTCCCATCCCTACAGAAACTTCCCAACTCCCCAATTCCCTTCGCTACAGGACTTTCCGAGCTCCCTAATTCCCAATCCTACAGAATCTTCCCAACTCCCCGATTCCCATCGCTACAGAACCTTCCCAACTCCCCGATTCCCATCGCTACAGAAAATTCCCAAATCCCCGATTTCCATCACTACAGTACCTTCCCAACTCCCCAATTCCCATCGATACATAACCTTCCCAACTCTCCGATTCCCATCCCAAAAGAACCTTCCCAACTCCCCGATTCTCATCCCAAAAGAATCTTCCCAACTCCCCGATTCCCATCACTACAGAACCTTCCCAACTCCCCGATTCCCATCGCTACAGAACCTTCCCAACTCCCCGATTCCCATGCCTACAGAACCTTCCCAACTCGTGGATTCCCATAGCTTCAGAACCTTCCCAACTCACCAATTCCCATCCCTACAGAACCTTCCCAGCTCCCCAGTTCCCATCGCTAGAGAACCTTCGAAACTCCCTGATTACCATCCCAACAGAATCTTCACAACTCCCCGATTCCCATCGCTCCAGAACCATACCAACTCCATGATTCCCATCCATACAGAACCTTCGCAACTCCCCGATTCCCATCACTACAGAACCTCCAAACTCCCCGATTCCCATCACTACAGAACTTTCCCAACTTCCCGATTTCCATCGCTACAGAACCTTCCCAAGTCCCCGATTCCCATCCGTACAGAACCTTCCCAACTCTCTGATTCTCATCACTACAGAACCTTCCCAACTCCCCGATTCCCATCTATACAGAATCTTCCCAACTCCCCGATTCCTATCCCTACAGAACCATCCCAACTCCCCGATTTCCAGCGCTACAGAACCTTCCCATCTCCCCGATTCCCATCGCTACAGAACCTTCCCAACTCCCAGATTCCCAACCCTACAGAACCTTCCCAACTCCCCGATTCCCATCGCTACAGAACCTTCCCAACTCCCAGATTCCCATCCCTACAGAACCTTCCCAACTCCCCGATTCCCATCCCAAAAGAACCTTCCCAACTCCCCGATTCCCATCGCTACAGAACCTTCCCAACTCCCCGATTCCCATCCCTACAGAACCTTCCCAACTCCCCGATTCCCATCCCAAAAGAACCTTCCCAACTCCCCGATTCCCATCGCTACAGAACCTTCCCCACTCCCCGATTCCCATTGCTACAGAACCTTCCCAACTCCCCGATTCCCATCGCTACAGAACCTTCCCAACTCCCTGATTCCCATGGCTAAAGAACCTTCAAAACTCCCCGATTACCATCCCTACAGAACCTTCCTAACTCCCCAATTCCCATCGCTACAGAGCCCTCCCAACTCCCTGATTCCCATCGCTAAATACCTTCTCAACTTCCCTACTCCCATCCCTTCAGAACCTTGCCACTGCCCTGATTCTCATCACTGCAGCACCTTCCCAACTCCCCGATTCCCATTCCTACAGAACCTTCAAAACTCCCCGATTCCCATCGATACTGAACCTTCCCAACTCCCCGATTCCCATCGCTATCGAATATTCCCATCTCCCCGATTCCCATCCCTACAGAAACTTCCGAACTCCCCAATTCCCTTCGCTACAGGACTTTCCGAGCTCCCTAATTCCCAATCCTACAGAACCTTCCCAACTCCCCAATTCCCATCGCTAAATAACCTTCCCAAATCCCCGATTCCCATCGCTACAGAACCTTCCCAAATCCCCAATTTCCATCACTACAGTACCTTCCCAACTCCCCAATTCCCATCGATACATAACCTTCCCAACTCTCCGATTCCCATCCCAAAAGAACCTTCCCAACTCCCCGATTCTCATCCCAAAAGAATCTTCCCAACTCCCCGATTCCCATCGCTACAGAACCTTCCCAACTCCCCGATTCCCATCGCTACAGAACCTTCCCAACTCCCCGATTCCCATGCCTACAGAACCTTCCCAACTCGTGGATTCCCATAGCTTCAGAACCTTCCCAACTCACCAATTCCCATCCCTACAGAACCTTCCCAGCTCCCCGGTTCCCATTACTAGAGAACCTTCGAAACTCCCTGATTACCATCCCAACAGAATCTTCACAACTCCCCGATTCCCATCGCTACAGAACCATACCAACTCCACGATTCCCATCCATACAGAAATTTCCCAACTCCCCGATTCCCATCACTACAGAACCTCCCAACTCCCCGATTCCCATCACTGCAGAACCTCCCAATTCCCCGATTCCCATCACTACAGAATCTTCCCAACTCCCCGATTCCCTTCTCTACAGAACTTTCCCAACTTCCCGATTTTCATCGCTACAGAACCTTCCCAAGTCCCCGATTCCCATCCGTACAGAACCTTCCCAACTCTCTGATTCCCATCACTACAGAACCTTCCCAACTCCCCGATTCCCATCTATACAGAATCTTCCCAACTCCCCGATTCCTATCCCTACAGAACCATCCCAACTCCCCGATTTCCAGCGCTACAGAACCTTCCCATCTCCCCGATTCCCATCGCTACAGAACCTTCCCAACTCCCAGATTCCCATCCCTACAGAACCTTCCCAACTCCCCGATTCCCATCGCTACAGAGCCTTCCCAACTCCCCGATTCCCATCGCTACAGAACCTTCCCAACTCGCCGATTCCCATCGATACAGAACCTTCCCAACTCTCCGATTCCCATCCCAAAAGAACCTTCCCAACTCTCCGATTCCCATCGCTAAAGAACCTTCAAAATTCCCCGATTACCATCCCTACAGTACCTTCCTAACTCCCCAATTCCCATCGCTACAGAGCCCTCCCAACTCCCCGATTCCCATCGCTAAATACCTTCTCAACTTCCCTACTCCCATCCCTTCTGAACCTTGCCATTGCCCGGATTCTCATCGCTGCAGCGCCTTCTCAACTCCCAGATTCCCATCCCTACAGAACCTTCCCAACTCCCCGATTCCCATCGCTACAGAACCTTCCCATCTCCCCGATTCCCATCGCTACAGAACCTTCCCAACTCCCCGATTCCCATCGATACTGAACCTTCCCAACTCCCCGATTCCCATCGCTATCGAATCTTCCCAACCCCCCGATTCCCATCCCTACAGAAACTTCCCAACTCCCCAATTCCCTTCGCTACAGGACTTTCCGAGCTCCCTAATTCCCAATCCTACAGAACCTTCCCAACTCCCTGATACCCAACGCTACATAACCTTCCTAACTCCCCGATTCCCTTCGCTACAGAACCTTCCCAAATCCCCTATTTCCATCACTACAGTACCTTCCCAACTCCCCAATTCCCATCGATACATAACCTTCCCAACTCTCCGATTCCCATCCCAAAAGAACCTTCCCAACTCCCCGATTCTCATCCCAAAATAATCTTCCCAACTCCCCGATTCCCATCGCTACAGAACCTTCCCAACTCCCCGATTCCCATCGCTACAGAACCTTCCCAACTCCCCGATTCCCATGCCTACAGAACCTTCCCAACTCGTGGATTCCCATAGCTTCAGAACCTTCCCAACTCACCAATTCCCATCCCTACAGAACCTTCCCAGCTCCCCGCTTCCCATCGCTAGAGAACCTTCGAAACTCCCTGATTACCATCCCAACAGAATCTTCACTACTCCCCGATTCCCATCGCTACAGAACCATACCAACTCCACGATTCCCATCCATACAGAACCTTCCCAACTCCCCGATTCCCATCACTACAGAACCTCCCAACTCCCCGATTCCCATCACTACAGAACCTCCCAATTCCCCGATTCCCATCGCTACAGAACCTTCCCAACTCCCCGATTCCCTTCTCTACAGAACTTTCCCAACTTCCCGATTCCCATCTATACAGAACCTTCCCAAGTCCCCGATTCCCATCCGTACAGAACCTTCCCAACTCTCTGATTCCCATCACTACAGAACCTTCCCAACTCCCCGATTCCCATCTATACAGAATCTTCCCAACTCCCCGATTCCTATCCCTACAGAACCATCCCAACTCCCCGATTTCCAGCGCTACAGAACCTTCCCAACTCCCCGAATCCCATCGATACAGATCCTTCCCAACTCCCCGATTCCCATCCCTACAGAAACTTCCCAACTCCTCGATTTCCATCACTTCAGAACCTTCAAAACTCCCCGATTCCCATCGCTACAGAACCTTCCCAACTCCCCGATTCCCATCCCTACAGAACCTTCCCAACTCCCCAATTCCCATCGCTACAGAACCTTCCCAACTCCCCAATTCCCATTGCTACAGAACCTTCCCAACTCCCTGATTCCCATTGCTACCGAACCTTCCCAACTTCCAGATTCGCATCTCTACAGAACCTTTCCAACTCCCCGATACCCATCGCTACAGAACCTCCCCAACTCCCCGACTCCCGTAGCTACAGAACCTCCCCAACTCCCCGATTTCCATCGCTACAGAACCTTCCCCACTCCCCGATTCCCATCCCTACAGATCCTTCCCAACTCCCCGATTCCCATCGCTACAGAACCTTCCCATCTCCCCGATTCCGATCGCTACAGAACCTTCCCAACTCCCCAATTCCCATCCCTACGGAACCTTCCCAACTCCCCGATTCCCATCCCTACAGAACCTTCCCAACTCTCCAATTCCCATCCCTACAGAACCTTCCCAACTCACAGATTCCCATCGCCACAGAACCTTCCCAACTCCCCAACTCCCGTTGATACAGAAACTTCCCAACTCCCCGATTCCCATCCTTACAGAACCTTCCCAATTCCCCGATTCCCATCGCTACTGACCCTTCCCAACTCCCCCCCTAACTACAACACTGATCTTTCCCAACTCACCCCCAAACCCAAACACTGACACTTCCCAACTTCCCCCCAAACCAAAACTCAGACCCTTCCCAACTCCCCCCAAACCCCAACACTGACCCTTCCCAACGCTACCCAAAACCCAGCACTGACCCTTCCCAACACCTCCCAAACCCCAACACTGACCCTTCCCAACACCCCCCCAAATCCCAAGACTAACCCTTCCCAACTCCCCCGAACCCCAACACTAACCCTTCCCAACTCCCCTGAACCCCAACACTGAACCTTCCCAACTCCCCCGCCCAATAGCCAACACTGACCCTTCACAACTGCTACCCCAAAACCAACACTGACCCTTCACAAAACGCACATGCAAACCCCGACTCTGACCCTTCACAACTACCTCCTCTAACAACAGCACTGACCCTTCGTAACTCACCCCAGACCCCAGCACTGAACCTTCTCAACTCCACCCCCACAAACCACAACACTGACGCTTCACAACGCCCACCGCCAAACCGCAACACTCACCCTTCCAAACTCCACCCAAAACCCAACACTGACCCTTCCTAACTCCCCCCCAAACCCCAACACTGACCCTTCACAAATCACCCCAAACCCCAACACTGACCCTTCCAAACTCCTCCCCAAACCCCAACACTGACACTTCCCAACTCCCCCCCACCAAACCCCAACACTGACCCTTCCCAACTCCCCCCAAACCAAAACACTGACCCTTCACAACTCCCCCCAAACCAAAACACTGACCCTTCCAAACTCCCCCAAAACCCCAAAACTGACCCTTCCCAACTCCCCCCCCCAAACCCTGACACTGACCCTTCCCACATCCCCCTAACCCCAACACTGACCCATCCCAACTCCCCCCCAAACCCCAACACTGAACTTGCCAACTCCTCCCACAAACCCCGAAACTGACCTTTGCCAGCTCCCCCACAATCCACAACACTGACCATTCACAACTCCCCCAAAAAACCCCAACACTGACCGATCCCAACTCCCCCCGAAACCCCGAAACTGACCCTTCACAACCCCCTCACCATACCCCAACACTGACCCTCCGCAACTCCCCCCAGGAATTCTGACTCAGACCCTTCCCAATTCCCCCCCGACACCCCAACACTAATAATTCTCAACTCCCCCCTCAAACCACAACACTGACCCTTCCCAACTACCCCCCCAAACAACAGCACTGACCCTTCCCAAAACCCCCCACAAAACCCCAACACTGACACTTCCCAACTCCCACAAAGCCCAACACAGAACATTCCCAACTCCCCCAAACCCCAACACAGACCATTCCCAACTCTCCCCAAACCCCGACACTGACCCTTCCCAAATCCCCCTCCAAACCCCCACCCTGACCCTTCCCAACTCCCCCTCCAAACCCTACACTGACCCTTCCCAACTCCTCTCCCAAAACCCAACACTGACCCTTCACAAATCCCCCACAAACCACAACACTGACCCTCCCCAACTCCCCCCAAACCGCGACACTGACCCTTCCCAACTGCCCTCCCAAACCCGAACACTGACCCTTCCCAACTCCCCCCCCAAACCCAAACACTGACCCTTATCAACTGCCTCCCCAAACCCGAACGCTGACCCATCCCAACTGCCCCCCTAAACCCAAACACTGACCCTTCCCAACTGCCCTCCCAAACCGCGACACTGACCCTTCCCAACTGCCCTCCCAAACTGCAACATTGACCCTTCCCAACTGCCCCCCCAAAGCCGAACACTGACCCTTCCCAAATGCGCCCCCCAAACCCAAACACTGACCCTTCCCAACGCCCACCACCAAACACTGACACTGTGGCTTCACAACTCGCACCCCCAAACCGCGACACTGAACCTTCCCAAATCCCACCCCAAACCCCGACACTGAACCTTCCCAAATCCCACCCCAAACCCCAACACTGAAACTTCCCTAATCCCACCCCAAACCCCAACACTTAACCTTCCCAAATCCCACCCCAAACCGCGACACTGACCCTTCCCAACTCCCCCCCAAACCCCAACATTGATCCTTCCTAACTCCCCTCCAAACCCCGATACTGACCATTCCCAACTCCCCCCCAAACCCCAACAGTGACCCTTCCCAACTCCCCCCCAAACCCCAACACTGACCCTTCACAACTCCCCCCAAATCCCAACACTGACCGATCCCAACTCCCCGCCAAACCCCGAAACTGACCTTTCCCAACTCCCCTCCAAACCATAACACTGACCCATCCCAACTCCCCCCGAACCCCGAAACTGACCCTTCACAACTCCCCCCAAACCCCAACACTGACCCTCCCCAACTCCCCCCAGAAATCCCGACACTGAACCTTCCCAACACCCCCCAAAGCGCAACACTGACCCTTCCCAACTCCCCCACAAAACCCCGACACTGACCCTTCCCAAATCCCCCCCAAACCCCGACACTAACCCTTCCCATCACCTCCCAAACCCCAACACTGACCCTTCCCAACTCACACCCAAACCCCAACACTGACCCTTCCCAACTCCCCCCCAAACCCCAACACTGGCCCTTCCAATCTCCTCCCAAACCCCAACACTGACCCTTCCCAACTCACCCCCAAACCCCAACACTGACCCTTCCCATCTCCTCCCAAACCACAACACTGACCCTTCCCAATTCCCCCCCAAACCCCAACACTGACCCTTCTCAACTCCCCCTAAAACCCCAACACTGACCCTTCCCAACTCCCCCCCAATCCCCAAAACTGACTCTTCACAACTCCCCCAAACGCCAACACTGCCCCTTCCCAACTCCCCCCCAAACTCCAACACTGACCCTTCCAATCTCCTCCCAAACCCCAACACTGACCCTTCCCAACTCCCCCCAAACCCCGACACTGACCCTTCCAACTCCCTCCCCACAAACCCCAACATTGACCCTTCCCAACCCCCCCCCAAACCCCAACACTGACCCTTCCCAAATACCCCCCAAACCCCAACACTGACCCTTCCCAATTCCGCCCCAAACCCCAACACTGACCCTTCCCAAATCCCCCTAAAACCCCAACACTGACCCTTCTCAACTCCCCCTATAACCCCAACACTGACCCTTCTCAACTCCCCCTAAAACCCCAACACTGACCCTTCCCAACTCCCCCCCAAACCCCAACACTGACCCTTCCCAACTCCTCCACAAACCCCAACACTGACCCTTCCCAACTCCCCCCCAAACCACAACACTGACCCTTCCCAACTCCCCCCGCCAAACCCCAACACTGACCCTTCCCAACTCCCCCCCAAACCCCAACACTGACCCTTCCCAACTCCCCCACAAACCCCAACACTGACCCTTCCCAACTCCCCCACAAACCACAACACTGACCCTTCCCAACTCCCCCCAAAAACCCAACACAGATCCTTCGCAACTACCTCCAAACCCCAACACTGACTAATCCCAACTCCCCTCCAAACCCCAAAACTGACCATCCCCAACTCCCCCCAGAAATCCCGACACTGACCCTTCCCAACTCCGCCCCGCAAGACCCCAACACAAATCCTTCTCAACTCCACCCTCAAACGTCAACACTGACCTGCCCAAACTCACCACCAAACCCCGACACTGCCACTTCCCAACTTCCACCCCAGACCCCGACACTGACCCTTCCAAACCAGCCCCCCAAACCCCAACACTGACCCTTCCCAACTATCCCCCGAAACAACAGCACTGACCCTTCCCAAAATCCCCCACAAAAACCCAACACTGCCCCTACTCAATTCCCCCAAACCCCAACACTGAACCTTCCCAACTCCCACACAAACCCGGCACTGACCCGTTCCCAACTCCCCCCCAAACCCCAACACTGTCCATTACCAACTCCCCCTCCAAACCCGAAACTGACCCTTCCCAACTGCCTTGCCAAACCTCAACACTGACCCTTCCCAACTCGCCCCAGAAATCCCAACACTGACCCTTCCCAACTCCCTCGCCAAACCCCAACACTGACCCTCCCCAACTCCCCCCAGAAATCCCGGCACTGACCCTTCCCAACTCCCCCCCGATACCCCAACACAAATCCTTCTCAACTCTCCCCTCAAACCACAACAATGACCCTTCCCAACTCCCCCCCGAGACCCCAACACAAATCCTTCTCAACTCTCCCCTCAAACCACAACACTGACCCTTCCCAACTCCACCCCCAAACCCCAACACTGACCCTCCCCAACACCCCCCAGAAATCCCAGCACTGACCCTTCCCAACTCCCCCCCCAAACCCCGACACTGCCACATCCCAACCTCAACCCTAGACCCCGACACTGACCCTTCTCAACTCCCACAAACCCCAACTTGCCCAAAACCCAACACTGACCCATCCCAACACACCCCCAAACCCCAACACTGACCCTTCCCAACTCCCCCCCGCCAAACCCCAACACTGACCCTTCCCAAATCCCTCACCAAACCCCAAGACTGACCCTACACAACTCCCCCACAATCCACAACACTGACCGTTCACAACTCCCCCAAAAAACCCCAACACTGAGCGATCCCAACTCCCCCCAAAACCCCAAAACTGACCCATCACAAGCCCCTCGCCAAACCTGAGCACTGACCCTCCGCAAATCCCCCCAGAAATCCTGACTCAGACCCTTCCCAATTCCCCTCCAACACCCCAACACAAATAATTCTCAACTCCCCCCTCAAACCACAACACTGACCCTTCCCAACTACGCCCCCAAATAACAGGACTGACCCTTCCCCAAACCCCCAACAAAACCCCAATACTGACCCTTTACCAACTCCACACCCAAACCCGAACACTGACCCTTCCCAACTCCCGCAAACCCCAACACAGACCATTCCCAACTCTCCCCAAACCCCAACAGTGACCCTTCCCAACTCCCGCTCCAAACTCCCACCCTGACCCTTCCCAACTCCCCCTCCAAACCCCTACACTGACCCTTCGCAACTGCGCCCCCAAACCCGAACACTGACCCTTCCCAACTGCCCCCCCAAACCCAAACACTGGCCATTCCCAACTGCCCCCCAAACCCGACACAGACCCATCCCAACTGCCCCCCCAAACCCAAACCCTGACCCTTCCCAATTGCCCCCCCAAACCCGAACACTGACCCTTCCAACTGCCCCCCCAAACCGTGACTATGACCCTTCACAACTGCCCCCCCAAACCCCAAAACTGACCCTTCCCAACTCCCCCCCAAACCGCAACACTGACCAATCCCAACTCCCCCCCAAACCCCGAAACTGACCCTTCACAACTCCCTCGCCAAACCCCAACACTGACCCTCCTCAACTCCCCCCACAAAACCCGACACTGAACCTTTCCAACTCCCCCCCGAGACCACAACACAAATCCTTCTCAACTCACCCCTCAAACCACAACACTTACCCTTCCCAACTCCACCCCCAAACATCAAAACTGACCCTCCCCAACTCCCACCAGAAATCCCGACACTGAACCTTTCCAACTCCCCCCCGAGACCACAACACAAATCCTTCTCAACTCTCCCCTCAAACCACAATACTTAACCTTCCCAACTCCACCCCCAAACATCAACACTGACCCTTCCCAACTCCACCCCCAAACGTCAACCCTGACCCTTCCAAACTCCCAACCAAACCCCGACACGGCCACTTCCCAACTTCCACCCCAGAAGCTGACACTGACCCTTCCCAACACCCACCCCCAAACCGCGACACTGACCCTTCCCAATTGCCCACCCAGACCCGAACACTAACCCTTCCCAACTCCCCCCCAAACCACAACACTGAACTTGCCAACGCCCTCCCAACCCCAACAATGACCCATCGCAACTCCCCACCCAAGCCCCGACACTGAACCTTCCCAACTGCCACCCAAACCCCAACACTGACCCTTCCCAACTTCCCCAAACCCAACACTGACCCTTCCCAACTCTCCCCCCAAACCCCAACACTGACCCTTCCCAACTCCCCACTCAAACCCCGACACTGACCCTTCCCAACTCCCCACTGAAACCCCGACACTGACCCTTCCCAATTTCCCCAAACCTGAACACTGACCCTTCCCAACTCTACCCCCAAACCCGAACACTGACCCTTCCCAACTCTCCCCCCAAACCCGAACACTGACCCTTCCCAACTCTCCCCCCAAACCCGAACACTGACCCTTCCCAACTCCGCCCCGCAAGACCCCAACACAAATCCTTCTCAACTCCACCCTCAAACGTCAACACTGACCTGCCCAAACTCACCACCAAACCCCGACACTGCCACTTCCCAACTTCCACCCCAGACCCCGACACTGACCCTTCCAAACCAGCCCCCCAAACCCCAACACTGACCCTTCCCAACTATCCCCCGAAACAACAGCACTGACCCTTCCCAAAATCCCCCACAAAAACCCAACACTGCCCCTACTCAATTCCCCCAAACCCCAACACTGAACCTTCCCAACTCCCACACAAACCCGGCACTGACCCGTTCCCAACTCCCCCCCAAACCCCAACACTGTCCATTACCAACTCCCCCTCCAAACCCGAAACTGACCCTTCCCAACTGCCTTGCCAAACCTCAACACTGACCCTTCCCAACTCGCCCCAGAAATCCCAACACTGACCCTTCCCAACTCCCTCGCCAAACCCCAACACTGACCCTCCCCAACTCCCCCCAGAAATCCCGGCACTGACCCTTCCCAACTCCCCCCCGATACCCCAACACAAATCCTTCTCAACTCTCCCCTCAAACCACAACAATGACCCTTCCCAACTCCCCCCCGAGACCCCAACACAAATCCTTCTCAACTCTCCCCTCAAACCACAACACTGACCCTTCCCAACTCCACCCCCAAACCCCAACACTGACCCTCCCCAACACCCCCCAGAAATCCCAGCACTGACCCTTCCCAACTCCCCCCCCAAACCCCGACACTGCCACATCCCAACCTCAACCCTAGACCCCGACACTGACCCTTCTCAACTCCCACAAACCCCAACTTGCCCAAAACCCAACACTGACCCATCCCAACACACCCCCAAACCCCAACACTGACCCTTCCCAACTCCCCCCCGCCAAACCCCAACACTGACCCTTCCCAAATCCCTCACCAAACCCCAAGACTGACCCTACACAACTCCCCCACAATCCACAACACTGACCGTTCACAACTCCCCCAAAAAACCCCAACACTGAGCGATCCCAACTCCCCCCAAAACCCCAAAACTGACCCATCACAAGCCCCTCGCCAAACCTGAGCACTGACCCTCCGCAAATCCCCCCAGAAATCCTGACTCAGACCCTTCCCAATTCCCCTCCAACACCCCAACACAAATAATTCTCAACTCCCCCCTCAAACCACAACACTGACCCTTCCCAACTACGCCCCCAAATAACAGGACTGACCCTTCCCCAAACCCCCAACAAAACCCCAATACTGACCCTTTACCAACTCCACACCCAAACCCGAACACTGACCCTTCCCAACTCCCGCAAACCCCAACACAGACCATTCCCAACTCTCCCCAAACCCCAACAGTGACCCTTCCCAACTCCCGCTCCAAACTCCCACCCTGACCCTTCCCAACTCCCCCTCCAAACCCCTACACTGACCCTTCGCAACTGCGCCCCCAAACCCGAACACTGACCCTTCCCAACTGCCCCCCCAAACCCAAACACTGGCCATTCCCAACTGCCCCCCAAACCCGACACAGACCCATCCCAACTGCCCCCCCAAACCCAAACCCTGACCCTTCCCAATTGCCCCCCCAAACCCGAACACTGACCCTTCCAACTGCCCCCCCAAACCGTGACTATGACCCTTCACAACTGCCCCCCCAAACCCCAAAACTGACCCTTCCCAACTCCCCCCCAAACCGCAACACTGACCAATCCCAACTCCCCCCCAAACCCCGAAACTGACCCTTCACAACTCCCTCGCCAAACCCCAACACTGACCCTCCTCAACTCCCCCCACAAAACCCGACACTGAACCTTTCCAACTCCCCCCCGAGACCACAACACAAATCCTTCTCAACTCACCCCTCAAACCACAACACTTACCCTTCCCAACTCCACCCCCAAACATCAAAACTGACCCTCCCCAACTCCCACCAGAAATCCCGACACTGAACCTTTCCAACTCCCCCCCGAGACCACAACACAAATCCTTCTCAACTCTCCCCTCAAACCACAATACTTAACCTTCCCAACTCCACCCCCAAACATCAACACTGACCCTTCCCAACTCCACCCCCAAACGTCAACCCTGACCCTTCCAAACTCCCAACCAAACCCCGACACGGCCACTTCCCAACTTCCACCCCAGAAGCTGACACTGACCCTTCCCAACACCCACCCCCAAACCGCGACACTGACCCTTCCCAATTGCCCACCCAGACCCGAACACTAACCCTTCCCAACTCCCCCCCAAACCACAACACTGAACTTGCCAACGCCCTCCCAACCCCAACAATGACCCATCGCAACTCCCCACCCAAGCCCCGACACTGAACCTTCCCAACTGCCACCCAAACCCCAACACTGACCCTTCCCAACTTCCCCAAACCCAACACTGACCCTTCCCAACTCTCCCCCCAAACCCCAACACTGACCCTTCCCAACTCCCCACTCAAACCCCGACACTGACCCTTCCCAACTCCCCACTGAAACCCCGACACTGACCCTTCCCAATTTCCCCAAACCTGAACACTGACCCTTCCCAACTCTACCCCCAAACCCGAACACTGACCCTTCCCAACTCTCCCCCCAAACCCGAACACTGACCCTTCCCAACTCTCCCCCCAAACCCGAACACTGACCCTTCCCAACTCCCCCCCCAAACCCAAATACTGAACCTTCCCAACACCCCCAAAAGTGCAACACTGACCCTTCCCAACGCCCACCACCCAAACCCCAACACTGACACTTCACGACTCCCTACCAAAACCCCAACAATGACCCTTCGCAACTCCCCACCCAAACCCCGACACTGCCTCTTCACAACTCACACCCCAAACATCAACACTGACCCTTCCCAACTCCACCCCCAAAGGTCAACACTGACCCGTTCCAATTCCCCACCAAACCACGACACTGCCACTTCCCAACTTCCACCCCAGACGCTGACACTGGCTCTTCCCAACACCCACCCCCAAACCGCGACACTGACCCTTCCCAACTGCCCACCCAGACCCGAACACTGACCCTTCCCAACTCCCCCCCCAAACTCCAACACTGAAATTGCCAACTCCCCTCCCAACGCCAACAATGACCCTTCGCAAATCCCCACCCAAGCCCCGACACTGACCCTTCTCAACTCCCACCTCCAAACCCCAACACTGACCCTTCACAACTTCCCCAAACCCCAACACTGACCCTTCCCAACTTCCCCAAACCCCAACACTGACCCTTCCCAACTCTCCCCCCAAACCCCAACACTGACCCTTCCCAACTCCCCACTCAAACCCCGACACTGACCCTTCCCAACTTCCCCAAACCCGAACACTGACCCTTCCCAACTCTCCCCCCAAACCCAAACACTGACCCTTCCCAACTCTACCCCCAAACCCCAACACTGACCCTTCCCAAGTTCCCCACAAACCACAACACTGACACTTCCCTACGCCCACCGCCAAACCCCGACACTGAACCTTCCCATCTCCCCCCCCCACACCCGAACACTGACCCTTCCCATCTCCCCCCCCAAATCGCGACACTGACCCTTCCCATCTCCTCCCACAAACCCCAACACTGACACTTCCACAATCCCCCACCAAACCCCAACACGGACCCTTCCCACCTCCCCCCCAAACCCCAACACTGACCCTTCCCAGCTCGCCCCAAACCCCAACACTGACCCTTCCCAACTCCCCCCCAAACCCCAACACTGACCCTTCTCAACACCCCCTCAAACCCCAACACTGACCCTTCCCAACTCCCCCCAAACCCCAACACTGACCCTCCCCAACTCCCCCCAGAAATCCCGGCACTGACCCTTCCCAACTCCCCTCTGAGACCCCAACACAAATCCTTCTCAACTCTCCCCTCAAACCACAACACTGACCCTTCCCAACAACCCCCCGAGACCCCAACACAAATCCTTCTCAACTCTCCCCTCAAACCACAACACTGACCCTTCCCAACTCCACCCCCAAACCCCAACACTGACCATCCCCAACTCCCACCAGAAATCCCGGCACTGACCCTTCGCAACTCCCCCCCGACACCACAAAAGAAATCCTTCTCAACTCTCCCCTCAAACCACAACACTGACCCTTCCCAACTACCCCCCCAAACCCCGACACTGCCACTTCCCAACCTCAACCCTAAACCCTGACACTGACCCTTCTCAACTCCCCCAAACCCCAACACTGACCCTTCCCAACTCCCCCCCAAACCCCAACACTGACCCTTCCCAGCTCGCCCCAAACCCCAACACTGACCCTTCCCAACTCCCCCCCAAACCCCAACACTGACCCTTCTCAACTCCCCCCCAAACCCCAACACTGACCCTTCCCAACTCCCCCCAAACCCCAACACTGACCCTCCCCAACTCCCCCCAGAAATCCCGGCACTGACCCTTCCCAACTCCCCTCTGAGACCCCAACACAAATCCTTCTCAACTCTCCCCTCAAACCACAACACTGACCCTTCCCAACACCCCCCCGAGACCCCAACACAAATCCTTCTCAACTCTCCCCTCAAACCACAACACTGACCCTTCCCAACTCCACCCCCAAACCCCAACACTGACCATCCCCAACTCCCACCAGAAATCCCGGCACTGACCCTTCGCAACTCCCCCCCGACACCACAAAAGAAATCCTTCTCAACTCTCCCCTCAAACCACAACACTGACCCTTCCCAACTACCCCCCAAACCCCGACACTGCCACTTCCCAACCTCAACCCTAAACCCCGACACTGACCCTTCTCAACTCCCCCAAACCCCAACACTGACCCTTCCCAACTCCCCCCCAAACACCAACACTGACCCTTCCCAACTCACCCCCCAAACCTCGACACTGACCCTTCTCAACTCCCACAAAACACAACACTGACCCTTCCCAACTCCCCCACCAAATCCCAAGACTGACCCTTCACAACTCTCCCACAATCCACAACACTGACCGTTCACAACTCCACCAAAAAACTCCAACACTGACCAATCCCAACTCCCCCCAAAACCCCGAAACTGACCCTTCACAACCCCTTCGACAAATGCGAACACTGAACCTCCGCAACTCCCCCCAGAAATCCTGACTCAGACCCTTCCCAATTCCCCCCCGACACCCCAACACAAATAATTCTCAACGCCCCACTCATACAACAACACTGACCCTTCCCAACTACGCCCCCAAACAACAGGACTGACCCTTCCCCAAACCCCCCACAAAACCCCAACACTGACCCTTTAGCAACTCGACACCCAAACCCGAACACTGACCCATCCCAACTCCCGCAAACTCCAACACAGACCATTCCCAACTCTCCCCAAACCCCAACAGTGATCCTTCCCAACTCCCCCTCCAAACCCCCACCCTGACCCTTGCCAACTCCTCCTCCAAACCCCTACACTGACCCTTCCCAACTCCTCCCCAAAACCCAACACTGACCATTCACAACTCCCCCCAAACCCCAACACTGACCCTTCGCAAATCCCCCCCAAACCCCTACGCTGACCCTTCACAACTCCCCCACAAACCACAACACTGACCCTTCCCAACACCCATGCCCAAACCGCGACACTGACCCTTCCCAACTGCGCCCCCAAAACCGAACACTGACCCTTCCCAACTGCCCCCCCAAACCCGAACACTGACCCTTCCCAACTGCCCCCCCAAACCCCAACACTGACCCTTCCCAACTCCCCCCGAAACCCCAACACTGACCCATCCCAACTCCCCCCAAAACAGCAACTCTGACCGATCCCAACTCCCCCCCAAACCCCGAAACTGACCCTTCACAACTCCCTCGCCAAACCCCAACACTGACCCTCCCCAACTCCCCCCACAAATCATGAGAATGAACCTTTCCAACTCCCCCCCGAGACCACAACACAAATCCTTCTCAACTCACCCCTCAAACCACAACACTTACCCTTCCCAACTCCACCCCCAAACATCAACACTGACCCTACCCAACTCCCCCCAGAAATCCCGACACTGAACCTTTCCAACTCCCCCCGAGACTACAACACAAATCCTTCTCAACTCACCCCTCAAACCACAACACTTACCCTTCCCAACTCAACCCCCAAACATCAACACTGACCCTTCCCAACTCCACCCCCAAACGTCAACACTGACCCTTCCAAACTCCCCACCAAACCCCGACACTGCCACTTCCCAACTTCCACCCCAGATGCTGACACTGACCCTTCCCAACACTCACCCCCAAACCACGACACTGACCCTCCCCAACTCCCCCCACAAATCACGAGACTGAACCTTTCCAACTCCCCCCCGAGACCACAACACAAATCCTTCTCAACTCACCCCTCAAACCACAACACTTACCCTTCCCAACTCCACCCCCAAACATCAACACTGACCCTACCCAACTCCCCCCAGAAATCCCGACACTGAACCTTTCCAACTCCCCCCGAGACTACAACACAAATCCTTCTCAACTCACCCCTCAAACCACAACACTTACCCTTCCCAACTCAACCCCCAAACATCAACACTGACCCTTCCCAACTCCACCCCCAAACGTCAACACTGACCCTTCCAAACTCCCCACCAAACCCCGACACTGCCACTTCCCAACTTCCACCCCAGATGCTGACACTGACCCTTCCAATCTCCCCACCAAACCCCGACACTGACCCTTCCCAACTTCCATCCCAGACGCTGACACTGACCCTTCCAAACACACACCCCCAAACCGTGACCCTGACCCTTCCCAACTGCCCACCCAGACCCGAACACTCACCCTTCCCAAGCACCCCCCAAACCCCAACACTGAACTTGCCAACTCCCCCCCCAAACCCCGACACTGACCCTTCCCAACTCCCCCCGAAACCCCTAAACTTACCCTTCCCAACTCCCCCAAACCCCAACACTAACCCTTCCTAACTCCCCCAAACCCCAACACAGACCATTCCCAACTCTCCCCAAACCACGACACTGACCCTTCCCAACTCCCCCTCCAAACTCCGACACTAACCCTTACCAACTCCCCCCCAAACCCCAACAATGACCCTTCCCAACTCCCCCAAAACCCCAACACTGACCCTCCCCAACACCCCCCCAAAGCCCAATACTGAACCTTACCAACTCCCCCCAAAACCCCAACACTGACCCTTCCCAACACCCCCAAACCCCAACACTGACCCTTCCCAACTCCCCCCGAACCCAAACACTGAACCTTCCCAACTCACCCCCAGTCCCCAACACTGACCCTTCCCACCTACCCCCAAACCCCAACACTGATCCTTCCCAACTCCCTCCCAAACTTCAACATTGACCCTTCCCAACACCTTCTACAAACCCCAGCACAGACCCTTCCCAACTCCCCCACAAACCACAATGCTGACCTTTCCCAACTCCCGCCCAAACCCCAACACTGACCCTTCCCAACTCCTCCCCCAAAACCCCAACACTGACCCTTCCCAACTCCCACCCAAACCCCAACACTGACCCTTCCCAACTCCCACCCAAACCCCAACACTGACCCTTCCCAAATCCCCCAAACCCCAACACTGACCTTTCCCAACTCCTACGCCCAAACTACGACAGTGACACTTCCAAACTCCCCACGCCCAAACCGCGGCGCTGACCCTTCCCAACTGCCTCCCCAAAGCCGAACATTAGCCCTTCCCAACACCCCCTCCAAACCCAAACACTGAACCTTCCCAACACCCCCCAAAGCACTACACTGACACTTCCCAATGCCCACCACCCAAACCACAACACTGACACTTCACGACTCCCTACCAAAACTCCAACAATGACCCTTCGCAACTCCCCACCCAAACCCCAACACTGCCTCTTCACAACTCACACCCCAAACATCAACACTGAACCTTCCCAACTCCACCCCCAAACGTCAACACTGAATCTTCCAAACTCCCCACCAAACCCCGACACTGCCACTTCCCAACTTCCACCCCAGACACTGAAACTGACCCTTCCCAACACCCACCCCCAAACCACGACACTGACCCTTCCCAACTACCCACAAACACCCGAACGCTGACCCTTCCCAACTGCCCCCCCAAACCCCAACACTGAACTTGCCAACTCCCCCACCAACCCCAACAATGAGCCTTCGCAACTCCCCACCCAAGCCCCAACACTGCACCTTCCCAACTCCCACCCAAACCACAACACTGACCCTTCCCAACTCTCCCCCCAAACCCCAACACTGACCCTTCCCAACTCCCCACTCAAACCCCGACACAGACCCTTCCCAACTTCCCCAAACCCGAACACTGACCCTTCCCAACTCTCACCCCAAACCCCAACACTGACCCTTCCCAACTCACCCTCAAAACACAACACTGACCTTTCCCAACTCCGACCGCCAAATCCCGAAACTGAACCTTCCCATCTCCCCCACAAATCGCGAGACTGACCATTCCCAAATCCTCCCCCAAAACCCTAAACTGACCCTTCACAACTTCCCCCCAAACCACAACACTGACCCATCCCAACTCCCACGCCCAAACCACGACACTGACCCTTCCCAACTGCGCCCCCAAACCCCAACACTGACCCTTCCCAACTGACCCCCCAAACCCAAACACTGACCCTTCCGAAATGCCCCCCCAAACACGACACTGACCCATCCCAACTGCCCCCACAAACCCAAACACTGACCCTTCCCAACTGCCCCCCCAAACCCGACACAGACCCATCCTAACTGCCCCCCCAAACCCAACACTGACCCATCCCAACTGCCCCCCCAAACCCAAACACTGACCCTTCCCAACACCCCCCCAAACCGCAACACTGACCGATCACAACTCCCCCCCTAACCGCAATGCTGTCCGATCCCAACTCCCCCCCAAACCCCGAAACTGACCCTTCACAACTCCCTCGCCAAATTCAAACACTGACCCTCCCCAACTCCCCCCAGAAATCCCGACACTCAACCTTCCCAACTCCCCCCCGAGACCACAAAACAAATCCTTCTCAGCTCACCCCTCAAACCACAACACTGACGCTTCTCTACTCCACCCCCATACATCAACACTGACCCTTCCCAACTCCACCCCCAAACGTCAACACTGACCCTTCCAAACTCCCCACCAAACCCCGACACTGACCCTTCCCAACTTCCACCCCAGACTCTGACACTGACCCTTCCCAACACACACCCCCCAAACCGCGACACTGACCCTTCCCAACTGCCCACCCAGACCCGAACACTGACCCTTCCCAACTTCCCCCCAAACCCCAACACTGAACTTGCCAACTCCCCCCCCAACCCCAACAATGACCCTTCGCAACTCACCACCCAAGCCCCGATACTGAACCATCCCAACTCCCACCCAACTCCAACACTGACCCTTCCCAACTTCCCCAAATCCCAACACTGACCCTTCCCAACTCTCCCCCCAAACCCCAACACTGACCTTTCCCAACTCCCCACTCAAACCACAACACTGACCCTTCCCAACTTCCCCAAACCCGAACACTGACCCTTCCCAACTCTCCCGCCAAACACCAACACTGACCCTTCCCAACACTCCCACAAACCACAACACTGAACCTTCCCATCTCCCCCCCGAAATCGTGACACTGACACTTCCCATCTCCTCCCCCAAACCCCAACACTGACACTTCCACAATCCCCCCCAAACCGTGACACTGATGCTTTCCAACTCCCCCCCAAACCTCAACACTGACCCTTCCCAACACCCCCACAAACCACAACACTGACCCTTCCCAACTACCCCCAAAACCCTAACACTGACCCTTCCCAACTCCCCCACAAACCACAACACTGACCCTTCCAAACTACCCCCAAAACCCCAACAGTGACCCTTCCCAACTCTCCCCCCAAACCCCAACACTGACCCTTCCCAACTCTCCCCACAAACCCCAACACTCACCCTTCCCAAGTCCCCCACAAACCACAACACTGACCCTTCCCAACACCCACCGCCAAACCCCGACACTGAACCTTACCATCTCCCCCCTCAAATCGCGACACTGACCCTTCCCAACTCCTCCCCCAAAACCAAACACTGACCCTTCACAACTCCCCCCCAAACCACAACACTGACACTTCCCAACTCCCATGCCCAAACCGCGACACTGACCCTTCCTAACTGCGCCTCCAAACCCGAACACTGACCCTTCCCAACTGCCCCCCCAAACCCAAACACTGACCCTTCCCAACTGCCCCCCCCAAACACAACACTGACCCATCCCAACTGCCCCCCAAACCCAAACACTGACCCTTCCCAACTGCCCCCCCACACCCGAACACTTACCCTTCCCAACTGCCCCCCCAAACCGCGACTCTGACCTTTCCCAACTCCCCCCCAAACCCCAACACTGACCCATCCCAACTCACCCCCAAACCCCAACACTGACCCATCCCAACTCGCCCCCAAACCGCAAAACTGACCTATCCCAACTCTCCCCAAAGCCCGAAACTGACCCTTCACAACTCCCTCACCAAACCCCAACACTGACTCCCCTACTCCCCCCAGAAATCCTGACACTGAACCTTCCCAACTCCCCCCCGAGACCACAACACAAATCCTTCTCAACTCACCCCTCAAACCACAACACTGACCCTTCCCAACTCCACCCCAAAACATCAACACTGACCCTTCCCAACTCCATCCCCAAACGTTAACACTGACCCTTCCAATCTCCCCACCAAACCCCGACACTGACCCTTCCCAACTTGCACCCCAGACGCTGACACTGACCCTTCCAAACACACACCCCCAAACCGTGACACTGACCCTTCCCAACTGCCCACCCAGACCCGAACACTGACCCTTCCCAAGCACCCCCCAAACCCCAACACTGAACTTGCCAACTCCCCCCCCAAACCACGACACTGACCCTTCCCAACTCCCATGCCCAAACCGCGACACTGACCCTTCCTAACTGCGCCTCCAAACCCGAACACTGACCCTTCCCAACTGCCCCCCCAAACCCAAACACTGACCCTTCCCAACTGCCCCCCCCAAACACAACACTGACCCATCCCAACTGCCCCCCAAACCCAAACACTGACCCTTCCCAACTGCCCCCCCACACCCGAACACTTACCCTTCCCAACTGCCCCCCCAAACCGCGACTCTGACCTTTCCCAACTCCCCCCCAAACCCCAACACTGACCCATCCCAACTCACCCCCAAACCCCAACACTGACCCATCCCAACTCGCCCCCAAACCGCAAAACTGACCTATCCCAACTCTCCCCAAAGCCCGAAACTGACCCTTCACAACTCCCTCACCAAACCCCAACACTGACTCCCCTACTCCCCCCAGAAATCCTGACACTGAACCTTCCCAACTCCCCCCCGAGACCACAACACAAATCCTTCTCAACTCACCCCTCAAACCACAACACTGACCCTTCCCAACTCCACCCCAAAACATCAACACTGACCCTTCCCAACTCCATCCCCAAACGTTAACACTGACCCTTCCAATCTCCCCACCAAACCCCGACACTGACCCTTCCCAACTTCCACCCCAGACGCTGACACTGACCCTTCCAAACACACACCCCCAAACCGTGACACTGACCCTTCCCAACTGCCCACCCAGACCCGAACACTGACCCTTCCCAAGCACCCCCCAAACCCCAACACTGAACTTGCCAACTCCCCCCCCAAACCACGACACTGACCCTTCCCAACTCCCCCCGAAACCCCTAAACGTACCCTTCCCAACTCCCCCAAACCCCAACACAGACCATTCCCAACTCTCCCCAAACCACGACACTGACCCTTCCCAACTCCTCCCCCAAAACCCCAACAGTGACCCTTCCCAACTCCCACCCAAACCCCAACACTGACCCTTCCCAACTCCCCCCAAACCCCAACACTGTCCTTTCCCAACTCCCACGCCCAAACTACGACAGTGACCCTTCCAAACTCCCCACGCCCAAACCGCGGCACTGACACTTCCCAACTCCCCCCCCAAAACCAAACACTGAACCTTCCCAACTCCCCCCACAAACCCAAATACTGAACCTTCCCAACACCCCCCAAAGCGCAACACTGACCATTACCAACGCCCACCACCCAAACCACAACACTGACCCTTCCCAACTCCTCACCCAAACCCCAACACTGAACCTTCCCATCTCCCACCGCAAACCGCGACACTGACCCTTCCCAACTCTCCCCCCCAAACCCCAACACTGACCATTCCCAACTCTCCCCCCCAATCCCCAAAACTGACCCTTCCCAACTGCCCCCCAAACCCCAACACTGACCCTTCCCAACTCCCCCCCAAACCCCAACACTGACCCTTCCCAACTCCCACCTCCAAACCCCAACACTGATCCTTCCCAACTCCCCCCCAAACTCCAACACTGACACTTCCCAACTCCCACCTGCAAATCCCAAAACTGACCCTTCCCAACTCCTACCTCCAAACCACGACACTGACCTTTCCCAACTCCTACGCCCAAACTACGACAGTGACACTTCCCAACTCCCCCCCAAACCCCAACACTGAACCTTCACTTCTCCCGCCCCAAATCGCGACACTGACCCTTCCCATCTCCTCCCACAAACCCCAACACTGACTCTTCCACAATCCCCCGCCAAACCCCAACACTGATCCTTCCCAACACCCCCCCAAACCCCAACACTGACCCTTCCCAACTCCCGCCAAACTGCAACACTGACCCTTCCCAACTCCCCCCCAAACCCCAACACTGACCCTTCTCTACTCCCCCCCAAACCCCAACACTGACCCTTCCCAACTCTCCCCAAACCCCAACACTCACCCTTCCCAACAACACCCCAAACCCCAACACTGACCCTTCCCAACACCCCCAAACCCCAACACTGACCCTTCCCAACTCCCCCCCGAACCCAAACACTGAACCTTCCCAACTCACCCCCAGACCCCAACACTGACCCTTCCCACCTACCCCCAAACCCCAACACTGATCCTTCCCAACTCCCTCCCAAACTCCAACATTGACCCTTCCCAACTCCCTCTACAAACCCCAGCACAGACCCTTCCCAACTCCCCCACAAACCACAATGCTGACCTTTCCCAACTCCCGCCCAAAACCCCAACACTGACCCTTCTCAACTCCCACCCAAACCCCAACACTAACCCTTCCCAACTCCCACCCAAACCCCTACACTGACCCTTCCCAAATCCCCCCAAACCCCAACACTGACCTTTCCCAACTCCTACGCCCAAACTACGACAGTGACACTTCCAAACTCCCCACGCACAAACCGCAACACTGGCCCTTCCCAACTGCCTCCCCAAAGGTGAACACTGGCCCTTCCCAACACCCCCTCCAAACCCAAACACTGAACCTTCCCAACACCCCCCAAAGCACTACATTGACACTTCCCAACGCCCAACACCCAAACCACAACACTGACACTTCACGACTCCCTACCAAAACTCCGACAATGACACTTCGCAACTCCCCACCCAAACCCCAACACTGCCTCTTCACAACTCACACCCCAAACATCAAAACTGAACCTTCCCAACTCCACCCCCAAACGTCAACACTGAACATTCCAAACTGCCCACAAACACCCGAACGCTGACCCTTCCCAACTGCCCCCCCAAACCCCAACACTGAACTTGCCAACTCCCCCACCAACCCCAACAATGAGCCTTCGCAACTCCCCACCGAAGCCCCGACACTGCACCTTCCCAACTCCCACCCAAACCACAACACTGACCCTTCCCAACTTCCACAAACCCCAACACTGACCCTTCCCAACTCTCCCCCCAAACCCCAACACTGACCCTTCCCAACTCCCCACTCAAACCCCGACACAGACCCTTCCCAACTTCCCCAAACCCGAACACTGACCCTTCCCAAATCTCACGCCAAACCCCAACACTGACCCTTCCCAACTCACCCTCAAAACACAACACTGACCCTTCCCAACTCCGACCGCCAAATCCCGAAACTGAACCTTCCCATCTCCCCCACAAATCGTGACACTGACCATTCCCAACTCCTCCCCCAAAACCCTAAACTAACCCTTCACAACTCCCCCCCAAACCACAACACTGACCCATCCCAACTCACACGCCCAAACCACGACACTGACCCTTCCCAACTGCGCCCCCAAACCCCAACACTGACCGATCACAACTCCCCCCCTAACCGCAACACTGTCCGATCCCAACTCCACCCCAAACCCCGAAACTGACCCTTCACAACTCCCTCGCCAAACCCTAACACTGACCCTCCCCAACTCCCCCCAGAAATCCCGACACTGAACATTCCCAACTCCCCCCCGAGACCACAAAACAAATCCTTCTCAGCTCACCCCTCAAACCACAACACTGACGCTTCTCTACTCCACCCCCATACATCAACACTGACCCTTCCCTACTCCACCCCCAAACGTCAACACTGACCCTTCCAAACTCCCCACCAAACCCCGACACTGACCCTTCCCAACTTCCACCCCAGACTCTGACACTGACCCTTCCCAACACACACCCCCAAACCGCGACACTGACCCTTCCCAACTGCCCACCCAGACCCGAACACTGACCCTTCCCAACTCCACCCCCAAACTCCAACACGGAACTTGCCAACTCCCCCCCCAACCCCAACAATGACCCTTCGCAACTCACCACCCAAGCCCCGACACTGAACCATCCCAACTCCCACCCAACCCCAACACTGACCCTTCCCAACTTCCCCAAATCCCAACACTGACCCTTCCCAACTCTCCCCCCAAACCCCTACACTGACCTTTCCCAACTCCCCACTCAAACCACGACACTGACCCTTCCCAACTTCCCCAAACCCGAACACTGACCCTTCCCAACTCTCCCGCCAAACATCAACACTGACACTTCCCAACTGCCCACCCAGACCCTCACACTGACCCTTCCCAACTCCCCCCCCAAACCACAACACTGAACTTGCCAACTCCCCCCCCCAACACCAACAATGACCCTTCGCAACTCCCCACCCAAGCCCCGACACTGAACCTTCCCAACTCCCACCCAAACACCAACAATGACCCTTCCCAACTTCCCCAAACCCCAACACTGACCCTTCCCAACTCTCCCCCCAAACCCAAACACTGACCCTTCCCAACTGCCCCCCACACCCGAACACTTACCTTTCCCAACTGCCCCCCCCAAACCGCGACACTGACCTTTCCCAACTTCCCCCCAAACCCCAACACTGACCCATCCCAACTCGCCCCCAAACCGCAAAACTGACCTATCCCAACTCTCCCCAAAGCCCGAAACTGACCCTTCACAGCTCCCTCACCAAACCCCAACACTGACTCTCCCCTACTCCCCCTAGAAATCCCGACACTGAACCTTCCCAACTCCCCCCCGAGACCACAACACAAATCCTTCTCAACTCACCCCTCAAACCACAACACTGACCCTTCCCAACTCCACCCCCAAACATCAACACTGACCCTTCCGAACTCCCCCCCGAATCCAAACACTGAACCTAGCCAACTCACCCCCAGACCCCAACACTGACCCTTCCCACCCACCACCAAACCCCAACACTGATCCTTCCCAACTCCCTCCCAAACTCCAACATTGACCCTTCCCAACTCCCCATACAAACCCCAGCACAGACCCTTCCCAACTCCCCCACAAACCACAATGCTGACGTATCCCAACTCCCGCCCAAACCCCAACACTGAACCTTCCCAACTCCTCCCCCAAAACCCCAACACTGACCCTTCCCAACTCCCACCCAAACCCCAATACTGACCCTTCCCAACTCCCACCCAAACCCCAACACTGACCCTTCCCAAATCCCCCCAAACCCCAACACTGACCTTTCCCAACTCCTACGCCCAAACTACGACAGTGACACTTCCAAACGCCCCACGCACAAACCGCGGCACTGACCCTTCCCAACTGCCTCCCCAAAGCCGAACACTGGCCCTTCCCAACACCCCCTCCAAACCCAAACACTGAACCTTCCCAACACCCCCCAAAGCACTACATTGACACTTCCCAACGCCCACCACCCAAACCACAACACTGACACTTCACGACTCCCTACCAAAACTCCAACAATGACCCTTCGCAACTCCCCACTCAAACCCCAACACTGCCTCTTCACAACTCACACCCCAAACATCAACACTGAACCTTCCCAACTCCACCCCCAAACGTCAACACTGAACCTTCCAAACTCCCCACCAAACCCCGACACTGCCACTTCCCAACTTCCACCCCAGACGCTGAAACTGACCCTTCCCAACACCCACCCCCAAACCACGACACTGACCCTTCCCAACTGCCCACAAACACCTGAACGCTGACCCTGCCCAACTGCCCCCCCAAACCCCAACACTGAACTTGCCAACTCCCCCACCAACCCCAACAATGAGCCTTCGCAACTCCCCACCCAAGCCCGACACTGCACCTTCCCAACTCCCACCCAAACCCCAACACTGACCCTTCCCAACTTCCACAAACCCCAGCACTGACCCTTCCCAACTCTCCCCCCAAATCCCAACACTGACCCTTCCCAACTCCCCACTCAAACCCCGACACAGACCCTTCCCAACTTCCCCAAACCCGAACACTGACCCTTCCCAACTCTCACCCCAAACCCCAACACTGAACCTTCCCAACTCACCCTCAAAACACAACACTGACCCTTCCCAACTCCGACCGCCAAATCCCGAAACTGAACCTTCCCATCTCCCCCACAAATCACGACACTGACCATTCCCAACTCCTCCCCCAAAACCCTAAACTGACCCTTCACAACTCCCCCCCAAACCACAACACTGACCCATCCCAACTCCCACGCCCAAACCACGACACTGACCCTTCCCAACTGCGCCCCCAAACCCCAACACTGACCCTTCCCAACTGACCCCCCAAACCCAAACACTGACCCTTCCAAACTGCCCCCCAAACCCGACACTGACCCAATCCAACTGCCCCCACAAACCCAAACACTGAGCCTTCACAACTGCCCCCCCAAACCCGACACTGACCCATCCCAACTGCCCCCCCAAACCCGACACTGACCCATCCCAACTGCCCCCCCAAACCCAAACACTGACCCTTCCCAACTCCCCCCCAAACCCCAACACTGACCCATCACAACTCCCCCCCTAACCGCAACACTGTCCGATCCCAACTCCCCCCCAAACCCCGAAACTGACCCTTCACAACTCCCTCGCCAAACCCTAACACTGACCCTCCCCAACTCCCCCCAGAAATCCCGACAATGAACCTTCCCAACTCCCCCCTGAGACCACAACACAAATCCTTCTCAGCTCACCCCTCAAACCACAACACTGACGCTTCTCTACTCCACCACCATACATCAACACTGACCCTTCCCAACTCCACCCCCAAACGTCAACACTGACCCTTCCAAACTCCCCACCAAACCCCGACACTGACCCTTCCCAACTTTCACCCCAGACTCTGACACTGACCCTTCCCAACACACACCCCCAAACCGCGACACTGACCCTTCCCAACTGCCCACCCAGACCCGGACACTGACCCTTCCCAACTCCCCCCCCAAACTCCAACACTGAACTTGCCAACTCCCCCCCCAACCCCAACAATGACCCTTCGCAACTCACCAACCAAGCCCCGACACTGAACCATCACAACTCCCACCTAACCCCAACACTGACCCTTCCCAACTTCCCCAAATCCCAACACTGACCCTTCCCAACTCTCCCCCCAAACCCCTACACTGACCTTTCCCAACTCCCCACTCAAACCACGACACTGACCCTTCCCAACTGACCCCCCAAACCCAAACACTGACCCTTCCAAACTGCCCCCCCAAACCCGACACTGACCCATCCCAACTGCCCCCACAAACCCAAACACTGAGCCTTCACAACTGCCCCCCCAAACCCGACACTGACCCATCCCAACTGCCCCCCCAAACCCGACACTGACCCATCCCAACTGCCCCCCCAAACCCAAACACTGACCCTTCCCAACTCCCCCCCAAACCCCAACACTGACCCATCACAACTCCCCCCCTAACCGCAACACTGTCCGATCCCAACTCCCCCCCAAACTCCGAAACTGACCCTTCACAACTCCCTCACCAAACCCTAACACTGACCCTCCCCAACTCCCCCCAGAAATCCCGACAATGAACCTTCCCAACTCCCCCCCGAGACCACAACACAAATCCTTCTCAGCTCACCCCTCAAACCACAACACTGACGCTTCTCTACTCCACCACCATACATCAACACTGACCCTTCCCAACTCCACCCCCAAACGTCAACACTGACCCTTCCAAACTCCCCACCAAACCCCGACACTGACCCTTCCCAACTTCCACCCCAGACTCTGACACTGACCCTTCCCAACACACACCCCCAAACCGCGACACTGACCCTTCCCAACTGCCCACCCAGACCCGAACACTGACCCTTCCCAACTCCCCCCCCAAACTCCAACACTGAACTTGCCAACTCCCCCCCCAACCCCAACAATGACCCTTTGCAACTCACCACCCAAGCACCGACACTGAACCATCACAACTCCCACCCAACCCCAACACTGACCCTTCCCAACTTCCCCAAATCCCAACACTGACCCTTCCCAACTCTCCCCCCAAACCCCTACACTGACCTTTCCCAACTCCCCACTCAAACCACGACACTGACCCTTCCCAACTTCCCCAAACCCGAACACTGACCCTTCCGAACTCTCCCGCCAAACACCAACACTGACCCTTCCCAACTCCCCCACAAACCACAACACTGAACCTTCCCATCTCCCCCCCGAAATCGTGACACTGACACTTCCCATCTCCTCCCCCAAACCCCAACACTGACAATTCCACAATCCCCCCCAAACCGTGACACTGATGCTTCCCAACTCCCCCCCAAACCTCAACACTGAGCCTTCCCAACACCCCCACAAACCACAACACTGACCCTTCCTAACTACCCCCAAAACCCCAACACTGACCCTTCACAACTCCCCCACAAACCACAACACTGACCCTTCCCAACTACCCCCAAAACCCCAACACTGACCCTTCCCAACTCCCCCGCCAAACCTCAACACTGACCCTTCCCAACTCCCCCAAAAACTCCAACACTGACCCTTCCCAACTCCCCCCACAAACCCCAACACTGTCCCTTCCCAACTCCCACCAAACGCCAACACTGACCCTTCACAAATCCCACCCAAACCCCAACACTGACCCTTCCCAACTCCCACCCAAACCCCAAAACTCACCCTTCCCAACTCCCACCCAAACCCCAACACTGACCCTTCCCTACTCCCCAACAAACCCCAACACCGAACCTTCCCAACTCCCACCCAAACCCCAACACTGATCCTTCCCAACTCCCCCGAAATCCCAAAAATGACCCTTCCCTACTCCCCCGCAAATCCCAACACTGTCCAATCCCAACTCCCCCAAAACCCCAACACTGACCCTTCCCAATTCCCCCACAATCCACAACACTGACTCTTCACAACTCCCCCCCAAAACCCCAACACTGACCCTCCGCAACTCACCCCAGAAATCCTGACTCAGACCCTTCCCAACTCCCCCCCGACACCCCAACACAAATAATTCTCAACTCACCCCTCAAACCACAACACTTACCCTTCCCAACTCCACCCCCATATGTCCACAATGACCCTTCCAAACTCCCCAGCAAACCCCGACACTGAATCTTCCCAACTACCCCCCAAAACAACAGCACTGACCCTTCCCAAAAACCCCCACAAAACCCCAACAATGAACCTTCCCAACTCGCCCAAACAACAACACAGACCATTCCCAACTCTCCCCAAACCCCAACACTGAGCTTTCCCAACTCCCCCTAACCCCAAGACTGACCCTCCCCAACTCCCCCACAAACCACAACACTGACCTTTCCCAACTCCCACCCAAACCCCAACACTGACCCTTCCCAACTCCCCCCAAACCCCAACACTGACCCTTCCCAACTCCCCCCCAAACCCCAACACTGACCCTTCCCAACTCCCGCCCAAACCCCAACACTGACCCTTCCCAACTCCCCCACAAACCCCAACACTGACCCTACCCAACTCCCCCCCAAACCCCAACACTGACCCTTCCCAACTCCCCCCAAACCCCAACACTGACCCTTCCCAACTCCCCCCAAACCCCAACACTGACCCTTCCCAACTCCCCCCCCAAACCCCAACACTGATCCTTCCCAACTCCTCCCCAAACCCCAACACTGACCCTTCCCAACTCCCCCCGAAACCCCAACACTGCCCCTTCCCAACTCCCCCCACACCCCAACACTGACCCTTCCAACTCCCCCAAACATCAACACTGACCCTTCCCAACTCCCCCCAAAACCCCAACACTGACCCTTCCCAACTCACCCCCTAAACCCAAACATTGATCCTTCCTAACTCCCCCCGAAACCCAAACACTGACCCTTCCCAACTCCCCCCCAACCCCAACACTGACCCTTCCCAACTCCCCCCCAACCCCAACACTGACCCTTCCCAACTCCCCCCAAAACCCCAACACTGACCCTTCCCAACTCACCCCCAAAACCCAAACATTGATCCTTCCTAACTCCCCCCGAAACCCCAACACTGACCCTTCCCAACTCCCCCGAAACCCCAACACAGACCCATCCCAACTCCCCCCAAACCCCAACACTGACCCTTCCCAACTCCCCCCCAAACCCCAACACTGACCCTTCCCAACTCCCGCCCAAACCCCAACACTGACCCTTCCCAACTCCCCCACAAACCCCAACACTGACCCTACCCAACTCCCCCCCAAACCCCAACACTGACCCTTCCCAACTCCCCCCAAACCCCAACACTGACCCTTCCCAACTCCTCCCCAAACCCCAACACTGACCCTTCCCAACTCACCCCCAAAACCCAAACATTGATCCTTCCTAACTCCCCCCGAAACCCCAACACTGACCCTTCCCAACTCCCCCGAAACCACAACACTGACCCTTCCCAACTCCTCCCCAAACCCCAACACTGACCCTTCCCAACTCACCCCCAAAACCCAAACATTGATCCTTCCTAACTCCCCCCGAAACCCCAACACTGACCCTTCCCAACTCCCCCGAAACCACAACACTGACCCTTCCCAACTCCCACCAAACCCCAACACTGACCCTTCCCAAAAACCCCCACAAAACCCCAACACTGAACCTTCCCAACGCGCCCAAACAACAACACAGACCATTCCCAACTCTCCCCAAACCCCAACACTGAGCTTTCCCAACTCCCCCTAACCCCAAGACTGACCCTCCCCAACTCCCCCACAAACCACAACACTGACCTTTCCCAACTCCCACCCAAACCCCAACACTGACCCTTCCCAACTCCCCCCAAACCCCAACACTGACCCTTCCCAACTCCCCCCCAAACCCCATCACTTCACCTTCCCAACTCCCGCCCAAACCCCAACACTGACCCTTCCCAACTCCCCCACAAAACCCAACACTGACCCTTCCCAACTCCCCCCCCAAACCCCAACACTGACCCATCCCAACTCCTCCCCAAACCCCAAAACCCTCCCTTCCCAACTCCCCCCCAAACCCCAACACTGACCCTTCCCAACTCCCCCCCCAAACCCCAACACTGACCCATCCCAACTCCCCCCCAAACCCCAACACTGATCCTTCCCAACTCCTCCCCAAACCCCAACACTGACCCTTCCCAACTCCCCCCACACCCCAACACTGCCTCTTCCCAACTCCCCCCAGACCCCAACTCTGACCCATCCAACTCCCCCAAACATCAACACTGACCCTTCCCACCTCCCCCCAAAACCCCAACACTGACCCTTCCCAACTCACCCCCAAAACCCAAACATTGATCCTTCCTAACTCCCCCCGAAACCCCAACACTGACCCTTCCCAACTCACCCCCAAAACCCAAACATTGATCCTTCCCAACTCCCCCGAAACCACAACACTGACCCTTCCCAACTCCCCCCCAAAACCCAAACATTGATCCTTCCCAACTCCCACCAAACCCCAACACTGACCCTTCCCAACTCCCCCACAATCCACAACACTGACTCTTCACAACTCCCCCCCAAAACACCAACACTGACCCATCCCAACTCCCCCCCAAAACCCGAAACTGACCCTTCCCAACTCCACTGCAAAACCCCAACACTGACCCTCCACCACTCCCCCCAGAAATCCTGCCTCAGACCCTTCCCAACTCCCCCCCAAACCCCAACATAAATATTTCTCAACTCACCCCTCAACCCACAACACTGACCCTTCCCAACTCCACCCCCAAATGTCAACACTGACCCTTCTAAACTCCCCACCAAACCCCAACACGGCCACTTCCCAACCTCAACCCCAGACCCCGACACTGACCCTTCCGAACAACCCCCCCAAACCCCGACACTGAATCTTCCCAACTAACCCCCCAAACAACAGCACTGATCCTTCCCAAAAATCGCCACCAAACCCCAACACTGAACCTTCCCAACTCCCCCAAACCCCAACACAGACCATTCGCAACTCTCCCCAAACCCCGACAGTGACCATTCCCAACTCCCCCTCCAAACGCCAACACTGACCCTTCCCAACTCCCCCACAAACCACAACACTGACCTTTCCCAACTCCCGCCCAAACCCCAACACTGAACCTTCCCAACTCCTCCGCCAAAACCCCAACACTGACCCTTCCCAACTCCCACCCAAACCCCAACACTGACCCTACCCAACTCCCACCCAAACCCCAACACTGACCCTTCCCAACTTCCCCCAAACCCCAACACTGACCTTTCCCAACTCCTACGCCCAAACTACGACAGTGACACTTCCAAACTCCCCACGCCCAAACCGCGGCACTGACCCTTCCCAACTGCCTCCCCAAAGCCGAACACTGGCCCTTCCCAACATCCCCCTAAACCCAAACACTGAACCTTCCCAACACCCCCCAAAGCGCTACACTGACCCTTCCCAATGCCCACCACCCAAACCACAACACTGACACTTCATGACTCCCTATTAGAACCCCAACAATGACCCTTCGCAACTCCCCACCCAAACCCCGACACTGCCACTTCACAACTCCCCCCCCAAACCCCAACACTGAACTTGCCAACTCCCCCCCCAACCCCAACAATGACCCTTCGCAACTCCCCACCCAAGCCCCGACACTGAACCATCCCAACTCCCACCCAAACCCCAACACTGAACCTTCACAACTTCCCCAAATCCCAACACTGACCCTACCCAACTCTCCCCCCAAACCCCAACACTGAACTTTCCCAACTCCCCACTCAAACACCGACACTGACCCTTCCCAACTTCCCCATACCCGAACACTGACCCTTCCCAACTCTCCCCCGAAACCCCAACACTGACCCTTCCCAACTCCCCCACAAAACACAACACTGAACCTTCCAATCTCCCCCCCGAAATCGTGACACTGACCCTTCCCATCTCCTCCCCCAAACCCCAACACTGACACTTCCACAATCCCCCCCAAACCGTAACACTGATGCTTCCCAACTCCCCCACAAACCTCAACACTGACCCTTCCCAACTCCCCCACAAACCACAACACTGACCCTTCCCACCTACCCCCAAAACCCCAACACTGACCCTTCCCAACTCCCCCACAAACCACAACACTGACCCTTCCCAACTACCCCCAAAACCCCAACACTGACCCTTCCCAACTCCCCCCACCAAACCCCAACACTGACCATTCCCAACTCCCCCCCAAACCCCGACAATGCCTCTTCACAACTCACACCCCAAACATCAACACTGACCCTTCCCAACTCCACCCCCAAACGTCAACACTGACCCTTCCAAACTCCCCACCAAACCCCGACACTGCCACTTCCCAACTTCCACCCCAGAAGCTGAAACTGACCCATCCCAACACCCACCCCTAAACCGCGACACTGACCCATCCCAACTGCCCACCCAGACCCGAACACTGACCCTTCCCAACTCCCCCCCAAAACCCAACACTGAACTTGCCAACTCCCCCCCCAACCCCAACAATGACCCTTCGCAACTCCCCACCCAAGCCCCGACACTGAACCTTCCCAACTCCCACCCAAACCCCAACACTGACCCTTCCCATCTTCCACAAACCCCAACAATGACCCTTTGCAACTCTCCCCCCAAACTCCAACACTGACCCTTCCCAACTCCCCAATCAAACCCCGAAACTGATCCTTCCCAATTTCCCCAAACCTGAACACTGACCCTTCCCAACTCTCACCCCAAAGCCCAACACTGACCCTTCCCAACACCCCCTCAAACCACAACACTGACACTTCCCAACTCCCCCCGCCAAACCCCGACACTGAACCTTCCCATCGCCCCCCCAAATTGCGACACTGACCCTTCCCAACCCCTCCCCCAAAACCCAAAACTGACCCTTCACAACTCCCCCCCAAACCACAACACTGACCCATCCCAACTCCCACGCCCAAACCACGACACTGACCCTGCCCAACTGCGCCCCCAAACCCGAACACTGACCCTTCCCAACTGACCCCCCAAACCCAAACACTGTCCCTTCCTAACTACACCCCCAAACCCGACACTGACCCATCCCAACTGCCCCCCCAAACCCGACACTGACCCATCCCAACTGCCCCCCCAAACCTGACACTGACCCATCCCAACTGCCCCCCCAAACCCAAACACTGACCCTTCCCAACTCCCCCCCAAACCCCAACACTGACCCATCACAACTCCCCCCCTAACCACAACACTGTCTGATCCCAACTCCCCCCCAAATCCCGAAACTGACCCTTCACAACTCCCTCACCAAACCATAACACTGACCCTCCCCAACTCCCCCCAGAAATCCCGACACTGAACCTTCCCAACTCCCCCCCGAGACCACAACACAAATCCTTCTCAACTCACCCCTCAAACCACAACATTGACGCTTCCCTACTCAACCCCCAAACATCAAAACTGACCCTTCCCAACTCCACCCCCAAACGTCAACACTGACCTTTCCAAACTCCCCACCAAACCCCGACACTGACCCTTCCCAACACACACCCCCAAACCGCGACACTGACCCTTCCCAACTGCCCACCCAGACCCGAACACTGACCCTTCCCAACTCCCCCCCCCAACCCCAACAATGACCCTTCGCAACTCCCCACCCAAGCCCTGACACTGAACCATCCCAACTCCCACCCAACCCCAACTGTGACCCTTCCCAACTTCCCCAAATACCAACTCTGACCCTACCCAACTCTCCCCCCAAACGCCAACACTGACCTTTCCCAACTCCCCACTCAAACCCCGACACTGACCCTTCCCAACTTCCCCAAACCCGAACACTGACCCTTCCCTACTCTCCCCCCAAACCCCAACACTGACCCTTCCCAACTCCCCCACAAACCCCAACACTGAAACTACCCAATTCCCCCCAAACCCCAACACTGACCCTTCCCAACTCCCCCCACAACCCCAACACTGACCCTTCCCAACTCCCCCTCAAACCCCAACACTGACCCTTCCCAACTCCCCCCCAAACCCCAACACTGACCCTTCCCAACTCCCCCCCAAACCCCAACACTGACCCTTCTCAACTCCCCCAAACCACAACACTGAACCTTCCCAACTCCACCCCAAACCCAAACACTTACCCTGCCTAAATCCCGCTAACAAACCCTGACAGTGACCCTTCCCAACTCCCCCTGAAACTCCAAGACTGACACTTCACAACTCCCCCCCAGACTCCAACACTGACCCTTCTCAACTCCCCCCCAGACCCCAACACTGGCCCTTCCCAACTCCCCCCAAACCCCAACACTGACCCTTCCCAACTCCCCCCCAAACCCCAACACTGACCCTTCTCAACTCCCCCAAACCACAACACTGAACCTTCCCAACTCCACCCCAAACCCAAACACTTACCCTGCCTAAATCCCGCTAACAAACCCTGACAGTGACCCTTCCCAACTCCCCCTGAAACTCCAAGACTGACACTTCACAACTCCCCCCCAGACTCCAACACTGACCCTTCTCAACTCCCCCCCAGACCCCAACACTGGCCCTTCCCAACTCCCCCCAAACCCCAACACTGACCCTTCCCAACTCCCCCCCCAACCCCAGCACTGACCCTTCCCAACTCCCCCCAAACCCCAACACTGACCCTTCCCAACTCCCCCCCGAACCCCAACACTGACCCTTTCCCAACTCCGCCACAAACCCCAACACTGACCCTACCCAACTCCCCCCAAACCCCAACACTGACCCTTCCCAACTCCCCCACCAACCCCAACACTGACCCTTCCCAACTCCCCCTCAAACCCCAACACTGACCCTTCCCAACTCCCCCCCCATCCCCAACACTGACCATTCCCAACTCCCCCCCAAACCACAACACTGACCCTTCCCAACTCCCCCCCAAACCCCAACACTGACCCTTCCCAACTCCCCCCCAAACCCCAACACTGATCCTTCTCAACTCCCCCCAGCACCCAACACTGACCCTTCCCAACTCCCGCCCAGACCCAACACTAACCCTTCTCAACACCCCCCAGACCCCAACACTGACGCTTCTCAACTCCACCCAGACCTCAACACTGACCCTTCTCAACTCCGCCCAGACCTCAACACTGACCCTTCCCAACACCCCCAAACCCCAAAACTGACCCTTCCCAACTCCCCCAAAGCCCAACACTGACCCTTCCCAACTCCGCCAAAACCCAACACTGACCCTTCCCAACTCCCCCCTAGACCTCAACACTGACCCTTCCCAACTGCCCCCCAAACCTCAGCACTGACCCTTCCCAACTGCCCACCCAAACCCCGACACTGACCCTTACAAACTACCCCCAAACCCCAACTCTGACCCTTCCAAACTCACCCAAATAACCCCAACACTGACCGTTTCTAACTTCCCCCACACCCCAACACTGACCCTTCCCAACTCCCCCAAACCCCAACACTGACCATTCCCAAATCCCATCAAACACCAACACTGACCCTTCCCAACTCCCCCCCGCCAAACCCCAACACTGTCCCTTCCCAACTCCCCCAAACCCCGACACTGACCCTTCCCATCTCCCTCCCAAACCCCGACACTGACACTTCGCAACACCCCCCCAAACCCCGACACTGATCCTTCCCAGGTCCCCCCCAAACCCCAACACTGACCCTTCCCAGCTACCCCCAAACACCGACACTGATCCTTCGCAACACCCCCCCAAACCCCGACACTGACCCTTCCCAAGTCCCCCCCAAACCCCAACACTGACCCTTCCCAGCTACCCCCAAACCCCGACACTGATCCTTCCCAACTCCCCCCCAAACCCCAACACTGACCCTTCCCAACTCCCCCAAAACCAAACACAGACCCTTCCCAACTCCGCCGCAAACCCCAACACTGACCCTTCCCAACTCCCCCAAACCCAAATGCTGACCCTTCTCAACTCCCCCACAAACTCCAACAATGTCCCTTCCCAACTCCCCCCAAACCCAACACTGACCCTTCACAACTCCCGACCCAGACAGCGACGCTGAACCTTCCCAACTCCCACCCAAAACCCAACTCTGACCCTTCCCACATTCCCGAAACGCCGTTACTGACCCTTCCCAACTCCCCCCCAGACCCCAAGACTGACCCTTCCCAACTCCCCCACAAAACCCAACACTGGCCCTTCCCAACTCCCCCCCAAACCCCAAGACTGACCCTTCCCAACTCCCCCACAAAACCCAACACTGGCCCTTCCCAACTCCCCCCCAAACCCCAACACTGACCTTACCCAACTCCCCCCAAACCCCAACACTGACCATTCCCAACGCCCCCCCCAACCCCAACACTGACCCTTCCCAACTCCCCCCCAAACCCCAACACTGACCCCTCCCAAATCCCCCCCAACCCCAACACTGACCCTTCCCAACTCCCCACCAAACCACAACACTGACCCTTCCCAACTCCCCCCCTCAAACCCCAACACTGACCCTTGCCAACTCCCCCCCAAACCGCAACACTGACCCTTCCCAACTCCCCCCCCAAACCCCAACACTGACCCTTCCCAACTCCCCCCAAAAACCCAACACAGATCCTTCCCTATTACTCCCAAACCCCAACACTGACTAATCCCAACTCGCTCCAAACCCCGAAACTGACCCTCCCCTACTCCCCCCAGAACACCCGACACTGACCCTTCCCAACTCCCCCCAGACCCCAACACTGACACTTCCCAACTCCCCCAAACCCCAACACTGACCCTTCCCAACTCCCCCCCAGACCCCAACACTGACCCTTCCCAACTGCCCACCCATACCCCGACACTGACCATTACCAACTACCCCCAAACCCCATCTCTGACCCTTCCAAACTCACCCAAATAACCCCAACACTGACCGTTTCTAACTCCCCCCAAACCCCAACACTGACCCTTCTCAACTCCCCCCCAAACCCCAACACTGACCCTTCTCAACTCCCCCCCAAACCCCAACACTGACCCTTCCCAACTGCCCACCAAAACATCAACACTGACCCTTCCCAGCTGCCCACCCAAACCCCGACACTGACCCTTACCAAATACCCCCAAATCCCAACTCTGACTCTTCCAAACTCACCCAAATAACCCCAACACTGACCGTTTCTAACTTCCCCCAAACCCCAACACTGACACTTCCCAACTCCCCCAAACCCCAACACTGACCGTTCCCAACTCCCACCAAACCCCAACACTGACCATTCCCAACTCCCCCCCGCCAAACCCCAACACTGACCCTTCCCAACTCCCCCAAACCCTGACACTGACCCTTCCCATCTCCCCCCCAAACCCCGACACTGACCCTTCCCAACACCCCCCCAAACCCCGACACTGACCCTTCCCAACTCCCACCCAAACCCCAACACTGACCCTTCCCAACTCCCCCGCAAACCCCAACACTGACCCTTCCCATCTCCCCCAAACCCGAATACTGACCCTTCTCAACTCCCCCCCAAACCCCAACAATGACCCTTCCCAACTCCCCCCAAACCCCAACACTGACACTTAACAACTCCCAACCCAGACAGCGACACTGAACCTTCCCAATACCCACCCAAACCCCAACTCCGACCCTTCCCATCTTCCCGAAACCCCAACACTGACCCTACCCAACTCCCCCCCAGACCCCAAGCCTGACCCTTCCCAACTCCCCCACAAACCCCAACACTGGCGCTTCCCAACTTCCCCCGAAACCCCAAAATTGACCCTTCCCAACTCGCCCCCAAACCCCAACACTGACCCTTCCCAACTCCCACCCAAACTGCAACACTGACCCTTCCCAACTCCCCCCAAACCCCAACACTGACCCTTCCCAACTCCGCCCCCCAACCCCAACACTGACCCTTCCTAACTCCCACACAAACCCCAACACTGGCCCTTCCCAACTCCCCCCGCCAACCCCAGCACTGACCCTTCCCAACTCCCCCCCCCACCCGAACACTGACCCTTCCCAACTCCCCCCCAAACCACAACACTGACCCTTCCCAACTCCCCCCCAAAACCCCAACACTGAGCCTTCCCAACTCCCCCCCAAACCCCAACACTGACCCTTCTCAACTCCCCCAAACCACAACACTGAAACTTCCCAACTCCACCCCAAACCCAAACACTTACCCTGCCTAAATCCCGCTAACAAACCCCGACAGTGACCCTTCCCAACTCCCCCTGAAACCCCAACACTGACCCTTCACAACTCCCCCCCAGACTCCAACACTGACCCTTCTCAACTCCCCCCAGACCCCAACACTGACCCTTCTCAACTCCCCCCAGAACCCAACACTGACCCTTCCCAACTCCCCCCCAGACCCAACACTAACCCTTCTCAACTCCTCCCAGACCCCAACACTGACGCTTCTCAACTCCCCCCAGACCCCAACACTGACCCTTCTCAACTCCCCCCAGACCCCAACACTGACCCTTCCCAACTCCCCCAAACCCCAAAACTGACCCTTCCCAACTCCCCCAAAGCCCAACACTGACCCTTCCCAACTCAGCCAAAACCCAACACTGACCCTTCCCAACGCCCCCCTAGACCCCAACACTGACCCTTCCCAACTGCCCCCAAAACCTCAACACTGACCCTTCCCAACTGCCCACCCAAACCCCGACACTGACCCTTACCAACTACCCCCAACCCCAACTCTGACCCTTCCAAACTCACCCAAATAACCCCAACACTGACCGTTTCTAACTTCCCCCACACCCCAACATTGACCCTTCCCAACTCCCCCAAACCCCAACACTGACCATTCCCAAATCCCACCAAACCCCAACACTGACCCTTCCCAACTCCCCCCCACCAAACCCCAACACTGACCCTTCCCAACTCCCCCAAACCCCGACACTGACCCTTCCCATCTCCCTCCCAAACCCTGACACTGACCGTTCGCAACACCCCCCCAAACCCCGACACTGACCCTTCCCAAGTCCCCCCCCAAACCCCAACACTGACCCTTCCCATCTCCCCTTAAACCCCGACACTGACCCTTCCCAACTCCCCCCAAACCCAACACTGACCCTTCACAACTCTCAACCCAGACAGCGACACTGAACCTTCCCAACTTCCACCCAAACCCCAACTCCGACCCTTCCCACCTTCCCGAAACGCCATTACTGACCCTTCCCAACTCCCCCTCAGACCCCAAGACTGACCCTTCCCAACTCCTCCACAAAGCCCAACACTGGCCCTTCCCAACTCCCCCCCAAACCCCAACACTGACCTTACCCAACTCCCCCCAAACCCCAACACTGACCCTTCCCAACTCCCCCCCCAACCCCAACACTGACCCTTCCCAACTCCCCCCCAAACCCCAACACTGACCCTTCCCAACTCCCCCCAAACCCCAACACTGACCCTTCCCAACTCCCCCCCCAACCCCAACACTGACCCTTCCCAACTCCCCCCCAAACCACAACACTGACCCTTCCCAACTCCCCCCCTCAAACCCCAACACTGACCCTTCTCAACTCCCCCCAAACCCCAACACTGACCCTTCCCAACTCCCCCCCCCAAAGCCCAACACTGACCCTTCCCAACTCCCCCCAAAAACCCAACACAGATCCTTCCCAATTACTCCCAAACCCCAACACTGACTAATCCCAACTCCCTCCAAACCCCGAAACTGACCCTCCCCAACTCCCCCCAGAACACCCGACACTGACCCTTCCCAACTCCCCCCAGACCCCAACACTGACCCTTCCCAACTCCCCCAAACCCCAACACTGACCCTTCCCAACTCCCCCAAACCCCCAATACTGACCCTTCCCAACTCCCCCAAAACCCAACACTGACCCTTCCCAACTCCCCGCCAGACCCCAACACTGACCCTTCCCAACTCTCCCCAAACCCCAACACTGACCCTTCCCAACTGCCCACCCATACCCTGACACTGACCATTACCAACTACCCCCAAACCCCATCTCTGACCCTTCCAAACTCACCCAAATAACCACAACACTGACCGTTTCTAACTCCCCCCAAACCCCAACACTGACCCTTCTCAACTCCCCCCCAAACCCCAACACTGACCCTTCTCAACTCCCCCCAAACCCCAACACTGACCCTTCCCAACTCCCCCAAACCCCAACACTGACCCTTCCCAACTCCCCCAAACCCCAACACTGACCCTTCTCAACTCCCCCCCAAACCCCAACACTGCCCTTCCCAACTCCCCCAAACCCCAACACTGACCCTTCCCTACTCCCACCAAACCCCAACACTGACCCTTCCAAACTCACCCAAATAACCACAACACTGACCGTTTCTAACTCCCCCCAAACCCCAACACTGACCCTTCTCAACTCCCCCCCAAACCCCAACACTGACCCTTCTCAACTCCCCCCAAACCCCAACACTGACCCTTCCCAACTCCCCCAAACCCCAACACTGACCCTTCCCAACTCCCCCAAACCCCAACACTGACCCTTCTCAACTCCCCCCCAAACCCGAATACTGACCCTTCTCAACTCCCCCCCCAAACCCCAACACTGACCCTTCACAACTCCCAACCCAGACAGCGACACTGAACCTTCCCAAATCCCACCCAAACCCCAACACTGACCCTTCCCACCTTCCCGAAACCCCAACACTGACCGTTCCCATCTCCCCCCAAACCCCAACACTGACCCTTCCCATATCCCACCCAAACCCCAACACTGACCCTTCACACCTTCCCGAAACCCCAACACAGACCCTTCGCATCTCCCCCCAATCCCCGACACTGATCCTTCCTAACTACTCCCCAAACCCCAACACTGACCCTTCCCAACACCCCCTAACCCCAACACTGACCATTCCCAACTCCCCCAAACCCCAACACTGACCCTTACCAACAACCCCCCCAAACCCCAACACTGACCCTTCCAAACTCCCCCAAACCCCAACATTGACCCTTCCCAACTCCCCCAAACCCCACACTGACCCATCCCAACTCCCCCCCAAACCCGAAAACTGACTCTTCCCAACTCCCCACCATAACCCCAACCCTGATCCTTCCCAACTCCCCCCCAAACCCCAACACTGAACCTTCCCAACCACCCCCCCCAGACCCCAACACTGACCCTTCACAACTCCCCCCAAACCTCAGCACTGACCCTTCCCAACTCCCCCCAAACCCCAGCACTGTCCCTTCCCAACTCCCCACCCCCAAACCCCACCACTGACCCTTCCCATCTCCCCCCAAACCCTGACACTGACCCTTCCCAACTCCCACCGCCATACCCTGACACTGAGGCTTCCCATCTCCTCCCCCAAACCCCAACACTGACATTTCCACAATCCCCCCCCCGAACCCCGACACTGAAGCTTCCCAACTCCCTCAAACCCAAACCCTTCCCAACTCCCCCTCCAAACCCCAACACTGACCCTTTTTCCAACACCCATACAAACCACAATACTGACCATTCCCAACTCCCACCCAAACCCCAATACTGACCTTCACATAAACTTGTCTATCCCATAATCATTCCATCACAGCTTTTTCCTTTTTTTATTGATGTGCCTGTAAAGGATTTTACAATTTTGTTTCATTGTCTTTGCTAATTTAATGTTATAGATCCTCTTTGCTTTCTTCATTGTTGTTCTTTTTTACTTCTCTTCTAAATCTTTCACACTCTTTTATCCTGCACTCCTCTGCTGTCTGCGTCCTTGGCATTTGCCTTTTTCCAAACCCCCAATTGTTCCCTGATCTCTTTATTCATCCATGAAGTCTCACTGATGTTTGCTGTGTTCTTTGAGTTTTGCGGAATATACTTTCCCTGCATCCTGTTGGCCACCATTTGAAACGTTTACCCTTGTTCTTCTACATCATAGTTGCCAATATCGCTCCCCATTCTATTTTCCCCAAGTTCTATCCTCAGCCCCTTAAAAAAAAATCAGCTTTCCTCCATTATATTATGATCACTATTGCTGACATGTTCCCCTAATTTTCTTATCTGCTCTGGTTCGTCCCCCATTACGAGATCCTGATTGGGCTGTTTACACATTGGATTAGAAAGGAGCCCTGTACACATTGTAGGGACTCTATTCCCTTATCCCCTTTACCTTCCTTTCTGTCCAGTTAATCTCTGGGTCATTGAAATGCCCCATGGTGATTATTCTCTGTTTTTACTCAATTCCCCAATATGTCTGCATATCTCTACCTCCACCTCCCTTCCACGATGAAGTGGTCTATAGACTGTACCTATTAGCGTGATGGATTGTTTATCACCTTTTACCTACCCATATGGGTCTATTTGTGTCTTACTGATAGTTGTGTCCCTTGGTTCTGCTGCCATTGTCAGATTGTGAATAAGTACATTAACTCCACCTCCCCCTTTCTCCCTCCAACCTTTCGAGAGATGACGTTCCCTCCAACGTTTAATTCCCAGTCCCCATTTCTCTAACAGCCGTGTCTCAGTCACCCTGACAGTGTCTGCTTCCTCTCGATACACCATTTCTCCACCTCCGGTTTTATTACAGGCGCTGGGTGTGTGTGTGCGTTGCTGGACAGGCCATTTTGAATAGAATTTCCTCACTTCATGTTTAACCGTTTTGTAGATTCCTGTTTTATGACTCGATTTATTTCCTTCCCATCAATGTCCTCCCTCACTTTACACTTTCTCATGCTCTCCTGACCTTCACTCCTCCCAGGTCCCTCCTCCCTCCCTCCTTGCTAGCTTAAAGCCTTTGCCACCTCTCTGTTTACTCCTTATTCATTCACGGGATGTGGGTGTCGCTGGCAAGGCCCAGTATTTGTTGCCCATCCCTAATTGCCCTCGAACTGTGTGGCTCGCTCGCCCACTTCAGGAGGGGCAGTGGGGTCTGGAGTCACGTGTAGGCCAGACCGGGTAAGGAGGGCAGGTTTCCCTCCCCGAAAGGGGGCATCAGTGAACCGGGTGGGTTTTAAGCGACAGTCGAAGATAGTTTCGTGGTCACCGCCACTGAGACGAGCGTTTATATACGTTCCAGGTTATTTTTATTAATTGAATTTAAATTTCACCAGCCGCTGGGGAGGGATTTGAACCTGCGGCCCCCAGAGCCTGGGCCTAATGGATTAGTAGCCTAGTGACATGACCACTACGCCACCATCTCCCTGTATTCTGCCTGGACACAGGCCTCACCCTGGTCTGGAGGGAGCCCATCCCATTGGTACAGCTCCTTCATGTCCCAGAACTGGTGCCAATGTCCCCTCTTGCCCACTGCAGCCTGTTTGCCACCTGTTTGTTCTCCTGCCCTGTCCTTGCTCCCATGTCCATTTGCCCATGAGCTGAGGCATTAGTCCAGAGACGCTTGAGGTTCTGCTTTTTAATTTCGAGCCAAAGTGCTGACCCTCTATCTGCAGGACCTCCTCCCTGTCTGACTGGCATGTCTCACTGCCAGCTGTCTGTGACGTTTCTCAGTAACTGAGTCTCTCCTGCAGGTTTCTCTGCATTGATCCTCTGTCACAGATCTCTCTCTCTCTCTCTAACATGTCTCTCGCTGTTATGTGTCTTTCTGTACAACAACACCTTGCATTTATATAGCACCCTTAAAATATTAAAATATCCCAAGTTGCCTCGTCGGTGCTTCAGATTTCAAAACAAATTCGATACCGGGCACTCCGTCAGGAGCTATGGGGACCAGTGACCAGGGCCTGGTCAACGTGCTGCATTTTAAGGAGTGTCTTAAAAGAGAAAGGAGGGGGCGGAGAGGTTTAGGGAGGGGATTCCAGAGCTCAGGGCCCCCCAGGCAGCTGAAGGCTCGGCCGCCAGTGGTGGAGCGATGGGAATCGGGGGATGGTCAAGAGGCCGGAATTGGAGGTGCGCAGAGATCTCGGAGGGTTGTAGGGGATGGAGGAGGTTACAGAGATAGGGAGGGTTGTAGGGGCTGCAGGTTACAGAGGTAGGGAGGGTTGTAGGGGCTGGAGGAGGTGACAGAGATAGGGAGGGTTGTAGAGGCCGGAGGAGGTGACAGAGATAGGGAGGGGTGTAGGGGCTGGAGGAGGTTACAGAGATAGGGAGCGGTGTAGGAGCTGAGGAGGTTACAGAGATAGGGAGGGTTGTATGGGCTGGAGGAGGTTACAGAGATATGGAGGGTTATAGGGGCTGGAGGAGGTTACAGAGATAGGGAGCGGTGTAGGAGCTGGAGGAGGTGACAGAGATAGGGAGGGGTGTAGGGCTGTAGGAGGTTACAGAGATAGGGAGCGGTGTAGGAGCTGAGGAGGTTACAGAGATAGGGAGGGTTGTAGGGGCTGGAGGAGGTTACAGAGATATGGAGGGTTATAGGGGCTGGAGGAGGTTACAGAGATAGGGAGGGTTGTAGGGGCTGGAGGAGGTTACAGAGATAGGGAGGGTTGTAGGGGCTGGAGGAGGTAACAGAGATAGGGAGGGTTGTAGGGGCTGGAGGAGGTTACAGAGATAGGGAGGGTTGTAGGGGCTGGAGGAGGTTACAGAGATAGGGAGGGTTGTAGGGGCTGGAGGAGGTTACAGAGATAGGGAGGGGTGTAGGGGCTGCAGGAGGTTACAGAGATTGGGAGGGGGCGAGGCCATGGAGGGATTTGAAAGCAAGGATGAGAATTTTTAAATCGAGGTGATGTTTAACTGGGAGCCAGTGGGGGTTTGATGGGCAAATGGTTCAGCTGGTTGAACTGGATCAGGAGCTGGACTGGATCAGGAGCTGGACTGGATCAGGGTGCTCCTCTTTCTCCTCTACGTGTGGGCCTATCAGGCTGATTGGTCTCTGATATGAGCTGCCTCACCTCAATGTCACATTTGACCCTGAGATGATCTCCTGGCCTCATCTTCACACCTTTGCTGAGATTGCTTGTTCCCACCTCCCTAACATCATCCGACCTCACCCTGCCTCGGCCCATCTGCTCAAACCCAGATCCACGCCTTTCTCACCTCCAGACTCCCCGATTCCAATGCTGGTCCCCCACATTCTCCCCTCCAGAATCTTGAAGTTATCCAAAACCCTGCTTCCTGTGTCTTAACATGCAGCAAACCCTGTTCTCCTATCAGCCCTGTGCTCACTGACCTACACTGGCTCCCAGTCAAGCAATTGGTTATCAAGCAGTCAAGTTATCCAAACCCCACCCCCAGGCCCAGGCCCAGGCCTAGTGAGACAGGGGTTATCCAAACCCCACCCCCAGGCCCAGGCCTAGTGAGACAGGGGTTATCCAAACCCCACCTCCAGGCCCAGGCCTAGTGAGACAGGGGTTATCCAAACCCCACCCCCAGGCCCAGGCCTAGTGAGACAGGGGTTATCCAAACCCCACCCCCAGGCCCAGGCCTAGTGAGACAGGGGTTATCCAAACCCCACCCCCAGGCCCAGGCCTAGTGAGACAGGGGTTATCCAAACCCCACCCCCCAGGCCAGGCCTAGTGAGACAGGGGTTATCCAAACCCCACCCCCAGCCCCAGGCCTAGTGAGACAGGAGTTATCCAAACCCTACCCCCAGGCCTAGGCCCAGGCCCAGTGAGACAGGGGTTATCCAAACCTCACCCCCAGGCCCAGGCCTAGTGAGACAGGGGTTATCCCAGCCCGGGACAATTAAATCAGTCCAGGATAAGTTTTAAAGGCCAGGATTGGGAAGTGGTTTGGACAATCCCTGACTCCCTCCGGTCCCTGTTTCTCCTGAATGGTTGGCTACAGGGCAGGTTCAGCAATGTCCGAAGGAGCTGTTCAATTCCCTTGGGCAGTGAGGAAAGGTAGAGTTTGGATCCTATAAGCAGCATATCTTGGTCTCAGGCCTGCCCATCATGCTCCACACACAGGTTCACTTCCTGGTGTGGGACAGAGGATTGTTACAGCAGGTGAACCAGTGAGAATTTAATCTATTTAAGACACTTTTCACTGAGGGAGAAAACTTCACCAGTTCATCAGCAGAACGATCTACTAGAGCCTGAATACTGCCAAGCGTCCTGTGTGCAGACAAACCTTCAGTTCACATCCTCATCCAAAAGACAACAGCTATACTGCAGCACCCCCTCAGTACTGACCCTCCGACAGTGCAGCGCTCCCTCAGTACTGACCCTCCGACAGTGCAGCACGCCCTCAGTACTGACCCTCTGACAGTGCAGCACACCCTCAGTACTGACCCTCCGACAGTGCAGCACACCCTCAGTACTGACCCTCTGACAGTGCAGCACTCCCTCAGTACTGACCCTCTGACAGTGCAGCACTCCCTCAGTACTGACCCTCTGACAGTGCGGCACTCCCTCAGTACTGACCCTCCGACAGTGCGGCACTCCCTCAGTACTGATCCTCTGACAGTGCAGCACTCCCTCAGTACTGACCCTCCGACAGTGCAGCACTCCCTCAGTACTGACCCTCCGACAGTGCAGCACTCCCTCAGTACTGACCCTCTGACAGTGCAGCACTCCCTCAGTACTGACCCTCCGACAGTGCAGCACTCCCTCAGTACTGACCCTCTGACAGTGCAGCACTCCCTCAGTACTGACCCTCTGACAGTGCATCACTCCTTCAGTACTGACCCTCTGACAGTGCAGCACTCCCTCAGTACACTCCCTCAGTACTGACCCTCTGACAGTGCGGCACTCCCTCAGTACTGACCCTCTGACAGTGCAGCACTCCCTCAGTACTGACCCTCTGACAGTGCGGCACTCCCTCAGTACTGACCCTCTGACAGTGCAGCACTCCCTCAGTACTGACCCTCCGACAGTGCAACACTCCCTCAGTACTGACCCTCTGACAGTGCGGCGCTTCCTCAGTTCTGACCCTCTGACAGTGCAGCACTCCCTCAGTACTGACCCTCTGACAGTGCGGCACTCCCTCAGTACTGTCCCTCTGACAGTGCAGCACTCCCTCAGTACTGACCCTCCGACAGTGCAGCGCTCCCTCAGTACTGACCCTCCGACAGTGCAGCACTCCCTCAGTACTGACCCTCTGACAGTGCGGCACTCCCTCAGCACTGACCCTCCGACAGTGCAGCACTCCCTCAGTACTGACCCCCCGACAGTGCAGCACTCCCTCAGTACTGACCCTCTGACAGTGCGGCACTCCCTCAGCACTGACCCTCCGACAGTGCAGCACTCCCTCAGTACTGACCCTCCGACAGTGCAGCACTCCCTCAGTACTGACCCTCCGACAGTGCAGCACTCCCTCAGTACTGACCCTCTGACAGTGCAGCACTCCCTCAGTACTGACCCTCTGACAGTGCAGCACTCCCTCAGTACTGACCCTCCGACAGTGCAGCACTCCCTCAGTACTGACCCTCCGACAGTGCAGCACTCCCTCAGTACTGACCCTCCGACAGTGCAGCACTCCCTCAGTACTGACCCTCCGACAGTGCAGCACTCCCTCAGTACTGACCCTCCGACAGTGCAGCACTCCCTCAGTACTGACCCTCCGACAGTGCAGCACTCCCTCAGTACTGACCCTCTGACAGTGCAGCACTCCCTTAGTACTGACCCTCTGACAGTGCAGCACTCCCTCAGTACTGACCCTCTGACAGTGCAGCACTCCCTCAGTACTGACCCTCCGACAGTGCAGCACTCCCTCAGTACTGACCCTCCGACAGTGCAGCACTCCCTCAGTACTGACCCTCTGACAGTGCAGCACTCCCTCAGTACTGACTCTCCGACAGTGCGGCACTCCCTCAGTACTGATCCTCCGACAGTGCAGCACTCCCTCAGTACTGACCCTCTGACAGTGCAGCTCTCCCTCAGTACTGACCCTCTGACAGTGCGGCACTCCCTCAGTACTGACCCTCTGACAGTGCAGCACTCCCTCAGTACTGTCCCTCTGACAGTGCAGCACTCCCTCAGTACTGACCCTCTGACAGTGCGGCGCTGTCTCACACTCCGTTTGTTAAAGGCGAATGCAGCGATTTAAACTTAAAATGTACTTTCCACTGACCTGCTCTCACTATTGGATCAACTCTCCCATATCTCTGTCGAGTCAGTAATCCTGAGCATTCTTTGTTTTGTGTGAGTGTTCGATAATAATCGTCTGTCTCTCTCTCTGCATTTCAGAAACTGAGAGGAAGTGGCCAGACCCCAACCACCAGGTACACAGACCAGCTCCAGGAGCAGCGTGGGGGTGGCTAGTGGAGTGGGGTATGGGAGGCTTCGTGGGGGATGGGGAGCAGGGGGGGTGTGGGGAGCGGGGTGGGGGTTGGGGAGCGGGGTTGGCGTTGGGGAGCGGGGTGGGGGGTGGGGAGCGGGGTGGGGGTGGGGAGCGGGGTGGGGGGATGGGGAGCGGGGTGGGGGTGTGGAGCGGGGTGGGGGATGGGGAGTGGGTTGGGGGATGGGGAGTGGGGTGGGGGATGGGGAGCGGGGTGGGGGATGGGGAGCGGGGTGGGGGTGGGGAGCGGGGTTGGGGATATGGAGCGGTACTTCGGACAGGGCTGTGTGTTAGAGGGAGTGGGGATGAGGGTTGCAGTGAGGGTGACGGTGTGGGACGAGAGGGTAAGGGGTGTGTGGAGATGAGTAGGGGGCTGGATGGGCTGAGGAATCGTTCTGTGTGATGTTTTAGCTCCAGACTTTCTGTCTCTGGTTACCTGTCTGGGCTGGGAGGGTATTGAGCGGGGTATTTACAGGTGACTAACGCGCGGTGTCTGGTTGTGTTTCAGACACACTCCAGTAAAGTCCCAGCATTTTCCACAGCACCTGCTTCATCGAACTACAGCAGCAAGGTAAGTGTGACTGAGAGAATTGGTTCACTCACTGTCCGTCCCTTCACAACAGCATCAGACACAGTGACAGTGACATCAAAGGGCCGGGTTCTCTGAGGCAGGGCACACTGCACTAGATCCCAGAGAACCATTTGTCAAACCTCTTCACCCAGCCCAGTCTCACATCACAGCTCATCTTACCTGCTCACACCCAGTGTTTCTGCCCAATACAAACCCATTAACATCCAGTGTCACTGCACAGCACCACCAGCTACAGCACGGGGTTAGATAGAGAGTAAAGCTCCCTCTACACCGTCCCCATCAAACACTCCCAGGACAGGTACAGCACGGGGTTAGATACAGAGTAAAGCTCCCTCTACACTGTCCCCATCAAACACTCCCAGGACAGGTACAGTACGGGGTTAGATACAGAGTAAAGCTCCCTCTACACTGTCCCCATCAAACACTCCCAGGACAGGTACAGCACGGGGTTAGATACAGAGTAAAGCTCCCTCTACACTGTCCCCATCAAACACTCCCAGGACAGGTACTGTACGGCGTTAGATACAGAATAAAGCTCCCTCTACACAGTCTCCATCAAATATTCCCAGGACAGGTACAGCACGGGGTTAGATACAGAGTAAAGCTCCCTCTACACTGTCCCCATCAAACACTCCCAGGACAGGTACTGTACGGCGTTAGATACAGAGTTATTCTCCCTTTATTCTGTCCCCATCAAACATTCCCAGGACAGGGACAGCATGCGGTTAGATACAGAGTAAAGCTCCTTCTACACTGTCCCATCAAACACTCCCTCCCCCCATCCCCGCCCCGTTTCTACCCCTCCCTTTTTTTTCAATAATTTATATAGATTCTTCTTTTCCCACCTATTTCCATTATTTTTAAATCTAAAACTAAAACTTTGTTAGTCTTTCCACCCCACCCCCACTAGAGCTGTACCTTGAGTATCCTGTCTTCCATTCTTAATTAGCACTTTTCTTAGACAATATCACCACTTTCAACACCTCTTTGATCCTTTTGTCTGTGACATCTTTTGATTATCTGCTCCTATCACTGCTTGCTTATCTCCACAATCACCACACCCTCAACTTCACTCTCCCCCCGCCCCCCCACCTTAAACCAGCTTATATTTCACCTTTCTCCTAACTATGCTTCAGTTCTGCTGAAGGGTCATGAAGACTCGAAACGTTAACTGATTTCTTCTCCACCGATGCTGCCAGACCTGCTGAGTTTTTCCAGGTAATTCTGTTTTTGTTTTGGATTTCCAGCATCCGCAGTAGCTTTTAGCTTTTTGTTTTTAACTCCCAGGACATGTTCAGCACGGGGTTAGATACAGGGTAAAGCTCCCTCTACACTGTCCCAATAAAACACTCCCAGTGCACATTTTGAACGGGGTTAGATACAGAGTTAATCTCTCTTTATTCTGTCCCCATCAAACACTCCCAGCACAGGAAAGGCCCGGGATGTTAGATACCGGGTAATCTCCCTTTACACTGGCCCCATCAAACACTCCCAGGACAGGTACAGTACAGGGTTACATACAGAGTAACGCTCCCTCTACACTGTCCCCATGAAACACTCCCAGGACAGGTACAGCACGGGATTTGATACAGAGTAAAGCTCCCTCTACACTGTCCCCATCAAACACTCCCAGGGCAGTTACTGCACGGGGTTATATACAGAGTTAATCTCCCTCTATTCTGTCCCCATCAAACACTCCCAGGACAGGTACAGCATGGGGTTAGATACAGAGTAAAGCTCCCTCTACACTGACGATATCAAACACTCCCAGGACAGGTACAGCACAGGGTTAGATACAGAGTAAAGCTCCCTCTGTACTGACCACATCAAACTCTCCCAGGACAGGGACAGCACGGAGTTAGATACAGAGTAAATCTCCATCTACACTGTCACCATCAAACACTCACAGGACATGTACAGCACGGGGTTAGATACAGAGTAAAGATCCCTCAACACTGTCCCCATCAAACACACCCAGGATAGGTACAGCACGGGGTTAGATACAGAGTAAATCTCCCTCTACACGTTCCACATCAAACACTCCCAGGACAGGTAAAGCCCAGGGTTAGATACAGAGTAAAGCTCTGTCTACACTATCCCCACGAAACACTCCCAGGACAGGTACAGCACAGGGTTAGATACAGAGTAAAATTCCCTCTACACTGTCCCCATCAAACACTCCCAGGTCAGGTACTGAACGGGGTTATATACAGAGTTAATCTCCCTTTATTCTGTCCCCATCAAACACTCCCAGCACAGGTACAGCATGGGGTTAGATACAGAGTAAAGCTCCCTCTGTACTGACCACATCAACCTCTCCCAGGACAGGAACAGCACGGGGTTAGATACAGAGTTGAGCTCCCTCTACAGTGTCCCCATGAAACACTCCCAGGACAGGTACAGCACAGGGTTAGATACAGAGTAAAGATCTCTCTACACTCTCCCCATAAACACTCGCAGGACAGGTACAGCACAGGGTTTGATACAGAGTAAAACTCCCTCTACAATGTCACAATCAAACATTCCCAGGACAGGCAAAGCATGGGGTTAGACACAGAGTTAAGCTCCCTCTACAGTGTCCCCATCAAACATACGCAGGACAGGTACAGCACAGGTTTAGATAAAGATTAAATCTCCTCTACACTGTCCCCATCAAACACTCCCAGGACAGGTACAGCACGGGGTTAGATACAGAGTAAAGCTCCCTCTACACTGTCCCCATCAAACACTCTCAGGACAGGTACAGCACGGGGTTAGATACAGAGTAAATCTCCCTCTACACTGTCCCCATCAAACACTCCCAGGACAGGTACAGCACGGGGTTAGATACAGAGTAAAGCTCCCTCCACACTGTCCCCATCAAACACTCCCAGGACAGGTACAGCACGGGGTTAGATACAGAGTAAAGCTGCCTCTACACTGTCCCCATCAAACACTCCCAGGACAGGTACAGCACGGGGTTAGATACAGAGTAAAGCTGCCTCTACACTGCGTTAAGAATGTGTCTCTGAGCTGTCTCCCTGCCCCCATGAGTTGAGTTTGTGTGTGAGAGGTCAGAGATGTGGATTGATGTGTAACCGTGCGGCTGGTATTGCCGAATGGAGGGAACATTTGTGTGTGGTTGTGGAGAGGGCTCTGGTGCTGATTTCTGCAGGAGATTGGCTGTCACAGATCGTGACTCTCCGCCCTCTCTTTGTGACTAACATGTTTTTCGAATACTTTCACCGCTGTGCATTGGTGAGTCAGATGTTTCCCCTGTGCGCTGCGGTGTGGGGCAGCCCCGCCATCTCCTGCTTTGTACCAAACAGGAAGCAGCTCGTCCCTGCTCAACATCACAACGCAACACTTTAACCCTTTCGCTCCAGCCCGAGGAAGAACACAGTCCACCCAGAACCCGGGGACTCTGAGAAAGGAGAACCCAGTGCTGAACATGCTTTAGACGTCTGGCGCCATCTAGAAACCAAAACGTTAGCAATTTCCTGTCGGAGGAAGCGTCTCTCAGAACTGGCACTTTACAGTGACACCATAGTAACACAACCAGCTACTGTACCCGGCACTACAGGCAGAGGGGCAGCAGCAAGACTACAGGACAGGGCAAGGACAGGAATACAGGACAGGAATACAGGACAGGAATACAGGACAGGAATACAGGACAGGAATACAGGACAGGAATACAGGACAGGAATACAGGACAGGAATACAGGGCAGGAATACAGGACAGGGATACAGGACAGGAATACAGGACAGGAATACAGGACAGGAATACAGGACAGGGATACAGGACAGGAATACAGGACAGGAATACAGGACAGGGATACAGGACAGGAATACAGGACAGGGATACAGGACAGGGCAAGGACAGGAATACAGGACAGGGATACAGGACAGGGCAAGGACAGGAATACAGGACAGGAATACAGGACAGGAATACAGGACAGGAATACAGGACAGGAATACAGGACAGGAATACAGGGCAGGGATACAGGACAGGAATACAGGACAGGAATACAGGGCAGGAATACAGGACAGGAATACAGGACAGGAATACAGGACAGGGATACAGGACAGGGATACAGGACAGGAATACAGGACAGGAATACAGGACAGGAATACAGGACAGGGCAAGGACAGGGCAAGGACAGGAATACAGGACAGGAATACAGGACAGGAATACAGGACAGGAATACAGGACAGGAATACAGGACAGGAATACAGGACAGGGATACAGGACAGGGATACAGGACAGGAATACAGGACAGGAATACAGGACAGGAATACAGGACAGGGCAAGGACAGGGCAAGGACAGGAATACAGGACAGGAATACAGGACAGGAATACAGGACAGGAATACAGGACAGGAATACAGGACAGGAATACAGGACAGGAATACAGGACAGGAATACAGGACAGGGCAAGGACAGGAATACAGGACAGGAATACAGGACAGGAATACAGGACAGGAATACAGGACAGGAATACAGGACAGGAATACAGGGCAGGAATACAGGACAGGAATACAGGACAGGAATACAGGACAGGAATACAGGACAGGGCAAGGACAGGAATACAGGACAGGAATACAGGACAGGAATACAGGGCAGGAATACAGGACAGGGATACAGGACAGGGCAAGGACAGGAATACAGGACAGGAATACAGGACAGGGATACAGGACAGGGCAAGGACAGGAATACAGGACAGGAATACAGGACAGGAATACAGGACAGGAATACAGGACAGGAATACAGGACAGGGATACAGGACAGGGCAAGGACAGGAATACAGGACAGGAATACAGGACAGGAATACAGGACAGGGCAAGGACAGGAATACAGGACAGGAATACAGGACAGGAATACAGGACAGGAATACAGGACAGGAATACAGGACAGGAATACAGGGCAGGGATACAGGGCAGGAATACAGGACAGGAATACAGGACAGGAATACAGGACAGGAATACAGGGCAGGAATACAGGACAGGAATACAGGACAGGGCAAGGACAGGGATACAGGGCAGGAATACAGGACAGGAATACAGGACAGGGATACAGGACAGGAATACAGGACAGGAATACAGGACAGGGATACAGGACAGGAATACAGGACAGGGATACAGGGCAGGAATACAGGACAGGGATACAGGACAGGAATACAGGACAGGGCAAGGACAGGAATACAGGACAGGAATACAGGACAGGAATACAGGACAGGGATACAGGACAGGAATACAGGACAGGGCAAGGACAGGAATACAGGACAGGAATACAGGACAGGAATACAGGACAGGGATACAGGACAGGAATACAGGACAGGGCAAGGACAGGAATACAGGACAGGAATACAGGATAGGGATACAGGACAGGAATACAGGACAGGGCAAGGACAGGAATACAGGACAGGAATACAGGACAGGAATACAGGACAGGGCAAGGACAGGAATACAGGACAGGGCAAGGACAGGAATACAGGACAGGAATACAGGACAGGGCAAGGACAGGAATACAGGACAGGAATACAGGACAGGAATACAGGACAGGGATACAGGACAGGGCAAGGACAGGAATACAGGACAGGAATACAGGACAGGAATACAGGACAGGGATACAGGGCAGGAATACAGGACAGGAATACAGGACAGGGATACAGGACAGGAATACAGGACAGGAATACAGGACAGGGATACAGGACAGGAATACAGGGCAGGGCAAGGACAGGAATACAGGACAGGGCAAGGACAGGAATACAGGACAGGAATACAGGACAGGAATACAGGACAGGGATACAGGACAGGGCAAGGACAGGAATACAGGACAGGAATACAGGACAGGAATACAGGACAGGGATACAGGACAGGGCAAGGACAGGAATACAGGACAGGAATACAGGACAGGAATACAGGACAGGAATACAGGACAGGGCAAGGACAGGGATACAGGACAGGAATACAGGACAGGAATACAGGACAGGGATACAGGACAGGGCAAGGACAGGAATACAGGACAGGAATACAGGACAGGGATACAGGACAGGAATACAGGACAGGAATACAGGACAGGAATACAGGACAGGAATACAGGACAGGGATACAGGACAAGGCAAGGACAGGAATACAGGACAGGAATACAGGACAGGAATACAGGACAGGAATACAGGACAGGAATACAGGACAGGGCAAGGACAGGAATACAGGACAGGAATACAGGACAGGAATACAGGACAGGAATACAGGACAGGAATACAGGACAGTAATACAGGACAGGAATACAGGACAGGGCAAGGACAGGGATACAGGACAGGGATACAGGACAGGGCAAGGACAGGAATACAGGACAGGAAAACAGGACAGGAATACAGGACAGGAATACAGGACAGGAATACAGGACAGGAATACAGGACAGGAATACAGGACAGGAATACAGGACAGGGATACAGGACAGGAATACAGGACAGGAATACAGGACAGGAATACAGGACAGGGCAAGGACAGGGATACAGGACAGGAATACAGGACAGGAATACAGGACAGGAATACAGGACAGGGCAAGGACAGGAATACAGGACAGGAATACAGGACAGGAATACAGGACAGGAATACAGGACAGGAATACAGGACGGGAATACAGGACAGGGATACAGGACAGGAATACAGGACAGGAATACAGGACAGGAATACAGGACAGGAATACAGGACAGGAATACAGGACAGGGCAAGGACAGGGATACAGGACAGGAATACAGGACAGGGATACAGGACAGGAATACAGGACAGGAATACAGGACAGGGATACAGGACAGGGATACAGGACAGGGATACAGGACAGGAATACAGGACAGGAATACAGGACAGGAATACAGGACAGGAATACAGGACAGGAATACAGGACAGGAATACAGGACAGGGCAAGGACAGGGATACAGGACAGGAATACAGGACAGGGATACAGGACAGGAATACAGGACAGGAATACAGGACAGGAATACAGGACAGGGATACAGGACAGGAATACAGGACAGGGCAAGGACAGGGATACAGGGCAGGAATACAGGGCAGGAATACAGGACAGGAATACAGGACAGGGATACAGGGCAGGAATACAGGACAGGGCAAGGACAGGAATACAGGACAGGAATACAGGACAGGGCAAGGACAGGAATACAGGACAGGAATACAGGACAGGGATACAGGACAGGAATACAGGACAGGAATACAGGACAGGAATACAGGACAGGGCAGGGACAGGGATACAGGGCAGGAATACAGGACAGGGATACAGGACAGGGATACAGGACAGGAATACAGGACAGGAATACAGGACAGGAATACAGGACAGGAATACAGGACAGGGATACAGGGCAGGGAAAGGACAGGGGTACAGGACAGGAATACAGGACAGGGATACAGGACAGGGAAAGGACAGAAGCACAGGGATGTAAGGATTGTTCGCCTGAGAGTCGGGAACTTTAAGGGATGATTTAATCAAACTGTCAAAAGTCACGTCAGGTTTGACAGAGTAACTAAGGAGGAGATGTTTCTAGTGAGAGACAGGATGGTAACCGGAGGAGAGGTCTTTCAGCTTCATTGGCCAAGGAGCCAACAACGTGATGTGGGGGATTGTTTTTAGGCAGGGTGTTGTCCCGATCCGGAATGTGCTGTCTAGAAGAGAGACGGAAACAAATTGAAGAATAACTTGCGCAGGGAGGGTGGGGGGGAGCGGTGAAGGAAGTGCAGGAAGGAGCGGGAGTGTCTTTGAATGAGCTGTTGCAGGCATGATGGGCTGATTGGCCTCCCGATAAGTTTTAATATAGGATTGTGTTTCTCAGAAAGCGTGGCTGCTGGGTTCCACAGCACGGAGCGATTTTGGGAATAGCTGCAGGTCATTCTCTCAGGAGGCCACTAGCCTTTGAAATTCTCTTCCCCACAGAACGGCCATTGAGTTTACTCAAGGCTGAGTTTGACAGATTCTTGATCAGCAAGGGGAGTCAGGGATGATGGGGGGCATGTTACGGCACAGCCGATGGTAAATGCTGAGTTGCTCAAATCCCAGAGGGAAACTAGAAACAACTGCCACAACTGTTTTGCAATTTGTATTTGTATTTCGAGATTCGGGCCTTGGATTCAGTAGTAATAAGTCTATCGAGTCTTGGAGAGTTTTTTTTCACAAAACTAAATTAAATATTTATTCATAAAATAAATAATTTTAAGAACATACGTAGGTCTACAAATTATTACTAAGGTAACTCTTAGCTCCCCTAATTAATCTGACTCGCAGTTACACCCCCATTAAGGCAACAGTAAAACCAAAATAGATTTTAACAGACCCAGGCAAAGCACACGAGACCCTGGACAGGGATATTCACAGCGATTTCTCTTAGCTTCGGTTCATATAGGCAGCAGCTTGGTACATAGAGGCTGGAGGCTCGTCACACTTGTTAGATCTTAGAATGCCTTCCTCTTACACATAGCCTTCTCTCCTTTATACATATTTTCCCCTTTGAATGCAAATTTCACTCTTTCATGATGTCTTGGACGTTACCTTTCTAATAATAAAAAACCTTTCACCATGCCAATTTAATCAGTAAGCTTTGGGGAAAAATAAACACACTGTTTGCTTCTCCTGGCTAGGTGTAACATTTCACCCTCTCCTTCAAAATTCAAACGACTCTGGTGCATCTAAAAATGAAAACTTTCCCTTACACCTCACATTCCAAAACTTCGGCCATGTTTACTTATTTAACATTTCAAACCTAGTTTCTCTTCCAATGCATTAAAGCCTTCAGATCAGCTGTCTCTAAGTCAATTAAGTCACACACACACACACACACACATACACAGGCTATCCAGATCCCACTATCCCTCCTTGTACAATAAATCCCAATAACATTATGAAAAGTAATATATTTTCATGACAGCGGGACAGGCAGGAATGTGGAGAACAGGCCACAACCAGGTCAGCCATGATCTTATTGAATGGCAGAGCAGGTTTGAGAGGCTGAATGGCCTCCTCTTGCTCCTATTTCTTAGGATCTGTGTCCTTGTGTGCAAGGGATGTTCCAGTCAGCTTGTAAATAGGCAGGAGGTCATCTTCGCAATGGAAGGGAGCTAGCACATGGACTGGATAATTATCGGAGGCTGTGAGGCCAGTGTTCAGACAAGGGGACAACAGGAAGCCGAGGCCAGGCTATAGCAGGCCTGGTTGCCGTGGAACTGGCTGTCGCTCAGTGCAGTCCGCGGAGGAGAGATACCTTTTCCACGGGAATATCTGCAAGATCCTTCTCTCTCCCCGTGAAGCTTAAAAAGCCTTCGCCTTCTCGCTTCCCAACTGACCAGCCCACGAGCTTAAAAACACGGCAGGCCCGAGGAAGGGTTGACCTGGGCTGGAACGCTGTGCGCCCTTGGGTGGGGTGGGGGGGGGTGTGGAGGGCACCACGCTTCAGGTAGAATGTCTCGGTCAGGCCGCAGGGGAGAAAGGCAGCAGGGACGAGGGATTGAATTTACCCCGAGAGGCTGCAGATCCCGGCAGTTCGGTTCTGATTGTGTTGAGAGGCGGGTCTGTAACTAGATGACAAAAGTTGAATCTGGAGAAGAGCCAGGAGGATGATTTTTATTCACTGTGCGAATTATTATGAGGTAAAAATGCACCAAATGACTCTCTGGAAAATAACCGGGTGGCAGAGATTAGTTGCCTAAGGCTGGAAGCTAAAAACAAGTTTCTCGATAAAAGCTACCAGTAGCCATTGTGAGAAAGGGCAGACAGTAAGAGAGGGTAAATTTGTTGGGGTATGGTCACCCTGTCCCTGATGATCAGAGTCTGGTACCATACAAATCAAGTGCGTGTGTGGACTTGGATAATCTCCCGACTAGGGGGTAACAAGGCATTGTCACTTCCAAGAACAAGTAATGTCAGAAAAGTATTCTCTGGCCTGAATGCCTGTCAGTTGGCTACTGATAAAGACTTGGGTCTTCTCTCAGAGTTCTTGGATTAGATTTACAAGAAAGGTGCTGAATGTCGTTGAGGCACAGTCGGACGTTGATGGATTCTGGGAATTCAACAGAGGGATATATCATGAACTCTAACAGGCCCATATAAACGATGGACGAAATTCAGCTTAGAGAGACAAGAGCACCAACAGTGGGCACTGCAACTCCGAAAGGGGAGGTCTGACGGTGTCGGAGGAGACCAGAGGTTAACATCTCAGGCTGATTACCTTTCCATTTGAACTCGGGAAGGTTGGAACCGGGAAGGGTCAGCCAGGCAGTGCCAATGGGAGTGGGGATGAGGCAAGGAAGGAACGTAGAAATGAAAGGTATGGCAATACTGCCGCCCGAGAGTCAAAACAAGAGAGAGACGGAAAGATGCAAAGAGAAGGAAACAAAATAGGAGCCGTCCGAAATTGTTGAACTTTAGCGTTAAGTCCAGAAAACCGAAAGGAACCAAATCGAAAGATAAGGTGCTATTCCTCCAGCTCATGTTAAACGTTTTAAGGCAGAGCTGGATAGATTCTTGATTAACAAGGGGATGAAAGGTTATCGGGGGGTGGGCAGGAATGTGGGGTTGAGGTTACAGTCAGATCAGCCATGATCTTATTGGATGGCGGGGCAGGCTCGAGGGGCTGAGTGGCCTAATCCTGCTCCTCATCCGTGTGTTTGTATGAATGTTCCTATCCTTACCCAGTCTGGCCTACATGTGACTCCAGACCTGTAGCGATGTGGTTGACTCTTAACTGCCTCTCTCAAATGGCCGAACGAGACACTCAGTTCAAGGGCAATTAGGGATGGGCAACAACTGCTGGCCTTGCCAGCGACACCCACACCCCATGAAAGAATAAAGGAAAGACATTGACCTCAACTAATCAACCCTCCATGGTTATGGGGGGTGGCATTGGTAATTGGAGTATTGCTTTTTTAAATTCATTCACTGCGTGTGGGCTTTGCTGGCTGGGCCAGCATTTATTGCCCATCCCCAATTGCCCCTTGAGAAGGTGGTGGTGAGCTGCCTTCTTGAACCGCTGCAGTCCCTGTGGTGTAGGTACACCCACAGTGCTGTTAGGGAGGGAGTTCCAGGATTTTGACCTCGTGACAGTGAAGGATCGGCCGATATATTCCCAAGTCAGGATGGTGAGTGACTTGGAGGGGAACTTCCAGGTGGTGGTGTTCCCCATGTGTCTGCTGCCCTTGTCCTTCTAGATGGTAGTGGTTTTGGGTTTGGAAGGTGCTGTCGAAGGAGCCTTGGTGAATTCCTGCAGTGCATCTTGTAGATGGTACACACACTGCTGCTACTGTGCATCGGTGGAGGAAGGAGTGAATGTTTTTGGATGTGGTGCCAATCAAGGGGGCTGCTTTGTCCTGGATGGTGTCAATCTTCTTGAGTGTTGTTGGAGCTGCACTCATCCAGGCAAGTGGGGAATGTTCCATCACACTCCTGACTTGTGCCTTGTAGATGGTGGACAGGCTTTGGGGAGTCAGGAGGTGAGTTACTCGCTGCAGGATTCCCAGCCTCTGACCTGCTCTTGTAGCCACAGTATTTATATGGCTAGTCCAGTTCAGTTTCTGGTCAGTGGTAACCCCCAGGTTGTTGATAGTGGATGATTCAGTGATGGCAAAACTAAGTGGGAATGTGAGTTGTGAGGAGGATGCAAGGAGGCTTCAAGGGGTTGTGGACAGGTTAAGTGAGTGGGCAAGAGTATGGCAGATGGAATATAATGTGAATAAGTGTGAAGTTATCTACTTCGACAGAGAATAAAACAGAAAGACAGAGTATTTGTTTAATAGTGAGAGATTGGGAAAGGTGGATGTCCAAAAGGACCTGGGTGTCCTTGTCCATGAGTCACTGAAAGCTAACCTGCATGAAATGAGGAAGGTAAATGGTACATTAGCCTTTATTGCAAGGGATTTGAGTACAGGAATAACAAAGACTTGTTGCAATTATATAGAGCCTTGGTGAGACTGCACCTGGAGTATTGTACACAGTGTTGGTCTCCTTATGTGTGGAATCTACTTACTATAGAGGGAATGTAACGGAGGTTCACCAGACTGACCCCTGGGATGATGGTGGGATTGTCTTATGAGGAGAGATCGAGGAGACTGGGCCCTGAATTCTCCAGAGTTTCAAAAAATGAGAGGTGATCTCATTGAAACTTACAACATTCTTACAGAGCTCAGCAGGGTGGATGTAGGAAGGATATTTCCCCTGGCTGGGGGTTGGGGGTCTAGAGCCAGGGGACACAGTGTCAGAGTAAAGGGAAGACCATTCAGCACTGAGCTGAGGAGGAATTTCTTCACTCAGAGGGAGGTGAATCTTTGGAATTCTCTACCCCAGAGGGCCGTGGAGGATCAGTCACTAAGTATGTTCAAGACAGAAGTGAATAGATTACGGGGAGATTAATGACAGTGAGGGATAGTGTGGAGAAATGGCATTGAGATCGATCAGCCACGACCTGTTTGAATGGGTTAGCAGGCTCAAGGGGCTGAGTGACCTCCTCCTGCTCCTATGTTCCTAAGTACTCAGTGGCTTTTCACCCACATTGTCTGTGCAACAGTCACACTGTTATACAGCTCACATCATCATCTCGCAGCCCACACTCTGTACCTCCCACCCTCTACCCACTCTCCGGAAGGTCTTCATCACAGATAATCATGTTGATCTCTTCTTTTGCAGTTTAAGACAGAAGATGCCAGCGAGTTGGCTCAGGCTCCCATTCAGATGCCTCAACAGCAACACAGTCACCTCCCTCAGGCCCAGCTTATGTTGGCAAGCAGTCAGCTGGCAGGGGTAAGTATTCCAGAGGAACGCCCTGTGAGGGGAGTAACTCCTGGGGTCCCAGTCACGCGGGGAGTAAATCCCCCTGTCCAGGGAGTCCGTTGGATTTGCTGAATCCAGGGCTCTTGGGCCCTGCTCAGTTTTCTCTCCGTGTGAGGGAAGATTGTGAGTGGCAACAACCCTGAACCTACAGCACCTCAAACCCAACTCTCATTTCAAAGAGTGGGGGTTGACAGTGGGCTTAGAGCCCCTCCTTTCTTTCAGATATCGTTGAACCCCGCCACTTGACCAGTCCCCCCTGAATCTCTCTCTCCGTGTACTCCCGGCCCACTATCAACCTTCCTGGATCTCCCTCCCTACCAGCGGTGTGGGTGTACCTACACCACAGGGACTCCAGCGGCTCAGGAAGGCAGCTCACCCACCACCTTCTCTCGGCCTTGCCCCCCCCCACCATTAACCCTCCAAACCCAACCATTCCAGTGAGCCTCCGTCCGGGACACCCCACCCCCATCACCTTCAGCTCATCCAAACTCTTCACTGCAGGTCTCCGAACCCGCGCCGAATGTCTGTTCATCCCCCCTCCCTCCCCCCACACCATCCCCCACCTCACCCGACCCCCTGACCTACGTTGGCGTCCAATCCCACGCCTCGGAGCTCTTTAAACATTCTCACCCGAGCACTCAGAACCATCCCTGGCTTCTCCCCTCCCTCCCTCCCTCCGTCCCTCCCTCCCTCCCTATCGCTGTGGCCTCCTCCAGGCCTACAACACTCCACACCTCATGGTTTCTCCCACCAGGGTCCACTTACACCTCCTCCCTCTCTCCACTCCCCGCGGCCCCCCCACTTTCGCTCTCCCATTGATGGCCGTGACTAGGCCCAAACAGACCCGAAACTCTGGAATTCCCTCACTAAATCTCCTCCGCCTCTCTCCCTCCCTCTCCCCCTCTCTCTCTCTCTCTCCCACTCTTGTTAAAGACCCACGGGGCCTATACCTTTCACCCAGCCCTGGGTCACCTGCTGTAATATCTCCGCCTTAGGGTTAAGGGTCTGTTTTTATTCTCTAAAGGAACCTTATCACTGCTGTCTTTGAAGCTACAATGTGAATGTAAATTGTGGTAACGAGAGTCGGGATTGGCAGAAGGGGTTTTGGGGCGGCGCGGAGTTAAGGTGGAGGGTGTAGTTTAGAAGGGTTTGCATTGGTGGGTTTGTGGAGGTCGGAGAGGGTTCCGTGGTCCAGCTGCGGGGCAGTGTGAGGGTTCAGAAAGGGTGGGAGTGCTGTGGGATGGGTTTGGAGGGTTTGGGAGGGTGCGTTGGAAGATTTGAGTGTGTTTGTTGGAGGGAGAGGGAAGAGGATTCAGAAATGCAGCTCCACGGGACAGATCCTGGTCCCTCTGCCTCTCCCTGTCACCCCACCCAATCGGAATCACCTGATTGTGATTGGCCGCAGGACACTGGGGTGATCAGTGATTGGCTGCTGGGAGGTAGTGTGGGCGATCGATGATTGGGCACAGGACACAGTGGGGTGATCAATGATTGGCTGCAGAGGTCAGTGTGTGAGTTTTGGCCTCAGTGATTGGCTGCAGGAGTCAGTGGGTGGGTTTGGGCCTCAGTGATTGGCTGCAGGAGTCAGTGGGTGAGCTTAGGCCTCAGTGATTGGCTGCAGGAGTCAGTGGGTGAGTTTAGGCCTCAGTGATTGGCTGCAGGAGTCAATGGGTGAGTTTCAGCCTCAGTGATTGGCTGCAGGAGTCAGTGTGTGAGTTTCAGCCTCAGTGATTGGCTGCAGGAGTCAATGGGTGGGTTTGGGCCTCAGTGATTGGCTGCAGGAGTCAGTGGGTGAGTTTCAGCCTCAGTGATTGGCTGCAGGAGTCAGTGGGTGAGTTTCAGCCCCAGTGATTGGCTGCAGGAGTCAATGGGTGAGTTTCAGGCCCAGTGATTGGCTGTTGGTCTCGATTTCCCAGCGAGGGGTGGGTGAGGTGAGTCAGGGAGCAGAGTTTAGGGGTTAGATAACAAATTGGTTTGAACTGCCCTCTCTAAATGTGATGTTTTTTCCTTTTATCTCCCACTCACCCTCTGGTCTGTACACCACTCATTATTACCCCCTTCCCTCACACACACTACCCCCACATCCCATTGTACCTCACATTGTCCTGCCCCTCCCATCCCCTCCCCTGCCAACCTCTCCCTCACTATCCCTCCCTCCCAACCTCTCCCTCTCCATCACTCCCACCTCTCTCCTCCCTCTCTCACTTTTTCTCTCTCCTCTCACTTTCTCTCCTCCTCCTGTCACTCTCTCTCTCTCTCTCACTCTCTCCTCTCACTCTCTTTCCTCTCTCTCTCTCCTCACTCTCTCTCTCTCTCTCATCTCTCGCTTTCTCTCTCTTCTTGTTCTCTCCTCACTCTCTCTCTCCTCTCTCGCTTTCTCTCTCCTCTCACTCTTTCCTCACTCTCTCTCCTCTTTCTCCTCTCCTCTCTCTCCTCTCTCTCCTCTCTCGCTTTCTCTCTCCTCTCTCTCTCTCCTCTCACTCTCGCCTCTCGCTTCCTCTCTCCTCTCTCTCCTCTCTCGCTTTCTCTCTCCTCTTGTTCTCTCCTCACTCTCTCTCCTCTCACTTTCTCTCTCTCTCCTGTCACCCTCTCTCCTTTTGCTGTCTCCTCTCGCTCTCTCTCCTCACTCTCTTTTCTCCCACTCACTCTCTCTCTCCACTCTCACTCTCTCTCCTCCCACTCTCTTTCCACGCTCTCTTTCTCTCCCCTCACGCTCTGTCCTCTCACTGATCGCCTCTCACCATCCCTCTCTCCTGCCATTTCCTCTTCTCCCTATTCTCATTCCCCAGCTCACAGCTCTATTACCAGCCCAGCAGCAGCTGCTCCTCCAGCAGGCCCAGGCCCATCTGCTGGCCGCTGCTGTCCAGCAGAGCAGTGTGGCAGCAGCTACCCAGCACTCGGCCCTCGAGCCACAACAATCCAGTAGTCAGCAGCAGACAGGAGCATTAGCACTAACTCAGCCAATCCAAATCAGCGCCCAGGTAAGGAGAGCAGGCAGAGGGAGTGTGGGGAAAGCAGGACTGATCACACACTCACACTAACACACACTCACACACTGACACACTGACACACTCACACACTGACACACTCACACTGACACACACACACACTGACACACTCACACACTGACACACTGACACACTCACACTGACACACACTGACACACTCACACTAACACACACTCACACACTGACACACTGACACACTCACACACTGACACACTCACACTGACACACACACACTGACACACTCACACACTGACACACTGACACACTCACACTGACACACACTGACACACTCACACTGACACACGCACACTGACACATGCACACTCACACTGACACACTCACACTGACACATGCACACTGACACACACACTGACACACACACACGCACACTCACACTGACACACACACTGACACACACACTGACACTCACACTGACAAACACACTCACACACTTGACACACACACTGACACACACACTCACACACTGACACACACACTGACACACACCCACACACTGACACACACACTGACACACACACACACTGACACACACACACACTGACACACACACACTGACACACACTCACACTGACACACACACACTGACACACACTCACACTGACACACACTCACACTGACACACACTCACACTGACACACACACACTAACACACACTTACACTGACACACACTCACACTGACACACACACTGACACACACACTGACACACACACTGACACGCACTCACACTGACACACACTCACACTGACACACTCACACACTGACACACACACTGACACACACGCACACTCACACTGACACACACGCACACTCACACTGACACACACACACTGACACACACACTGACACACACACACACTGACACACACTCACACTGACACACACAGACACACACACTGACATGCACACACACTGACACGCACACACACACTCACACACACTCACACTGACACACACTCACACTGACACACACACTGACACATACTCACACTCACATACTGACACACTCACACACTGACACACACTCACACACACTGACACACACACACACACTCACACACTGACACACACTCACACTGACACACACTCACACTGACACACTCACACTGACACTCACTGACGCACACACACACACACTGACACACACACAGACACACACTCACACTGACACACACACTGACACACACTCACACTGACACACACTCTCACTCACACTGACACACACACACACACTGACACACACACACACACTGACACACACTCACACACATGCTCTCACACACACGCTCTCACACACACTGACACACACACACACACACTCACACACTCACAGAGACACTCTCTCACACACGCTCACAGACTGACACACATACACTGACACACACTGACTCACACACTCACACACACACACTGACACACGCTCACACACTGACACACAGTCACACACTGACTCACACACACACTGACACACGCTCACACACTCACACACAGTCACACACTGACTCACACACTCACACACACTGACACACTCACACACATGCTCTCACACACACCCTCTCACACACACTCACACACAGACACACTCTCATACACACGCTCACACACTGACACATAGTCACACACTGACACACACACTGACACACTCTCACACATTAACGCACACACTGACACACACTGACACACTCACACACACAATCACACACACTCGCACACTGACTCACATACTCACACACGCCAGCTGATTCACTCAAATGCCAAGTTGCGCACAAACATCTTCATCTGTACACTCACCACCGTGGGTTCAAACAGCCTCAGCCACACTGTGCTGCGCTTACACACACTGACACACTTATCTACACACAGCCCTAGATACAGGACAGTGGGATTGGCTCACTGCTCACCAGCCTCACAAAGCTCTAGATGTCTTGGAAATGCTGACAGGATGTGACTAACAAGCCGCTCTTTGTATTTAGGACCTTCAGCAGTTACTCCAGCTTCAGCAGCTGGTGCTTGTCCCTGGGCATCACCTTGCTGCCAATCTTCAAGGACCTGCACAGTTCCTCCTGCCACAGGCACAGCAAGGACAGCAAGGTAGGAGAACGGCCCAGCTCACTCCGAATGCTGGGATAGGGAGATAAGAGGAACCGCGACCACCCTCGACAATAACAGCTGGGCTAGTGCTGCAGAACATCTGTATCTAACCCCGTGCTGTACCTGTCCTGGGAGTGTTTGATGGGGACACTGTAGAGTGAGATTTACTCTGTATCTCTTCACCCCTGGGCTCTGGCGTTCTGATCAGACTAATGTGCCATTCTTCTTTACAGGTCTACTCTCGACACCAAATCTTCTACAGCTACCTCAGCAAAGTCAAGGGGGACTCCTGCAGGCTCAACCTCGCCTGGGGCTCGCTGCACAGGTGAGCCATTTTGCTGGGGCTGATCACTATAACTGACCGGGAAAAGACAGAGATCCCCTCAGGAACTTCAACTGGAGATTCACTCACTCCCTGCCTGTGTTAGACTGTACACACACACTCTGCCTGTGTTAGACTGTACACACACACTCTGCCTGTGTTAGACTGTACACACACTCCCTGCCTGTGTTAGACTGTACACACACTTCCTGCCTGTGTTAGACTGTACACAGGCTCCCTGCCTGTGTTAGACTGTACACACGCTCCCTGCCTGTGTTAGACTGTACACACGCTCCCTGCCTGTGTTAGACTGTACGCACGCTCCCTGCCTGTGTTAGACTGTACAAATGCTCCCTGTCTGTGTTAGACTGTACACAGGATCCCTGCCAGTGTTAGACTGTACACACGCTCCCTGCCTGTGTTAGACTGTACAAACACTCCGTGGCTGTGTTCGACTGTACACACACTCCCTGCCTGTGTTAGACTGTACACACGCTCCCTGCCTGTGTTAGACTGTACACACGCTCCCTGCCTGTGTTTAGACTGTACACACACTCCCTGCCTGTGTTAGACTGTACACACACTCCCTGGCTGTGTTAGACCGTACACACACACTCCGGCCAGGATTTTCCATGCCCACGTGGTGTTGGGTGTGTTCAGCATTGTGAGTGGACAATATGACGAGAAGGCCAGAAATCCATTTCAGGATGTTGTGAAACCAGTTTGCGACCCTCCGCTCAGCCTGTCGATGACGGGGCCGCATTTCCCACCATCAGAGGCCGGGATCCTCATTGTAACACATCAGCCTATCATTACTAGGCCAGCCTGCAGGGCTCATCCCCACCCCGTTGGATCATCCCCCAACATCGGTGGGAAAACCTGCCCATGTGTCTCACAACAGCATCAATAAGGCAAGTACCTGGTGAGCTGCCCTTCACTCGGGACTCCCAGGTTTGTTTGCCTACCTCGCTTCGGGCAGCACTCGCACTCTCAGCACCAGGCTCCCCAGGCAGCACCACATCACTGTCAGGGGGGCTTACGGGCTGGTCTCTACCCACCAGACCAGCCGTATGTGGGGGGCTGTTCAGTGGCTGCAGGGGAAGGGGGAGAAGGGGCCTCAGGGGAAGGGGGAGAAGGGCCTCAGGGGAAGGGGGAGAAGGGGCCTCAGGGGAAGGGGAGAAGGGGCCTCAGGGGAAGGGGAGTAAGGGGCCTCAGGGGAAGGGGAGAAGAGGCCTCAGGGGAAGGGGAGGAAGGGGCCTCAGGGGAAGGGGAGAAGAGGCCTCAGGGGAAGGGGGGAGAAGAGGCCTCAGGGGAAGGGGAGAAGGGGTCTCAGGGGAAGGGGAGAAGGGGCCTCAGGGGAAGGGGGAGAAGGGGCCTCAGGGGAAGGGGGAGAAGGGGCCTCAGGGGAAGGGGGAGAAGGGGTCTCAGGGGAAGGGGAGAAGGGGCCTCAGGGGAAGGGGGGAGAAGGGCCTCAGGGGAAGGGGAGAAGGGGCCTCAGGGGAAGGGGAGAAGGGCCTCAGGGGAAGGGGAGAAGGGGCCTCAGGGGAAGGGGAGAAGGGGCCTCAGGGGAAGGGGAGAAGGGGCCTCAGGGGAAGGGGAGAAGGGGCCTCAGGGGAAGGGGAGAAGGGGCCTCAGGGGAAGGGGGAGAAGGGGCCTCAGGGGAAGGGGAGAAGGGGCCTCAGGGGAAGGGGGAGAAGGGGTCTCAGGGGAAGGGGAGAAGGGGCCTCAGGGGAAGGGGGAGAAGGGGCCTCAGGGGAAGGGGAGAAGGGGTCTCAGGGGAAGGGGAGAAGGGGCCTCAGGGGAAGGGGGAGAAGGGGCCTCAGGCAAGGGATGAGGCTATAGGATGAGGGCTGATGAAATTTAATACAGAGACGTGTGAAGTGATTCATTTTTGTAGGAAATACAGCAAGAGGCAATATAAAGTGAAGGGGACAATTCTAGAGTGGGTACAGGAGCAGAGAGACCTGGGGGTACATGTGCATAGGTCACTGAAAGAGGTAGGGACACTAACACACTGTGCCACAAGACCTCACCTGGGAAAGGATGGAGGGATAGACCAGGGGTCTAGAAGCCAGTCAGTTTGAGATCGATGTTACTGGAAACCGTTATCAGGGACACAGAGAGCGGTTAATAAAGCAGACAGTATCCAAGGCCTTATCAATAGAGTGCAAGAGCCAGGAGGTTTATGTTAACCTTGTATAAGACACTAGTTTGGCCTCAGCTGGAGTATTGTGCACAGTTCTGGGCTCCGCACGTTAGGAAGGATGTGAAGGCGTCAGAGAGAGTGCGGAAAAGATTCCCGAGAATGGTTCCAGGGATGAGGGTTACCAGTTCTGTGGATAGATTGGAGAAGCTGGGACTGTTCTCCTCGGAGAAGAGAAGGTTGAGAGGAGATTTGATAGAGGTGTTCAAAATCGTCAGGGGTCCGGGACAGAGTCGATTGGGAGAAACTGTTCCCATAGCTGGAAGGATCGAGAACCAGAGGGACACTGGTTTGAGGCGATTGGTAAAAGAAGCAACGGAGACAGGAGGAGAAACTGTTTTCAGGCAGCGAGTGGTTAGGGTCTGGAATGCGGTGCCTAAGAGTGTGGGGGAGGCAGGTTCGATCGAGGCTTTCAGGAGGGAATAGGATCAGTATCGGAAGGGGATAAGTTCACTTGAAAAGGGCAGGGGAGTGAGAATTGCTGTAACAGAGAGCTAACATGGCATTGATGGGCTGAATGGCCTCATTCCGTGCTGTAACCATTCCAGGTTCTATCTAGCACATTACCGGGATTAACCTTCTGCTTTATCTTACCAAAGAATTCAGTCAGACAGAATTTGCCTTGAAGAAGCTTTTCATTGACTATCCTTGATTAACCCATTGCCTTTCCAAATGAAAGTTTACCTTGTCCCTGATAACAGTTTCCAATAACATCGACCTCAAACTGACTGGAATCTAGACCCCTGGTCTATCCCTCCACCCTCTCTCAGCTGAGGTCTTGTGGCGCAGTGGATTAGTGTCCCTGCCTCTGAACCAGAAGCTCTGGGCTCAATTCCCACCCCAGGATGGTTTTTGTATTCATTTAAGGGATGTGGGTGTTGCTGGCTGGGCCCAGCATTTATTGCCCATCCCTTATTGCCCCTTGAGAAGGTGGTGGTGAGCTGCCTTCTTGAGCCGCTGCAGTCCATGTGGTGTAGGTACACCCACGGCGCTGTTAGGGAGGGAGTTCCAGGATTTTGACCCAGCCACAGTGAAGGAACGGCCGATATATTTCCAAGTCAGGATGGTGAGTGTCTTGGAGGGGAACTTCCAGGTGGTGGTGTTCCCCATGTGTCTGCTGCCCTTGTCCTTCTAGATGGTAGTGGTCGAGGGTTTGGAAGGTGCTGTCGAAGGAGCCTTGGTGAGTTCCTGCAGTGCATCTTGTAGATGGTACACACTGCTGCTACTGTGCGTCAGTGATGGAGAGAGTGAATGTTTGTGGATGTGGTGCCGATCGAGCGGGGCTGCTTTGTCCTGGATGGTGTCGAGCTTCTTGAGTGTTGTGGGAGCTGCACTCATCCAGGCAAGTGGGGAATATTCCATCACACTCCTGACTTGTGCCTTGTAGATGGTGAACAGGCTTTGGGGAGTCAGGAGGTGAGTTACTCACCGCAGGATTCCCAGCCTCTGACCTGCTCTTGTAGCCGCAGTATTTATATAGCTGGTCTAGTTCAGTTTCTGGTCAATGATAGACTTGCATTGGGAGGCGTTCAGAGAAGCTTCACTTGACTTGTGGATGTTTCTCCTGGTGGGGGGAATTCTAGAACGAGGAGGGGGCAGTTTCAAAATAAGGGGTCTCCCATTTAAGACGGAGATGAGGGGGAATTTGTTCTCTCAGGGGGTCATTAGCCTGTGGAATTCTCCTCCCCAGAGAGCAGTGGAGACTGGGTCACTGAATATATTCAAGGGCGAGTTAGACAGATTTTTGATCGACAAGGGAGTCGAGGGTTATGGGGGGCAGACAGGAAAGTGGGGTTAAGGCCACAACCAGATCAGCCACGATCTCACTGAATGGGGGAGCAGACTCGAGGGGCCGAATGGCCTCCTCCTGCTCCTATTTCTTACGATTTTAAGGAGCGCCTTAAAGGAAGACACATAAATAACAGAAGACAATCAGGGTAGTGACAGGGTCATCACGACATACACTCGGTAAACCCCAGGGCGTGACAGTAAAGTGGCAGAAGGAGGAAATCATTGTGACGGTCCTGTAGTTATGAGGGTGGATGTGGTGATAAGAAGAGGAGCTCAAAAATGAGCCCTTTGTGGTGGAAAATGGGGGAGTCAGTTGATAAACGAGGGAGGATAAAATCCTGGTGCGGACAGATTGCATCAAGACCGTGTTAAAACATTGGATAACAGACAGCAGAGGCAACATTACACATGTACAAACACACATTAGAAAGGAGAAGGGTATCAGGGGAATAGGTAGGCAACAGTTACAAAGGGAGATAAAACAAATCCTCGGAAATTTAGACCAAACAGCTTAACATCCGTGGGAGGAAAGACAATGGAGTGCTTCATCGGAAGTGTGATAGGAAACCATCTAGAAACTGAAAATGCAATAATGAGTGGTCAGCACGGACTTAGGAATGAAAAGCGATGCCTGGCCAACCACACTGAAACCTTGGGAGATGCAGCAGGAAGGATCGACAAGGGGAATGTTGTAGATGTACTGTATCTAGGATTTTCAAAAGGCCTTTTTGTGAGGTAGGCTAATGGGTCAGGTCAGAGCCAGTGAAGCCAGGGGTACAAGAGGCAGGATGGATCACAAGCTACAGGATAGAAGACCCAGAGGATGGCGATAAGGGTGGATACTCCGACTACGCGAAGGAGGGAAGTGGAGTTCCACTGTTTTGGACCCGGGAATGGGATGCACAATTTCAAAATCCTCGGACAATGCCATATTGGGAACTGCGAGGTTATGGCCATCAGGAAAGGCTGAACAGGGGGTGGGGATCTTTCCTTGTCAGAAGGAGAAGGCTGAGGGATGGCCTGAAAGCAGTTCTGCAATTCTGAAGGGATTTGAGTGGGTGGCTAATGGTTGAGAAGGCGTTACCACTGTGGGCAAGACCAAAACTAGGGGCCAAGTTGGTCACTTCTCAATACAGAACCTGTGTATTGCTGGGAAAAAGGGACATGTTGAAGTTTTTCATCCTGCACTCATCAGGACAGAATCACAAGATTACCCAATGATAAAGAGACCAATAATTTATGCTGCACGGGAAAAGGGTGTTGATTGGCTGACAAGTGGACTGGGGGTTGATAGAGGCGTCACCATGGAGAATGCACCAGAGAACAGTTAACTGCCAAGCGTTTGTTTAAATTCAAACCAGGCAAGTTGACACTGATTGGTCAAGGCATTGCCATGGGGATCGAACCGGGGGAATGGTGGTCCCCAGAGCTTTTGTTTAGTTAAGAAAGGCTTAATGCGTGGATATATTCTTTCTATTTGCAAATGACAGATGTGTGTGTGTGTGTGTGTGTGTGTGTGTGTAAGTGTGTGTGTGTGTGTGTAAGTGTGCGTGTGTGTAAGTGTGGGAGTGTGTGTGTACGTGCATGTGTGTGTGAGTGTGAGAGAGAGTGTGTACGTGCATGTGTGTGAGTGTGAGAGTGTGTACATGCATGTGTGTGTGTGCGTATCTGAGTGTGAAAGTGAGTGTGTGTGTCTGTGAGTGTGAGAGAGAGTAGTGTGTTGTGTGCATGTGTGTGCATGTGAGTGAGAGTGTGTGTGTCTGTAAGTGTGAGTGTGTGTGTCGGTGGATGTGTGTGTGTGTGTGTGTGTGTGAGTGTGAGAGAGAGTGTGTGTGTGGTGTGTGTGTACGTGCATGTGTGTGTCTGAGTGTGACAGGGAGTGTGTGTGTGTGCGTGTGTGTGTCTGTGAGTGTGAGAGATTGTGGGTGTGTACGTATATGTGTTTGAGTGTGTGTGTGTGTGTTTGTGTGAGAGAGTGTGTTTGTGTGAGAGTGTGTGTGTAAATGTGTGATTGTGTGTGTGTTTATGTGTGCGTGTGAGAGTGTGTTTGTGAGAGAGTGTGTATGAGAGAGTGTGTGTGTGTATGTATATGTGTTTGAGTGTGTGTGTGTGTTTGTGTGAGAGAGTGTGTGTGTGTATGTATATGTGTTTGAGTGTGTGCGTGTGTGTTTGTGTGAGAGTGTGTGTGTGTGTGTAAATGTGTGATTGTGTGTGTGTTTATGTGTGCGTGTGAGTGTGTGTTTGTGAGAGAGTGAGTGTGTGAGAGAGTGTGTGTGTGTATGTATATGTGTTTGAGTGTGTGTGTGTGTTTGTGTGAGAGAGTGTGTGTGTATGTATATGTGTTTGGGTGTGTGCGTGTGTGTTTGTGTGAGAGTGTGTGTGTGTGTGTAAATGTGTGATTGTGTGTGTGTTTATGTGTGCGTGTGAGAGTGTGTGTTTGTGAGAGAGTGAGTGTATGTGTAAATGTGTGATTGTGTGTGTGTGTGTGTTTATGTGTGCGTGCGAGAGTGTGTGTTTGTGAGAGAGAGTGAGTGTGTGTAAATGTGTGATTGTCTGTGTGTGTGTGTTTATATGTGCGTGTGAGTGTGTGTGTTTGTGAGAGAGAGTGTGTGTGTGTAAATGTGTGATTGTGTGTGTGCGTGTTAGAGTGTATGTTTGTGAGAGAGAGTAAGTGTGTGTGTGTGTTTATGTGTGCGTGTGAGAGTGTGTGTTTGTGAGAGAGAGTGAGTGTGTGTAAATGTGTGATTGTGTGTGTGCGTGTGAGAGTGTGTGTTTGTGAGAGAGAGTGAGCGTGTGTGTAAATGTGTGATTGTGTGTGTGTGTGTGTGTTTATGTGTGCGTGTGAGAGTGTGTGAGAGAGAGAGAGTGTGTGTGTGTAAATGTGTGATTGTGTGTGTGCGTGTGAGAGTGTGTGTTTGTGATAGAGAGTGAGTGTGTGTGTAAATGTGTGATTGTGTGTATGCGTGTGAGAATGTGTGTTTGTGAGAGAGAGTGTGTGTGTGTAAATGTGTGATTGTGTGTGTGTGCGTGTGAGAGTGTGTGTTTGTGAGAGAGAGTGTGTGTAAATGTGTGATTGTGTGTGTGTGTGTGAGAGTGTGTGTTCGTGAGAAAGAGTGAGTGTGTGTGTAAATGTGTGATTGTGTGTGTGTGTGTGTTTATGTGTGCGTGTGAGAGTGTGTTTGTGAGAGAGAGTGTGTGTGTGTAAATGTGTGATTGTGTGTGTGTGCGTGTGAGAATGTGTGTTTGTGAGAGAGAGTGTGTGTGTAAATGTGTGATTGTGTGTGTGTGTGAGAGTGTGTGTTTGTGAGAGAGTGTGTGTGTGTGTAATGTGTGATTGTGTGTGTGTGGTGTGTGTGTTTTGTGTGAGTGTGTGTGTGTGAGAGAGTGTGTGTGTGGTATATGTGTGATGTGTGTGTGTGTGTGTGAGGGTGTGGGTGTGTGTGCATAGGTAATGTGTGTTGTGTGTGTGTGTGTGTGTTTGTGTGTGTGTGCGTGGTGAGTGTGTGTGTTTGTGAGAGAGAGTGTGTGTATATGTAAATGTGTGATTGTGTGTG